>NC_138775.1:7927638-8518530 GCF_965119305.1 Pelophylax lessonae
CCTCGTGGGGGGGGGGGGATACATGGCCTCGTGGGGGGGGGGGGGATACATGGCCCTCGTGGGGGGGGGGGATACATGGCCTCGTGGGGGGGGGGGGATACATGGCCTCGTGGGTATCCTCGGGGGGGGATACATGGCCTCGTGGGGGGGGGGGGATACATGGCCTCGTGGGGGGGGGGGGATACATGGCCTCGTGGGGGGGGGGATACATGGCCTCGTGGGGGGGTGGGGGGGGATACATGGCCTCGTGGGGGGGGGGGATACATGGCCTCGTGGGGGGGGGGATACATGGCCTCGTGGGGGGGGGGATACATGGCCTCGTGGGGGGGGGGGGATACATGGCCTCGTGGGGGGGGGGGGGATACATGGCCTCGTGGGGGGGGGGGGATACATGGCCTCGTGGGGGGGGGGGGGATACATGGCCTCGTGGGGGGGGGGATACATGGCCTCGTGGGGGGGGGGGGGGGATACATGGCCTCGTGGGGGGGGGGGGGATACATGGCCTCGTGGGGGGGGGGGGATACATGGCCTCGTGGGGGGGGGGGGGATACATGGCCTCGTGGGGGGGGGGGGATACATGGCCTCGTGGGGGGGGGGCCGGGGGGATACATGGCCTCGTGGGGGGGGGGGGGGATACATGGCCTCGTGGGGGGGGGGATACATGGCCTCGTGGGGGGGGGGGGGATACATGGCCTCGTGGGGGGGGGGGGATACATGGCCTCGTGGGGGGGGGGATACATGGCCTCGTGGGGGGGGGGATACATGGCCTCGTGGGGGGGGGGGATACATGGCCTCGTGGGGGGGGGGATACATGGCCCGGTGGGGGGGGCGGGGGGATACATGGCCTCGTGGGGGGGGGGGGATACATGGCCTCGTGGGGGGGGGGGGGGGGGATACATGGCCTCGTGGGGGGGGGGATACATGGCCTCGTGGGGGGGGGGGGATACATGGCCTCGTGGGGGGGGGATACATGGCCTCGTGGGGGGGGGATACATGGCCTCGTGGGGGGGGGATACATGGCCTCGTGGGGGGGGGGGATACATGGCCTCGTGGGGGGGGGGGGGGATACATGGCCTCGTGGGGGGGGGGATACATGGCCTCGTGGGGGGGGGGGATACATGGCCTCGTGGGGGGGGGGGGGGGGGATACATGGCCTCGTGGGGGGGGGGGGGGGATACATGGCCTCGTGGGGGGGGGGGGGGATACATGGCCTCGTGGGGGATCCAGACGTTGAATGGTGCAGAGGAGAGGCGTTGGAGCGGAGAGAACGTGAATTTAGTCAAGGTGCCATTTTTCAATATTATCTGGTGAGTGCCCATTACCTATGGGGGGGGGGGGGGGAGGAGCACAAGCGGTGTGGTGGTGGGAGTTTTAATCTCCCTGACTATTGGTTCCAAACACCGGGAAATTACAACCTACCTGAAAAGCCGCTTCAAACACTGAGAATATAACACCAATTTGATACATTTATGCATCGTTTATTGTGCTATTGTATGGCCGTATACTACTTGTGTGATTTACTATACGCGTAGTGCACCTGTCTTTTTCTCAGGCCCCACCGGGGGGGATTTAATGCGTTTAGGGACCAGAGGTGCGGATGCGATGCGGAAACACGCTGCATATTCGCAGCATTCCCGCATCGCAGAAGTGTGAACCGGGACTTAGTGAACCAAAGAGAAATACTGTTTTTTTTTTTTTTAATTGTTGCTATTTTTTTGTTTATAGCGCAAAAGAAAAAAATCAAATACCACCAAAAAAAGCTCTATTTGTGGTAAAGAAAGGACATCAATTTTATTTGGGTACAGCGTTGTACGACCGCGCAATTGTCAGTTAAAGCAACGCAGTGGCGCATGGCAAAAAATGGCCTGGTCAGGAAGGGGGGTAAATCTTCCGGGGCACAAGTGGTTAAAGTAAAAATAATGACATGTATATATTGTGGGCGGTCGGCAACTGGATAATAATCTAGAACTGTGGAAAAGGCAAACATTAGAAGTCTGATAGACACACAGAGTGGCGATCTCCCGCTGTGTCACGGAGCTTGGATCTGAAATGTTCAGCGGCCGCTGTAACAAAGCCCCGCCTCCTAGACCAGCTCCTATGATAGACGGCACGCTGGTCAAATGCCGGGACATTGAATCAGTGTGATGTCTATCATAGGAGCAGGTCTAGGAGGCGGGACTTTGTTGACCGAGGCCGCTGGGGTATTCAAATCCAAGCTTCGTGATAAAGCAGGAGATCGCCACTCTGTGTGATCCAGGCACTTCTAGGCTGTGGGTGCTGGTGAGGCTGCACTGGTGGCCACAGACAGGGCTGCACTGGTGGCCACAGACAGGGCTGCACTGGTGGCCACAGACAGGGCTGCACTGGTGGCCACAGACAGGGCTGCACTGGTGGCCACAGAGAAGGCGGCCACAGACAGGGCTGCACTGGTGGCCACAGACAGGGCTGCACTGGCGGCCACAGACAGGGCTGCACTGGCGGCCACAGACAGGGCTGCACTGGCGGCCACAGACAAGGCTGCACTGGCGGCCACAGAGAAGGCTGCACTGGCGGCCACAGAGAAGGCTGCACTGGCGGCCACAGAGAAGGCTGCACTGGCGGCCACAGAGAAGGCTGCACTGGCGGCCACAGACAGGGCTGCACTGGTGGCCACAGAGAAGGCTGCACTGGTGGGTTTTTGATAAAAACCATGGGCAGTAATCATGATGCATCGCAATATCGAATTGTGAGACCAGTGAAGATGCACAGCTCTACCACGGATGTCTCCATAAAGAGAACCTGTCACCTTGTTAGTATCCCTGTGATAGCAATAAAGTTAAAACTAAGAAAAAAAAAAGTCCAAGGTCATTTTTTAAAAGGAACCAAAATTTGTAGCCATTTCAAGGGCACATGCAATTTAAAGGCTTGACATGTTTGGTATCTATTTACTCGATGCAACCTCATCTTTTAAATGTAACCAAAAAATGCTGAAAATGATTGTGTTGTGTACCTGTGAATTAACTTCCTATTATGTTATACTGGAAAAAGAAAATGAAAAGTTGCACCAATATCACGTGACATAAAAAACTGGAACTGCCACTGGCAGATTTACCACAATGTGACACACATGTATGTGGACCGGACGCCGAGCAGCGCGTGTTGTGAACCCCCCTTGGTGATAGGTGATACTCACTTGCCCTCCTGACAATCGTAGAGTACGATGGAATCATCGTCGCTGCTGGAAATCACCGTCTCCCCGCTGGGGCTGAAGTCGAAGCAGTTGATCTTGTCGGAATTTTCCCGAAATACCTTTGCCACGCGGAAACTGCGCAGCACATTATCCGTTAACTTCATGGCGGCCGTGGTGGCAGAGGGGGTGCAGGCCTGAGAGAGGGGATGGAAAAAAGAAAGAGTTGGGGATCTAATACAGGCGAAGCACTATGAATACAAAGGTTATTACTAGCTGCGCCTGGACAGGTGATGGAAGTGACCTCTCAATATTCGGGGATCATTTACAATTGTGTTCATAAATACCCAACGCCATGTTTTGTGGGTTTTAGAGTAGAGGGCATTAGAATGTGTCAGGAAAAAGTCCCTTCAAACAAGAGCCAGGTGTCACCCATTGAATGACTCGGAAACTGGAACATTCTGGATGTCTCATTTCCTCCCACTTCCTGTTGTGCCTCCGGGACAGGAAGGGATTTATCTGCAATTGTATAGAGCAGGGGTCTTCAAACTATGGCCCTCCAGGTGTTATGGAACTACAATTCCCATCATGCCTAGTCAGATGTCAAGAGAATCAGAGAATGTCAGAGTTTTACAATGGCTCATGGGATGTGCAGTTCCGAAACAGCTGGAGGGTCGTAGTTTGAGAATCCCTGGCATTGAGAAACAACAACAGCATGATGGGGGCTCTAACCACTCCCCAACCCCATCCAGGATCAATCAACAAGACTGGCCTTGAGGAGAAGCTGGGGGTGATGAATGATTATAAAGGGGGTAAGGATGAAAATAATAGGGTAGTATATTAAGGGAAATGAGAAGGTGCAGAACTGATCACAGAGGGTTATGGGGGTATCTGGGGGGAAGGTTTGGGGATGTGGGGTGGAAGCAGGTATTTTGGGAGACCATTCCGGGTTGGTGGGATGGGGGAGGGAATGTGGAACAGAGAAGGGAAGGGTGGAGGTGGTCAGCGGTGGAACGGAGAAGGGAAGGGTGGAGGAGGTCAGTAGTGGAATGGAGAAGGGAAGGGAGGAGGAGGTCAGCGGTGGAACGGAGAAGGGAAGGGTGGAGGAGGTCAGTAGTGGAATGGAGAAGGGTAGAGGAGGTCAGTAGTGGAATGGAGAAGGGAAGGGTGGAGGAGGTCAGCAGTGAAACGGAGAAGGGAAGGGTAGAGGAGGTCAGCAGTGAAACAGAGAAGGGAAGGGTGGAGGAGGTCAGCAGTGAAACGGAGAAGGGAAGGGTGGAGGAGGTCAGCAGTGAAACGGAGAAGGGAAGGGTGGAGGAGGTCAGCAGTGAAACGGAGAAGGGAAGGGTGGAGGAGGTCAGCAGTGAAACGGAGAAGGGAAGGGTAGAGGAGGTCAGTAGTGGAACGGAGAAGGGAAGGGTAGAGGAGGTCAGTAGTGGAACGGAGAAGGGAAGGGTGTTGGTCAGTAGTGGTAGAAAAGCAATAACAAAGACTGCATTCACGTAAACCATCGGCGAGTCCATAGTTCATACAATGATGTAAAGAATACAGGAAAGCCAAAAGTGAAGCTGAGGTTAGTGGTGGAGCGGAGAAGGGAAGGTTGGAGGTGGTCAGTGGTGGAACGGAGGAGGGAAGGGTGGAGGAGGTCAGTAGTGGAACGGAGAAGGGAAGGGTGGAGGAGATCAGTAGTGGAACGGAGAAGGGAAGGGTGGAGGAGATCAGTAGTGGAACGGAGAAGGGAAGGGTGGAGGAGATCAGTAGTGGAATGGAGAAGGGAAGAGGTGGTCAGTAGTGGAACGGAGAAGGAGGTCAGTAGTGGAACGGAGAAGAGAAGGGTGGAGGAGGTCAGTAGTGGAACGGAGAAGGGAAGGGTGGAGGAGATCAGTAGTGGAACGGAGAAGGGAAGGGTGGAGGAGATCAGTAGTGGAACGGAGAAGGGAAGGGTGGAGGAGATCAGTAGTGGAACGGAGAAGGTGGTCAGTAGTGGAACGGAGAAGGAGGTCAGTAGTGGAACGGAGAAGGAGGTCAGTAGTGGAACGGAGAAGGAGGTCAGTAGTGGAACGGAGAAGGAGGTCAGTAGTGGAACGGAGAAGGAGGTCAGTAGTGGAACGGAGAAGGAGGTCAGTAGTGGAACGGAGAAGGAGGTCAGTAGTGGAACGGAGAAGGAGGTCAGTAGTGGAACGGAGAAGGAGGTCAGTAGTGGAACGGAGAAAGGAAGGGTGGAGGAGGTCAGCAGTGGAACGGAGAAGGGAAGGGTAGAGGAGGTCAGCAGGGGAACGGAGAAGGGAAGGGTAGAGGAGGTCAGCAGTGGAATGGAGAAGGGAAGGGTAGAGGAGGTCAGTGGTGGAATGGAGAAGGGAAGGGTAGAGGAGGTCAGCAGGGGAACGGAGAAGGGAAGGGTAGAGGAGGTCAGTAGTGGAACGGAGAAGGGAAGGGTAGAGGAGGTCAGTGGTGGAATGGAGAAGGGAAGGGTGGAGGAGGTCAGTAGTGGAATGGAGAAGGGAAGGGTAGAGGAGGTCAGTAGTGGAACGGAGAAGGGAAGGGTAGAGGAGGTCAGTGGTGGAACGGAGAAGGGAAGGGTAGAGGAGGTCAGTGGTGGAACGGAGAAGGGAAGGGTAGAGGAGGTCAGTGGTGGAACGGAGAAGGGAAGGGTGTTGGTCAGTAGTGGTAGAAAAGCAATAACAAAGAGTGCATTCACGTAACCATCGGTGAGTCCATAGTTCATACAATGATGTAAAGAATACTGGAAAGCCAAAAGTGAAGCTGAGGTGTTCAGATTTCCATGATTGTCAGTGAGAGAGAACCCAGCACCAACATAAAAGGTATATTATGCACTCACCAGAAAATATGGACCCGGGTTCCTTATAGTAAATGGGTCAAACAGGCCATATGATCCTCATAGGAGAAAGTCGTCCAATTCAATCACTTCCTGTAGCTTGTATCAGCATTCACTTCCTGTTAGGGTGTTGTTACGACTTAACAGGAAGTGAATGCTGATACCAGCTACAGGAAGTGAATGCTGATACCAGCTACAGGAAGTGAATGCTGATACCAGCTACAGGAAGTGAATGAAGCTGAAATTCCATTCAAAAAGGTACAAAAAGACTGACAAGACTCTAAACCTCCTGTGGATGATCGGAGAATCCGTCTGCAGAGGACAACCTGAAGATTTTGGGGTATCTAGTGAAGGATCATTCACACAAACGTCCCTGACTCACGCTGGTTTCGTCCCTCTCTGTAGTATGAATGCATCTCCATGGGTCAGAAAGTTCATCCTAAAAGAGTTTGGTATTGGTTCCTGGTCTTCCAGTCTGTGATGTACTGGAAGAGTCCATAGAAGGATCAATAAGAGCATTAAAGTCCCCGCAGGCAGCCGGGAGACAAAGCCATCACAACCCAGTAGTATATGGTAAAGCTTGATTGACCATCCCTCACGATTGGACGACTTTCTCCTATGAGGATCATATGACCTGTTTGACCCATTCCCTATAAGGAACCCGGGTCCATATTTTCTGGTGAGATTATTTACCTTCTATGTTAGTGCTGGGTTCTCTCTCACTGACAATCACAGAAATCTGAACACTTCAACTTCACTTTTGGCTTTCCAGTATTCTTTACATCAATGTATGAACTATGGACTCACCGATGGTTACATGAATGCACTCTTTATGTTATTGCTTTTCACATTTCTATGCACTATTAACTGAATGCATACTGACTGAGCACTGCATGGAGGTCAGAAGTGGAATGAAGAAGGGTGGAGGAGGTCAGTAGTGGAACGGAGAAGGGAAGGGTAGAGGAGGTCAGTGGTGGAATGGAGAAGGGAAGGGTGGAGGAGGTCAGTGGTGGAATGGAGAAGGGAAGGGTAGAGGAGGTCAGTGGTGGAATGGAGAAGGGAAGGGTGGAGGAGGTCAGTGGTGGAATGGAGAAGGGAAGGGTAGAGGTGGTCAGTGGTGGAATGGAGAAGGGAAGGGTGGAGGAGGTCAGTAGTGGAATGGAGAAGGGAAGGGTAGAGGAGGTCAGTGGTGGAATGGAGAAGGGAAGGGTAGAGGAGGTCAGTAGTGGAATGGAGAAGGGAAGGGTGGAGGAGGTCAGTAGTGGAATGGAGAAGGGAAGGGTGGAGGAGGTCAGTAGTGGAATGGAGAAGGGAAGGGTAGAGGAGGTCAGTAGTGGAATGGAGAAGGGAAGGGTGGAGGAGGTCAGTAGTGGAATGGAGAAGGGAAGGGTAGAGGAGGTCAGTGGTGGAATGGAGAAGGGAAGGGTAGAGGAGGTCAGTAGTGGAATGGAGAAGGGAAGGGTAGAGGAGGTCAGTGGTGGAATGGAGAAGGGAAGGGTGGAGGAGGTCAGTGGTGGAATGGAGAAGGGAAGGGTAGAGGAGGTCAGTGGTGGAATGGAGAAGGGAAGGGTGGAGGAGGTCAGTGGTGGAATGGAGAAGGGAAGGGTAGAGGAGGTCAGTGGTGGAATGGAGAAGGGAAGGGTGGAGGAGGTCAGTGGTGGAATGGAGAAGGGAAGGGTGGAGGAGGTCAGTAGTGGAATGGAGAAGGGAAGGGTAGAGGAGGTCAGTGGTGGAATGGAGAAGGGAAGGGTAGAGGAGGTCAGTAGTGGAATGGAGAAGGGAAGGGTGGAGGAGGTCAGTAGTGGAATGGAGAAGGGAAGGGTGGAGGAGGTCAGTAGTGGAATGGAGAAGGGAAGGGTAGAGGAGGTCAGTAGTGGAATGGAGAAGGGAAGGGTAGAGGAGGTCAGTAGTGGAATGGAGAAGGGAAGGGTGGAGGAGGTCAGTGGTGGAATGGAGAAGGGAAGGGTAGAGGAGGTCAGTAGTGGAATGGAGAAGGGAAGGGTAGAGGAGGTCAGTAGTGGAATGGAGAAGGGAAGGGTAGAGGAGGTCAGTGGTGGAATGGAGAAGGGAAGGGTAGAGGAGGTCAGTGGTGGAATGGAGAAGGGAAGGGTAGAGGAAGTCAGTGGTGGAATGGAGAAGGGAAGGGTAGAGGAGGTCAGTAGTGGAATGGAGAAGGGAAGGGTAGAGGAGGTCAGTGGTGGAATGGAGAAGGGTGGAGGAGGTCGGAGAGGGGATCTCGGGGGGGGGGGGGGGGTAACAATGACAGTAGGGGGGGGGATTTTGGGATAAGGTCAGGTGACAGCGGGGGAGGGTAGGGAATGTTTAAGAAATAATGACTATTTGGGGGGGGGGGCTCTTGAGGTATTGGGGGAGGGGCAGTTATTTGGGGTGGTCAGGTGACAGCATAGGCCAGTGATGGGGAACCTTGGCACCCCGGATGTTTTGGAACTACATTTCCCATGATGCTCCTGTACTCAGCAGTGTAGCTGAGCATCATGGGAAATGTAGTCTTGAAACATCCGGGGTGCCAAGGTTCCCCATCACTGGCCTAGGGGGCGGGGAGTAATTAGGGGCTGATTATTATGGGGGAGGGGTCTCCTTGGGGGGTTATAATGGATATGTGGGGGGGTAATTAAGAGGGGTGTCATGTGACAGCAGTGGGGGGCGGGGAGTAATTTGGGGGTGATTTTTACAGGGGGAGGAGGGGGTGGGGCAGTTATTTTATGTGGGTGGTCAGGTGACAGCAGTGCGGAGAAGGGTTAGGGGGGTAAATATTATGGGGGAGGGGTCTCTGGGGGACTTGTGTGGATGTGGGGCCCCTGTTCTGTCAGGGATAGGGGGGGAGGGTAGATTTGTGGGGTATCACGATTGTTGGGTGTTACCTGAGGCCCGCGGGTAATACTCAGAGCGGGGGGGGGCGGTGGGTATCCCGGGGGGGGAGGGTGGCCCGCTCGGCTCTCTCCTGCGGTCGGGGCGGCTCAGGCTCAGCGCGGGATCGGCGCTCTCATTGTGTCCGCCATGTTGCCGGAGGGGGGAGGAGCCACCAGACAGTAGGAGGGAGACCTTTGCGGCTATTGGTCGCAGGTCCAATGACGTCAGAAGCCCCCGCCTTGTTGCGAATGGCTCGCTGGGGATTCAGGGAGGAGCTACGGCCACCGCCATGCTCTGATTGGCGCGCTGGAGACCTGGCGCCATGTTGCGATTGGCAGACTAGGAGGCGTGGTCATGTTCTGATTGGTCCGTTGTATACTCATGGCGCTAGTGGGAGTTACTTTAGGTGCCATGTTGTGAGTGGCACACCAGGGGGCGGAGCAGAACCCGGGAGTGGGGAGGAGTTACTCTAGACGCCATGTTCTGATTGGCATGGCAGAATCTCGTAGTGCAGAGAGGAGTCACAGCCGCGGCCATGTTATGATTGGCACTGTTGTCTTCTTACACCGGAAGTACTATTATCTACAGAGAGGTGAGGGGGTGTCAACCTCTGGTGTCACTGTGATGGAGGATTTACCCCTCTAGGTGACTCCAGTGTCTCTTTTTTTTCTGTATTTTACATTTTTGGAGGACTTCTTTCTTATTTATTTTCTATCCTTTAATTCTGTTGTCCTCGATATGCAGGCCGGGCTTCCAACGTTCTTCTGGGGGGACATTAACCACTTCTGGGCCGGAAGTTTTTACCCCTTTAATGACCAGGCCATTTTTTGCGATTCGGCACTGCGTTACTTTAACTGACAATTGCGCGGTCGTGCGACGCTGTACCCAAATAAAATTGATGTCCTTTTTTCCTACAAACAGAGCTTCCTTTTGGTGGTATTTGATCACCTGTGCGATTTTTTGATCATGCGCTATAAACAAAAAAAGAGCGACAATTTTGCAAAAATAACAATATTTTTCACATTTTTTTATATGAAATTCCCCAAAAAAAAAAAAATGTAAAAATCAAAATTGTTTAACATTTTCGGCCAATTTGTTTTCTGCTACCTATGTTTGGTAAAAAAAAAAAAATTGCAAAAAGTGTATTTTGATTGGTTTGCGCAAAAGTTTACTAACTAAGGGAAAGATTTTTTGTCATTTTTGTTGTTTTTTTTTTTTAACCAGTTGCCGACCACTGCACGACTATATACGGCGGCGGTCAGCCCCGGCCAGGCAGAGTGACGTATATATACGTCACTAGCCTGTTACTTCCTTGTGAGCCAATAGCGGGCGAGCGCCCGCCGCGGCTTGTTCACAGGGAAGTCAGTGCGTGTGACTGGCGGACCCGATGTCTGCCGCTCACTCTGCGATCGTCGGGGGAGAGGGAAAAAGGCAGGCGGCTGATGTAAACAAGCCGCCTGTCATTCTCCCCTGTGTATAAATAGTGATCATACAGTTCTACTATATAGGACCGTTGATCACTGTTCTTACACCTCAAGCCACAGCCAATCACAGTTAGAATCACGCCCCTAGGGACACACTTAACCCCTCCCTCTCCAAAAAAGTTAACCCCTTCACTGCCAGTGTCATTTCTTACAGTAACAGTGCATATTTATAGCACTGATTACTGTAGTAATGTCACTGGTACCCCCAAAAGTGTCAAAAATGTCAGTTAGAGGTCCGATCTGTCCGCCGCAATGTCGCAGTCCCGCAAAAAAAATCGCAGATCGCCGCCATTATGCCTTTTAAAAAAAACACCAAAAATGACAGAAATCTTTCCCGTAGTTTGTAGATGCGATAACTTTTGCGCAAACCAATCAAAATACGCTTTTTGCGATTTTTTTTTTTTTTACCAAAAATATGTAGCATAAAACAAATTGGCCGAAAATGTTAAACAATTTTGATTTTTACATTTTTTTTTTTTTTGGGGAATTTCATATAAAAAATGTGAAAAATAGTTATTTTTGCAAAATGTACTCTCTTTTTTTGTTTATAGAACAAAAAGTAAAAATCGCACAGGTGATCAAATACCACCAAAAGAAAGCTCTGTCTGTGGGAAAAAAAGGAAGTCAAATTAGTTTAGGTACAGCGTCGCACGACCGCGCAATTGTCCGTTAAAATCACGCAGTAAAAAAATTGCAAAAAAACCCCTGGTCAGGAAGGGGGTAAAATCTTCCTGGGCTTAAGTGGTTAACGAGTAATGGCGGCGATCTGTGATTTTTTTTTGCGGGACTGTGACATTGTGGCGGACAGATCGGACCCTTGACTGACATTTTTGACACTTTTGGGGTTACCAGTGACATTACTACAGCATAGTTGCCAACATTTGAAAAAAATTTCCAGGGACACTTTGCAGCACAGCTGTCAATTACTTACTACACCCACTTCCCTGAAGCTCCGCCCACTCTGCTTAATTAATCTCCGCCTACTTATCAGATTATAGGGTCTACTTCATAAAGAGAGAATTACAGGAGATTGAAAAGGGAATTGAAAACTTGAGGCCAAAGTAGCAGAGTTGGAATAATTCTCCCATTCAGCTGCACTACTTCTGCCTAAAGTTTAAAATTCTCATCACAATTCCCTGCAATTCTAAAATGTGAAATGTGCTCAGGTGTGACCATAGAAAACATGTAATATGGAAATATAAATAAAGTGCAAGGTGTAAATAAGTATGATTATACTATCTGCTATAATTAGGTTTTATTGTACTTATTTACACCTAATACTTTATTTATATTTCCATATTACATTTTTGTATGGTCACACCTGAGCACATTTCACACTTTATTCACCTGTCTTTCAATTCAGCCCTCTGTAGGGTGATAATTTTCATTTACATAAAACAATGTAGCATCCTTTCCTTCCTAACACATTACCCAGTCCATACCAGTATAGATCCTAACACATTACTCAGTCCATACCAGTATAGATCCTAACACATTACCCAGTCCATACCAGTATAGATCCTAAAACATTACCCAGTCCATACCAGTATAGATCCTAACACATTACCCAGTCCATACCAGTATAGATCCTAACACATTACCCAGTCCATACCAGTATAGATCCCAACACATTACCCAGTCCATACCAGTATAGATCCTAACACATTACCCAGTCCATACCAGTATAGATCCTAACACATTACCCAGTCCATACCAGTATAGATCCCAACACATTACCCAGTCCATACCAGTATAGATCCCAACACATTACCCAGTCCATACCAGTATAGATCCTAACACATTACCCAGTCCATACCAGTATATATCCTAACACATTACCCAGTCCATACCAGTATAGATCCTACCCCATTACCCAGTCCATACCAGTATAGATCCTAACACATTACCCAGTCCATACCAGTATAGATCCTAACACATTATCCAGTCCATACCAGTATAGATCCTAACACATTACCCAGTCCAAATTCTGCTCCATACCAGTATAGATATCCAGCATTAGATTTTTCCCATTAAGGATTGAGGTCTGTTTTCATTTTTTTGAGCAATATATACATATACACACATACACGGATATGTACACACATTTATCTAGAGCTAGAAAACTATATATATATATATATATATATATATATATATATATATATATATATATTTATATATATATATATATGTATCAATTAACAGGTGTATAAATTATATCTATAAAAAAAACATTATTGATAGTAGTAATTAATGGAGTGTGAGGCCTCCAGCTTGTCGGAAGGTGCTCTGCCTCCTCCTGCTGGTTGATTTTGGAAAGTGCACCATGCTGACACCCTGCCTTCGGTGACACGTTAAATTATTATTCTTTTTTTATTGGAATTTAGTGAGTGGGCACAGAGAGAGAGACAACCTGCTGCCAGAACTACTACTCCTAGCTGGGGTGAGAGCGACATTGTGTGGCACAAAATTAAAAAAAAAAAAAAAAAAAAAAAAAAAAATTTTAATGATTTACATTGTCCCTGAATTAACAGGGACACTGTAAAATACCCGGGACAGGCTCCTGTTTGCCGGGATTGTCCCGGGAAAAACGGGACAGTTGGCAGGTATGCCAGTGACATTACTGCAGTAATCAGTGCTATAAATATGCCCTGTTACTGTAAAAATTACACTGGCAGTGAAGGGGTTAACTTTTTTTTTTGAGAGGGAGGGGTTAAGTGTGTCCTAGGGGCGTGCTTCTAACTGTGATTGGCTGTGGCTACTAGTGTAAGAACAGTGATCAATGGTCCTACATAGCAGAACCGTATGATCTCCATTCTTACATTGGGAAGAATGACAGGCGGCTTTGTTTACATTAGCCGCCTGACTTTCTCCCGCTCTAACGGACGACTCGCGGACATCGGGTCAGCCGGACACACAGGGGGGTCCGAGCGGGAGCATGCATCTGGCGGCGCGCACTCGCTCCCAAAACCCTTACAGGCGAGCGACGTAGCCCTACGTCGCTTTGCCTGTGAGGGGCTGACCACTGACGTAAATAGTCGTGCGGCAGTCAGCAAGTGGTTAACGGACAATTGCGCGATCAAGCGTCGCTGTACCCAAATAACATGGATGTCCATTTTTTTCCACACAAACAGAACTTTCTTTTGGTGGTATTTGATCACCTGTGCGGTTTTTATTTTGCGCTATAAACAAAAAAAAAGCGAAAATTCTGAAAAAAAAAAAAAAACAATATTTTTCACTTTCTGCTATATAACATTCCCAATAAATAAAATGTAAAAATCTAACATTTTCCTCATTTTAGACCAATTTGTTTTCTGCTACATATTTATGGTAAAATAAATCCCAATAAGCATATTTTGATTGGTTTGCGCAAAAGTTATCGCGTCTACAAACTAGGGGAAAGATTTATGTAATTTTTATTTATTTTTTTAATAGTAATGGCGGCGATCTGCGATTTTTAGCGGGACTGCGACATTGTGGCGGACAGATCGGATCCCTGACTGACCTAGCTGATCCTGGGCGAATCGCCGTACATGTACGGCGCTCACTCTCGCTTGTCAGCAGGGACCCCGATGCACGGGGGAGGTGGCTCCGATTGCTGCCTGACACCCGCGGTTGCTCCCCGCTGAGAGAGAAGGACGGTCGGATGTTGTAAACACAGCTGACCGTTCTTCTCCCTGGAATGATCACAGAGTGCCTGTGATCCTTCTATATAGGATCACATGTCTCTATGGTCATTTCATAAGCCCCGCCCCCATTCAGTTAGAAACACTCCCCTAGGTACACATTTAACCCTTTGATCACCCACGGTGTTAACCCCTTCCCTGCCAGTGTCATTAATACTGTAACAGTGCATATGTATTACTGTAGTAATGTCACTGGTTCCCCCAAAAGTGTAAAAAATGTCAGTTAGGGGTCCGATCTGTCCGCCGCAATGTCGCAGTCCCACTAAAATTCGCAAATCGCCGCCATTACTAATAAAAAAATGAATAAAAAACAAATAAAAATGACATAAATCTTTCCCGTAGTTTGTAGACGCGATAACTTTTGCGCAAACCAATCAAAATACGATTTTTTTGTTTTTATCAAAAATATGTAGCAGAATGCAAATTGGCCTAAAATGTTAAAAAATTTCGATTTTTACATTTTTTTGGGGAATGTTATATAGCAGAATGTGAAAAATATATATATATATTTTTTTAAATTGTCGCCGTTTTTTTGTTTATAGCGCAAAAAAAAATAAAAATTGCACAGGTGATCAAATACCACCAAAAGAAATCTCTGTTTGTGGGGAAAAAAGGTCATTAATTTTATTTGAGTACAGCGTCGCACAACCGCGCAATTGTCAATTAAAGTAACGCAGTGCTTAATCGCAAAAAAGGGGGGTAAAATCTTCTGAAGTGGTTAATGACCAGGGCCAATTTTTGGAATTCAGAACTGCGTTATTTTAACGGACATTTGCGCAGTCGTGCGATGCTGTACTCAAATAAAATTTATGTCCTTTTTCCCCACAAACAGAGCTTTCTTTTGGTGGTATTTGATCACCTCTGCGATTTTTATTTTTTTTATTCTTTACGCAATAAACAAAAAAGAGCTACAATTCTGAAAAAAATAAAAAAAACAATATATTTCACATTCTGCTATATGACATTCCCAAAAAAAAAATGTAAAAATCAAATTTTTTCATCATTTTAGGCCAATTTGTAGTCTGCTTTTTGGTAAAAAAAAAAAAAAATCCCAATAAGCGTATTTTGATTGGTTTGCACAAAAGTTATTCCGTTTGCAAACTACGGGAAAGATTGATATCATTTTTATTTATTTTTTTTACTAGTAATGGTGGCGATCTGCAATTTTTAGCAGGACTGCGACATTGTGGCGGACAGATCGGACCCCTAACTGACATTTTTGACAGTTTTGGGGGGACCAGTGACATTACTACAGTAATCAGTGCTAAAAATATGCACTGTCACTGTGAAAATGACACTGGCAGGGAAGGGGTTAACACAATGCGTGATCAAGGGGTTAAATGTGAGCCTAGAAGAGTGTTTACTAACTGTGTGGGGGGCGTGGCTTGTGAAATGACCATAGAGGCATGTGATCCTATATAGAAGGATCACAGGCGCTCTGTGATCATTCCAGGGAGAAGAACGATCAGCTGTGTTTACAACATCCGACCGTACTTCTCTCTCAGCGGGGAGCGATCGCGTGTGGCCGGCCCCATGAGTCAGCTTACCCGCTTGCTAATAGGGCCATGTGCGCAACTCTTGCGGTGCGTGCGCCGCCAGGATCGCCGTACAGGTACGGCAATTTGCGCAGCTGAGCCAGCCTGCAGCAGTATATCTGCGGCTGGCAGTCGGCAAGTGGTTAAAGTATTTTAGTGCACACAAACGCAATATAATTGCCTCCTTCTTTTTTTTTTTTTATGTAAAATTTAATAGATGATGTCACGTACCTAGAACTATCCATAGGCAAGCGGAGCACCGGGGATATGGATAGATTGTGGCCTGGAAGCGGTGCACCGGGGATATGGATAGATTGTGGCCTGGAAGCGGTGCACCGGGGATATGGATAGATTGTGGCCTGGAAGCGGAGCACCGGGGATATGGATAGATTGTGGCCTGGAAGCGGTGCACCGGGGATATGGATAGATTGTGGCCTGGAAGCGGAGCACCGGGGATATGGATAGATTGTGGCCTGGAATCGGTGCACCGGGGATATGGATAGATTGTGGCCTGGAATCGGTGCACCGGGGATATGGATAGATTGTGGCCTGGAATCGGTGCACCGGGGATATGGATAGATTGCGGCCTGGAAGCGGTGCACCGGGGATATGGATAGATTGCGGCCTGGAAGCGGTGCACCGGGGATATGGATAGATTGCGGTCTGGAAGCGGTGCATCTGGGATATGTATAGATTGGGGCCTGGAAGCGGTGCACCGGGGATATGTATAGATTGCGGCCTGGAAGCGGTGCATCGGGGATATGGATAGATTGCGGCCTGGAAGCGGTGCACCGGGGATATGGATAGATTGCGGCCTGGAAGCGGTGCACCGGGGATATGGATAGATTGCGGCCTGGAAGCGGTGCACCGGGGATATGGATAGATTGCGGCCTGGAAGCGGTGCACCGGGGATATGGATAGATTGTGACCTGGAAGCGGTGCAGCAGGGATATGGATAGATTGTGGCCTGGAAGCGGTGCAGCAGGGATATGGATAGATTGTGGCCTGGAAGCGGTGCACCGGGGATATGGATAGATTGCGGTCTGGAAGCGGTGCATCTGGGATATGTATAGATTGGGACCTGGAAGCGGTGCACCGGGGATATGGATAGATTGCGGCCTGGAAGCGGTGCACCGGGGATATGGATAGATTGCGGCCTGGAAGCGGTGCACCGGGGATATGGATAGATTGTGACCTGGAAGCGGTGCATCTGGGATATGTATAGATTGCGGCCTGGAAGCGGTGCACCGGGGATATGGATAGATTGCGGCCTGGAAGCGGTGCACCGGGGATATGGATAGATTGCGGCCTGGAAGCGGTGCATCGGGGATATGGATAGATTGGGGCCTGGAAGCGGTGCACCGGGGATATGGATAGATTGGGGCCTGGAAGCGGTGCACCGGGGATATGGATAGATTGCGGCCTGGAAGCGGTGCACCGGGGATATGGATAGATTGCGGCCTGGAAGCGGTGCACCGGGGATATGGATAGATTGCGGCCTGGAAGCGGTGCACCGGGGATATGGATAGATTGCGGCCTGGAAGCGGTGCACCGGGGATATGGATAGATTGCGGCCTGGAAGCGGTGCACCGGGGATATGGATAGATTGTGACCTGGAAGCGGTGCAGCAGGGATATGGATAGATTGTGGCCTGGAAGCGGTGCAGCAGGGATATGGATAGATTGTGGCCTGGAAGTGGTGCACCGGGGATATGGATAGATTGCGGCCTGGAAGCGGTGCACCGGGGATATGGATAGATTGTGACCTGGAAGCGGTGCAGCAGGGATATGGATAGATTGTGGCCTGGAAGTGGTGCACCGGGGATATGGATAGATTGTGGCCTGGAAGCGGTGCACCGGGGATATGGATAGATTGTGGCCTGGAAGCGGTGCACCGGGGATATGGATAGATTGCGGCCTGGAAGCGGTGCACCGGGGATATGGATAGATTGGGGCCTGGAAGCGGTGCACCAGGGATATGGATAGATTGTGACCTGGAAGCGGTGCACCGGGGATATGGATAGATTGCGGTCTGGAAGCGGTGCATCTGGGATATGTATAGATTGCGGCCTGGAAGCGGTGCATCGGGGATATGGATAGATTGGGGCCTGGAAGCGGTGCACCGGGGATATGGATAGATTGTGACCTGGAAGCGGTGCACCGGGGATATGGATAGATTGCGGCCTGGAAGCGGTGCACCGGGGATATGGATAGATTGAGGCCTGGAAGCGGTGCACCGGGGATATGGATAGATTGTGGCCTGGAAGCGGTGCAGCAGGGATATGGATAGATTGTGACCTGGAAGCGGTGCATCGGGGATATGGATAGATTGTGACCTGGAAGCGGTGCATCGGGGATATGTATAGATTGGGGCCTGGAAGCGGTGCACCGGGGATATGTATAGATTGGGGCCTGGAAGCGGTGCACCGGGGATATGGATAGATTGGGGCCTGGAAGCGGTGCACCGGGGATATGGATAGATTGGGACCTGGAAGCGGTGCACCGGGGATATGGATAGATTGCGGCCTGGAAGCGGTGCACCGGGGATATGGATAGATTGTGGCCTGGAAGCGGTGCACCGGGGATATGGATAGATTGTGACCTGGAAGCGGTGCACCGGGGATATGGATAGATTGGGACCTGGAAGCGGTGCACCGGGGATATGGATAGATTGGGACCTGGAAGCGGTGCACCGGGGATATGGATAGATTGCGGCCTGGAAGCGGTGCACCGGGGATATGGATAGATTGGGACCTGGAAGCGGTGCACCGGGGATATGGATAGATTGGGACCTGGAAGCGGAGCACCGGGGATATGGATAGATTGGGACCTGGAAGCGGTGCACCGGGGATATGGATAGATTGCGGCCTGGAAGCGGTGCACCGGGGATATGGATAGATTGCGGCCTGGAAGCGGTGCACCGGGGATATGGATAGATTGGGACCTGGAAGCGGTGCACCGGGGATATGGATAGATTGCGGCCTGGAAGCGGTGCACCGGGGATATGGATAGATTGGGACCTGGAAGCGGAGCACCGGGGATATGGATAGATTGCGGCCTGGAAGCGGTGCACCGGGGATATGGATAGATTGGGACCTGGAAGCGGAGCACCGGGGATATGGATAGATTGCGGCCTGGAAGCGGTGCACCGGGGATATGGATAGATTGCGGCCTGGAAGCGGTGCACCGGGGTGGGGTGTGACCGCTCCTCTTAATGGAGACATTCGGGGCAGAGGAAGGGTTAAGCCCCCAGCTGTGTTTTTGTTGTTGAACTTCCAGAACTTTCTAATGATTAACAGAGAAACTTTCTGTGCAGCGAGCGTGGACTTTACCCTCCTCCAAATATACAGAGACCCATCCCCCGCTATTCTCCGATAGGGACCGTGCTGGACCCCCGACCAGAGACCCGGCACCTGTCACAGGTATGGAGGAAGTTGCTGATCAGAGATGTTACCTTAGGACTACAGAACACCTACCCCCTGCCCTCCTCTTCCCCCCATGTTATGGAGATGGGAAAGGGGTAGGTGTTCTGTATTTCTGTCCTAGGGTGACAACACTGCTTTAGATGTAGTACAGTCAGTGAGTGTTGTCACCCCAGGACAGGAAGTGCTTTCGCACTACAAAATCCCTCCCCCATGATAGGCAGATGGGAAGAGGGGGAGGTGTTCTGTATTTCTGTCCTACGGCGACAACACTGCTTTAGTCGCAGTACAGTTAGTGAGTGTTGTCACTCCAGGACAGGAAGTGTGTTGGTGCTACAGAACACCTCCCTTTGTGTTTTGAAGTTGAGGAAAGGGGGAGGTGTCCTGTATTTCTGTCCTAGGGCGACAACACTGCGTTAGATGCAGTACAGCCAGGGAGTGTTGTCACCCCAGGACAGGAAGTGCTTTCGCACTACAAAATGATCAGAGATGTTACCTTAGGACTACAAAACACCTTCCCCTGCCCACCTCCTCCCCCACGATAGGGAGATGAGAAGAGGGGGGGGGGTGTTCTGTATTTCTGTCCTAGGGTGACAACACTGCTTTAGATGCAGTACAGTGAATGAGTGTTGTCATCCCAGGACAGGAAGTGTGTTGGTACTACAGAACACCTCCCCCTGTGTTATGAAGTTGAGGAAAGGGGGAGGTATTCAGTAGTCCTGTCCTAGGGTGACAACACTGCTTTAGATGTATTAATGTCAGTGAGTGTTGTCACCCCAGGACAGGAAGTGCTTTAGTACTACAGAACACCTCCTCCATGATAGGGAGATGGGAGGATTGGGAGGTGTTTAGTAGTCATGTCCTAGGGTGACAACACTGTTTTAGATGCAGAGCCGTCTAAGTTTTGTCACCCTAGGACAGGAAGTGTGTTGTTACTACATTAACACCCCCCCCCCATGTTACAAAATTGAGGAAAGGAGGAAGTGTTCCGTAGTCCTGTCCTGGGGTGACAACACTTATTCAACTGTACTTAATCTAAAGCTGTGTTGTCACCCCAGGACAGGAAGTACTTTAGCACTACATGATAGGGAGATGAGAAGAGTGGGAGGTGTTCTGTAGTCCTGCCCTTGGGTGACAACTTTGCTCCTCCTCAGTACACTGAGTGAGCGTTGTCACCCTAGGACAGAAGGTGTTTTAGGACTATAGACCCCCACCCACCTATGTTAGGGAAATGAGGAGAGGGGGAGGTGTTCTGTAGTCCTTTCCTAGGGTGACAACACTGCTCCCCTATGGATACAGTAAAGTGAGTGTTGTCACCCCAGGACAGGAAGTGTTTGTAGACTACATATCATGTTAGGGAGATGAATGTGAGGGGGTGGTGTTCTGTAGTCTTGTCCTAGGGTGATAACATTGCTCCTCTATGGAGATGGGGGGCGGTAATATTTTTGTTTTTGTATCTGCAGAGGCGTGGCGGCTCCTCATGGGGCGGATCCTTCGTCTCCTGAACACACCCCGCCTCCTCCGCCGATACCACAGAGCGGTGGGGAAGATGGCCACCCTGCAGGACGACGCCCACCAGATCTTCCGGAGCGCGGTGTCAGCCGTCCTCCCCCCCCGCATGCTGCAGAGGGCGCTGGCGGTGAAGGAAGGGGCCGGCTCAGCCACCCTGGAGGTCGGGGGGAGGGAGTTCCGGCTGGACGGTAACCTGTACCTGGTGGGGTTCGGGAAAGCGGTTCTGGGAATGGCGGCGGAGGCGGAGCGGATAGTCGGGAGGCACCTGGTGAGGGGAGTGGTCAGCATTCCGCTGGGGATGGAGGAGAGTCTGAAGAGAGTCGGGAAGAGGTGAGAATACGTCACCCTGGGGGCGGGGCAGGGGGAGGAGCAGAGAAGGTGGGTATCTCACCGGGAGGGGGAGGTAATATAAGGCCTGCAAGCTATGCTACTGAAGTAACACAAAGCTGATGGGGGAGGGGCAAACTAAAGGACCTCATCCCAGCACACCCGGGGTCTTCAACCCTGCCCCTCCCCCCAGGCACCTACAATCTCTGCATCACTGCATTGTGAATTCAGGGTGCTTTGGGGGAGGGGGGGGCGGGACCATGACACCCTGCACTCACAGCCTTGCTCGGCGGGGGCAGGGCAATGACACCCTGCACTCACAGCCTCGCTCGGCGGGGGCAGGGCAATGACACCCTGCACTCACAGCTTAGCTTGACAGGGGTGGGGCCATGATACCTCCCACCCACAGCTTTCCTATAAGCGGGGGGCAGGGCATTGACACCCTCCACTCACAGCCTTGCCCAGGGGGGCAATGACACCCTGCATTCACAGCTTTGCTATAGGCGGGGGCAGGGCCATGACACCCTGCACTCACAGCTTTGCTATAGGCGGGGGCAGGGCCATGACACCCTGCACTCACAGCTTTGCTATAGGCGGGGGCAGGGCCATGACACCCTGCACTCACAGCTTTGCTATAGGCGGGGGCAGGGCCATGACACCCTCCACTCACAGCCTTGGTATAGGCGGGGGCAGGGCCATGACACCCTGCACTCACAGCTTTGCTATAGGCGAGGGCGGTGCCATGACACCCTGCACTCACAGCCTTGTTATAGGAGGGGGCAGGGCCATGACACCCTGCATTTACAGCTTTGCTATAGGCGGGGGCAGGGCCATGACACCTCACACTCACAGCCTTGCTATAGGCGGGGGCAGGGCCATGACACCTCACACTCACAGCCTTGCTATAGGCGGGGGCAGGGCCATGACACCCTCCAATCACAGCCTCACTATAGGCGGGGGCAGGGCCATGACGCCCTGCACTCACAGCCTTGGTATAGGCGGGGACAGGGCCATGACATCTCGCACTCACAGCCTTGCTATAAGCGGGGGCAGGGTCATGACACCTCACATGGGCAGGGCCATGACACCCTGCACTCACAGCTTTGCTATAGGCGGGGGCAGGGCCATGACATCCTGCACTCACAACCTTGCTATAGGCGGGGGCAGGGCCATGACACCCTCCACTCACAGCCTTGCTATAGGCGGGGGCAGGGCCATGACACCCTGCACTCACAGCCTTGCTATAGGCGGGGGGGGGGGGGGTGGCATGACACCTCACACTCACAGCTTTGTTGTAGTGATGTCAGGTGTCCTTCAGCCTGAAACACTGAGGACATCTTGTGGCCGAATAGAGATACTACAAGGGATGTCTCTGGATTGAAGGTAAGTCCTGCAGCTGGGGTGTCTAGCAGAGATCCAGAGGTTGGTGGGGAGCCCACACATTTTAAGGGAGGGGGGGCTACAGGGGGGGGGGGGGCATTTATAAAACGAAGATAATCCTTGGACTCAGTATGTTTGTCTGCTCTGTGCAGGGAGATGCTTCTGCCTCCGGGGGGCCGGGTGCTGGTCCGGGAGGGGGCCGCAAACAACATGGCGGACGAGGCAGCAGTGAGAGCCGCCAGGGAGATCCGGGAGACGGCGGAGAGACTGCAAGAGAGAGATATTCTGCTGGTCCTGATCTCAGGTATGAGGAGGGAGATCCTATCTACAGTATATACAACCATCAGTCTGCTGCAGGCAAGGCAGAGCATTTCCTTAGTCCCCCCCCCCCCCCCAGTGATCAGACTGTACATTGTAACTTTGTAGAAGGAGGAGGAGGCATTTCCTCAGTCTCCCCTCCCCCAGTGATCAGACTATACATTGTAACTTTATAGAAGGAGGAGGAAGCATTTCCCTTTAGATTGCAAGCTCTTTGCACCCAGTGCTTGGCTTGGATTCGGTCTGATTGATGTGTGTAGACAGATGCGGTTTTTCTCTTCTTTGCTCAGGTGGGGGCTCAGCGCTGCTCCCGGCTCCGGTCCCCCCGCTCACCCTGCAGGACAAGCAGACCATCACCCAGCAGATGGCGCTGAGAGGGGCGACCATCCAGGAACTGAACACCATCCGCAGAGCCCTGTCCCAGCTGAAGGGAGGAGGATTGGCCAGGGCGGCGTTCCCGGCACAGGTCAGTGGATGGAGACGGGGGGGGGGGGGGGGGGGACCAACCAGCAGGTGATACACAGACCTTTATTGGATTTGGTTTTAGGGCAAGGAACCTCCCCTCCCCCTCCCCCAAACTGTCTCAAAATAATAACAGGGACTGATTTTGCTTCCTTTTTTTATTAACAATAATCTTTATTAGAATTTTCATAATCAACATACAAACAAATAAACCTCCAATGCCCATCAGTACTACTAATCAGTGCTGCCAATAAGGGCCCATCAGTGTCTCATCATCGGTGCCTCCTGATCTGTGCCACCTCATCAGTGCCCATTAGTGCTGCCAATCAGTGCCCATCAGTACTGCTAATCAGTGCCCATCAGTGCTGCCAATCAGTGACCTCCAGTGCCCATAAGTACTACTAATCAGTGCCCATTAGTGCCACCTATCAGTGCTGCCAATCAGTGTCCATCAGTACTGTTAATCAGTGTCCATTAGTGCCACCTATCAGTGCCAATCAGTGCTGCCAATAAGTGCCCATTATTGTCTCATCATCAGTGCCCCTGCTCAGTGCCCACCAGTGCCTCCTATCAGTGCTGCCAATCGGTGCCCTACAGTGCCCATCAGTACTACTAATCAGTACCCATTAGTGCCACCTATCAATACCCATCAGTGTCTCATCACCAGTGCCTCCTGATCAGTGCCGCCTATCAGTGCCCACCAGTGCCTCCTATCAGTGTCCATCAGTGCTGCCAATCAATGCCCTCCAGTGCCCATCAGTACTGCTAATCAGTGCCCATTAGTGCTACCTATCAGTGCCCATCAGTGTCTCATTATCAGTGCTTCCTGATCAGTACCGCCTATCAGTGCAGCCTCATCAGTGCCCACCAGTGCCTCCTATCAGTGCTGCCAATCAGTGCCAATCAGTACTGCTAATCAGTGCCCATTAGTGCCACCTATCAGTGCCCATCAGTTTCTCATCATCAGTGCCTCCTGATCAGTGCAGCCTCATTAGTGCCCATCAGTGCTGCCAATCAGTGCCCTCTGATCAGTGCAGCCTATCAATGCAGCCTCATCAGTGCCTTCTGATCAGTGCCCACCAGTGCCTCCTATCAGTGTCTATCAGTGAAGGAGAAAAATTACCTGTTTGCAAAATTTTATAACAAAATATGAAAAACATTTATTTTTATTTTTTCCAAAATTTTTGGTCTTTTTTTTGTTTGTTTAGCAACAAATAAAAACCACAGAGGTGATCAACCACTTCTGGCCCAGGAGATTTTACCCCATGCCGACATTTTTTGCGATTCGGCACTGCGTTACTTTAACATGCAATTGCACGGTTGTGCGACGCTGTACTCAAATAAAATTGACGTTCTTTTTTTCCCATAAACAGAGCTTTCTATTGGTGGTATTTGATCACCTGTGCGATTGTTATTTTTGCGCTTTAAACAAAAAAAGAGCGACAATTCTGAAAAAAAAAAATAAAAAAACAATATTTCACTTTCTGCTATAAACATTCCCAATAAAAAAAAAAAAAATCTTATTTTTTTCATCATTTTAGGACATTGCGGCGGACAGATCGGACCCCTAACTGACATTTTGACACTTTTGGGGAGACCAGTGACATTACTACAGTAATCAGTGCTAAAAATATGAACTGTCACTGTACTAATGACACTGGCAGGGAAGGGGTTAACCTAGGGGAGATCAAAGGGTTAAATGTGTGCCTAGGGGGTGCTTTCTAACTGTGTGGGGGATGGGCTTGCTGGGCGAACACAGAGACCTGTGTGCCTAAATAGGAGGATCCCTGTGTTCATCACTGACAGAACAGCGGTGTGCCGTGTTTACACTGACAGAGCGTGTCTCCATGGGGAGCGATTGTTGGGTGCCCAGCGGACATCGTGTCTGCCAAGCCCACTGATTGGCTCCCCCTGTAGCCAATCGGCACATGCGCGCGGCGCCACTAACTGCTACACGAACGACATATACAGTATGTATGTTGTTTCATGTAACAGGGCCGACCTGCTGCAGTATAACTATGGCGGCTGGTCAGCAAGAGGTTAAATACCACCAAAAGAAAGCTCTTTATGTATGGATATATATGGGTACAGTCTTGCATGACCGCGTAATCGTCATTCAAAGTGTGACAGCGCTGAAAGCTGAAAATAGTCCTGGGCAGGAAGGGGCATTCCATAAGATCTGCCTATGCAGGTGAGTGGGGCCTGGAGATAAAAACAAACCAAGCAGCTCTTATTAACCCCTTCAATACCGGGCACTTTCACCCCCTTCCTGCCCAGACCAATGTTCAGCGTTCAGCGCTGTCACTCTGTGAATGACAATTGCGCGGTCGTGCTACACTGTACCCATATAAAATTGTTATCATTTTTTTCACACAAATAGAGCTTTCTTTTTGGATGTATTGAATCACCGCTGGGTTTATATTTTTTGCTAAACAAACAAAAAAAAAACCCGAAAAATATTTTTTTAGTTTCTGTTATAAAAAAAAATGTGCAAGTAACTAATTTTTCTTCTTCAATGATGGGCACTGATGAGGCTGCACTGATGATGGGGACTGATGAAGCTGCACTGATGAGGCTGCACTGATGGTCACTGATGAGGCTGCACTGATAAGGCTGCACTTATGATGGGGACTGATGAGGCTGCACTGATGATGGGGACTGTTGAGGCTGCACTGATGGTCACTGATGAGGCTGCACTGATGTTCACTGATGATGGGGACTGATGAGGCTGCACTGATGGTCACTAATGAGGCTGCACTTATGATGGGGACTGATGAGGCTGCACTGATGATGGGGACTGTTGAGGCTGCACTGATGGTCACTGATGAGGCTGCACTGATGTTCACTGATGATGGGGACTGATGAGGCTGCACTGATGGTCACTAATGAGGCTGCACTGATGATGGGGACGTATGAGGCTGCACTGATGGTCACTGATGAGGCTGCACTGATGGTCACTGATGAGGCTGCACTGATGGTCACTGATGAGGCTGCACTGATGGGCACTGATAAGGCTGCACTGATAATGGGGACTGATTAGGCAACACTGATGGGCACTGATGAGGTTGCACTGATAATGGGCACTGATGAGGCGACACTGATGGGCACTGATGAGGCTGCACTGATTGGCACTAATGAGGTTGTGAAAAAAATATTGTATATACTAATTACTAACAGCATATACCCACTTGTGCCAGACTAGCGTAATAACAAATTCCAAAGCCTTAAATACAATATATAAAGCAGTGATAGTAAAAGTGAGGAGGTTGCACTGATGGGTACTGGTGAGGTTGCACTGATGATGGGCACTGGTGAGGCTGCACTGATGGGCACTGACGAGGCTGCATTGATGGGCACTGACAAGGCTGCACTGATGATGGGCACTGATGAGGCTGCAGTGATGAGGCTGCATTGATGGACACTGATGAGGCTGCACTGATGGGCACTGATGAGGCTGCAATGACGAGGCTGCATTGATGGGTACTGATGAGGCTGCACTGATGGGCATTGATAGACGGCACTGGTAGGCACTGTAAGGTGGCACTGATAAGCTGCCCTGATGAGCACTGATAGATGGCACTGATAACTTGCACTGATAATCAAGGCACCACATGGGAGGAGGTCGGTGGACATTCTCTCCGAACTGGAGAGCCATGTTGTAGCCATCTTTCGGCTATAGCGCAGGCAGGAACTGGTTAAAGTTGTGTAACGCCCCTTCCTATAGGTGTATTCCAGCTTCCAAAGCCTGGCTGAAAAACTCCCAGAGATGGAATCATCCCATCCTGCCTTGTTGCTAGGAGGTTGCTAGGACACTCCCAGCTGCTATAGATCACCTCCACCATCACAGGAGAGAGCAATCAAACCCCCGTCACACTCGTGGTCCGGCTGCTATAGATCACCTCCACCATCACAGTTGAGAGCTCTGAGTCTCCCTCCCTTCTGTGCTCAGGAGGGGATAGTGAACTGTGCGTGTGCAGGGGTGTGAAGGTGGGTGTGAGTGCTGGAAGTGTCCTAGCAACATCCTAGCAACGAAGCAGGATGGAGGGGATGGCGTCTCTGGGAGTTTTCTCAGCCAGGCTATAAGAGATACGTAGATGATCTTCACCTATAACAAGGGCGTTATTTACCTTTTTAACCCTATCCGGCTTTGGTTCCGGCGCTCCACCATTACATCTGTCCTTTCCCTTTGCAGGTTGTCAGTCTGATCCTGTCTGATGTCATCGGGGACGACCTCCATGTCATCGCCAGCGGTCCAACAGTTCCCAGCGCTCACAGCGCAGAAGATTGTCTGCGGATTCTTGATAAATACAATCTGAGGGGCGGCGCGGTGCCGGAGGCGGTAGAAGTCGCCATAACGTCCAGACCAGAAGAGGAAGGAGAAGAACACTTCCCGCACGTCCACAACATCCTCATCGGCTCCAACCTGATCGCCCTACGGGAGGCTGAGCGGGAGTCTCAGAAGTTGGGTTACCTTCCTCTCCTGCTCTCCACCGCCATCAGCGGAGACGTGGTGCCCGTGTCGCGGTTTTTCGCCCTCCTGGCTCGGGTCATCTGCTCTATCCTGACCTCCAGCCCTGAGCAGGTGCAGCTGGAACAAGAGATCCTCCACCTGGCCTCCACTATGGCCATCCCCGGCCTTCATCTCGCCCAACGGCTGCAGGAGGTGAAGGAGAACCCCGGGAACGCGGACGCCGTCTGCGCCCTTTTCGGAGGGGAGATCACAGTGCAGGTTCGGGGGAAGGGCAAGGGTGGGCGGAACCAGGAGCTGGCGCTACGAGTGGCTGCGGAGTGGCATCGGTCTTCGGCGGCCATGGCGGGATGCGAGGTGCTGTTCCTGAGCGGGGGCACCGATGGACAAGATGGTCCCACCGAAGCCGCCGGAGCTTCCTCCTATCCGCGGCTCGTGGCACAGGCTGGAGAGAGCGGATTGGATGTGGAGAATTCCCTTAATGCCAGCGATTCCAACGGCTTCTTCAGGCACTTCCAAAATGGCCAACATCTCCTGGTGACGGGACTGACCGGGACTAACGTCATGGACGTTCAGGTGCTTCTCGTGCGGAGACACGCAGAGAGGCCGTGACCACCTTCTTATAGGAATGTCCAATCAGTGCCGGGACAAGGTCATCCAGTGCCCAGGGCAAATGTGTCAAACTGCACCCCCTCCTTACCTTAGGGTCAGGGCGCCTCCATCCCTGCATTAACCCATTGCACCCAGGGCTGGAGTCCATCCTGCCCACCCCTTGTCCCGGCCCTGTGTCCAATAATAAACAGAATCATCCATAGGGGGCGCTACAACACAGCAATGTCCAGACTTTATCTTTGTTCAAAAATAAAACATATTTTATTAGTAAATTATTTATTTGCATCGATATGTCTGTGATCTGTGCTCCGCATTATTACATACTCTTCTAATAAATAACTTATTAACCCCTTGCCTACTGGGCACTCCCCCCTCCCCTTCCTGCCCAGGCCAATTCTCAGCTTTCAGAGCTGTCACACTTTGAATGACAATTGCGCGGTCATGCTACACTGTACCCAGATGACATTTTTTATCATTTTTTTTTCAAACAAATACAGCTTTAGGGAAATTTAGGGGAAAAAAAAACAGTTTTTATAAATTTTGCAAACAGGTAATTTTTCTCCTTCATTGATGTACGCTGATGAGACGGCACTGATGGGCCCTGATAGGCACTGGGAGGCTGCACTGATGGGCACTGATAGGCTGCACTGATAGGTGGCACTGGTAGGTGGCACTAACCTGCACTGGTAGGTGGCACTGGTGGGCACAGTTGCTCTTCCTCTTCGGAACCAATGTCCCTCTGACAGCAGCCGGCAACCGGCTGCTGTTTACATCACGTGATCAGCTGGTAGGTGACACTGATAGGCAGCACTGATGATGGAGCAGCGATAGGTGGCACTGGTGGGCATTAATAGGTGGCACTGGTCATGCAACACTGTACCCATATGACATTTTTATCATTTTTTTCCCCAAACAAATAGAGCTTTCTTTTAGTGGTATTTAATCACTATTGGGTTTTTGTGCTGAACAAACAGAAAAAGACTGAAAATTTTGGAAAAACCCCCCCAAAAAAACAGTTTTTTATAAATTTTGCAAACAGGTAATTTTTCTCCTTCATTGATGTGTGCTGATGAGGCGGCACTGATGGGCCCTTATAGGCACTGATAGGCTCCACTGATGGGCCCTGATAGGCTGCACTGATGGGCCCTGATAGGCTGCACTGATGGGCCCTGATAGGCTGCACTGATGGGCACTGATAGGCTGCAATGATGGGCACTGATAGGTGGCACTGGTAGGTGACACTGACCTGCACTGGTAGGGGGTGCTGGTGGGCACTGGTAGGTGGCACTGGTGGGCACAGTTGCTCCTTCTCTTTGGAACCGATGTCCCTCTGACCACAGCCGGTGACCGGCTGCTGTTTACACCACGTGATCAGCTGGTAAGTGACACTGATAGGCAGCACTGATGATGGGGCAGTGATTGGCACTGATAGGTGGCACTGGTGGGCATTGATAGGTGGCACTGATAGGTGGCACTGGTGGGCATTGATAGGTGGCACTGACCTGCACTGGTAGGGGACACTGGTGGGCACAGTTGCTCTTCCTCTTCGGAACCGATGTCCCTCTGACAGCAGCCGGTGACCGGCTGCTGTTTATATCACGGGATCAGCTCTCATTGGCTGACAGCTGATCACGTGGTAAGGGGCCGGAACCATTCATGGACTCGCTGATCACAGAGTTCATGGACGCCCTCCCGGCAATTAGGGTCCGCACTGTTGCCGTCTTTCGGCTATAGCGCGGGCGGGAAGAAGTTAAATAACTTTTAATACCTTTAATTTAAAAACTCACTTTACATTAACCCCTCGCTGACCCCGCCTTTTTCTGACATTTTTTTTTTGCTGTCAAAAATCAGAGAAAAATACGGTCAAAATCTGTATTTTTTGCTAGAGAAAAAATAAATTGCAGTCACTTTTATCGGAAAGCCGGGCGCCTAAGGGAAAAAAACATTACCGGGGTTATGTCATCAGTTAGAACCCCCAAACATTATATATATATATATATATATTTTTTTTTTTGCAGAGACCCTAGAGCACATGTGTCAAACACAAGGCCTGTGGGCCGAATCTGGCCCTCCGGGCCATTTCATGTGGCCCTCGCACCTATCCTCCAGACCCTGTGCTTTCTGCTTTCCAGCACTGCCTTCTTCCCAGCAGCAGCACAAGGTGAAGGGTGGTGCACTGTAATGTAAGGGAGGGTGGGAAACTCGACTTCTGATGGTGGGGTTAGGGTAGGGGATGCTCTGGAAATCTAGTCTTACAGATACAATCGGTCCTTTTGAGGGCAATCATATTGCTGGTGCGGCCCTCAATTAAATTGAGTTTGACACCCCTGCCCTAGAGAATAAAATGGCGATCGTTGCAATTTTTTTTATGTCACATGGTTTTTGTGCAGCGGTTTTTCAAACTCATTTTTTTTTTTTTTCAAATACACAAAAAAAAAAAAAAAAAAACATAATATATACCTTTTTTTTTTATAACATGAAAGATGATGTCACGCCAAGTAAATAGATACCTAACATGTCATGTTTTTTTTTTGTTTTTTTTTTATTATTCTTAACATGTCAATGTTACCCCCTTAATGACCAGGCCATTTTTTTTGCGATACGGCAGTATGTAACTTTAACGGACAATTGCAAAGCTGTACCCAAATAAAGTTGATGTCCTTTTTTCCCCCACAAACAGAGCTTTCTTTTGCTTGTAATTGATCACCTCTGCGATTTTTATTTTTTGCGCTATGAGCAAAAAAAAAAAAAAATGACGGCAGACCCGCTGATTGGCTCCAACATTGTCCTATTAGCGTGTGATCGCCAAATCTCTCCTCTACCCTTTAAAAGCAAAAGATAAAAAAAATAAATAAAATATATATATATATGGATCTTTTGCTTTAAGAAAAATAAAAACTCGTTTACCTGGCCTGAGAACGGAAAGTGACGTCGCTCCGGTCCTCCAAGGGCATAGAGATGAGCGGTGGCCATCTTGCCATTGCTTATCTCTATGTGAAGAAACTGTCGCGCCAGTTAGTTCCCGGAGCCACCGATTGGTAACATTAGGGGAGGAAATCGGCGGCAGAGGGGGGGGGGGGGGGGGGGCGGGGAGGAGGAGCACCACTCCCACCGCTTCTAAAAGTGATCCCATGGCGAATCCGCTGCAGGGATCATCTTTATCGGAAAGCCGAGGGAAAATACTATACCAGGTTATGGCATCTAGCTGCTCCCTGCAGTGATGGTGAACCTTGGCACCCCAGATGTTTTGGAACTACATTTCCCATGATGCTCATCTACACTGCAGAGTGCATGAGCATCATGGGAAATGTAGTTCCAAAACATCTGGGGTGCCAAGGTTCACCATCACTACCCTAGTATTTAACCACTTGCTGACCGCCAGCATTACATATACGGCGGCAGGTCAGGTCTGTCCCACGAAACTTAACTGTGCATTGTTTCATGGGACAGCTAGTGGGGGTGCGTACGCACGGATTTGCCACAGGGGGAGCCAAACACCAGGTCCGGCGGCCGCGGTTGCCGCGATCGCTCCCCATGGAGACAGAATGGCGGTCTGCCGTTATGAACACAGAGATCCTCCTATTTAGGAACACAGGTCTCTGTGTACATGCAGCAAGCCCATCCCCCACACAGTTAGAAAGCACCCCCTAGGGACACATTTAACCCTTTGATCGCCCCTGGTGTTGACTCCTTCCCTGCCAGTGTCATTATTACAGTAACAGTGCATATTTTCAGCACTGATTACTGTAGTAATGTCACCGGTCCCCCCAAAGGTGTCAAAAATGTCAGTTAGGGGTCCGAAATGTCCACCGCAATGTCGCAGTCCCGCTAAAAATCGCAGATCTTCGCCATTACTAGTGAAAATAAATAAAAATAAATGACATAAATCTTTCCCCTAGTTTGTAGACGCGATAACTTTTGCGCAAACCAATCAAAATACGCTTATTGGGATTTTTTTTACCAAAAATATGTAGCAGAAAACAAATTGTCCTAAAATGATGAAAACATTTGATTTTTACATTTCTTTTTTTTTGGCGAATGTTATATACTGCAGCAGAATGTGGAAATATTGTTTTTTTTTTTTTTTTTCAGAATTGTCGCTATTTTTTGTTTATAGTGCAAAAAATAAAAATCGCACAGGTGATCAAATACCACCAAAAGAAAGCTCTGTTTGTGGGAAAAGAAGAACATCAATTTTATTTAGGTACAGCGTCGCACGACCGCGCAATTTTCCATTAAAGTAACGCAGTGCCGAATTGCAAAATATGGCCTGGTCATTAAGGGGGTAAAACCTTCCGGTCCGGAAGTGGTTAATGTCAACATCACGACATATAGTCCCAGTTAGAGGGTCAGCAAATACGGTCCAAATGTTATGAAATACTCCCCCCCCTCCCCCCTCCAGTCTTGCACAGTTGTAGCGGCTCCTCTCCTGGACTGAAACGGCTTCCTCTGATTTCACCGCACACTGTGAGCTTCTCATAATGTGCATTAGAAGCTGCAACAAGTCAGATAGACCCCGCCCCATTTCCTGGCTGGAGGACACCCAGCATCACCTAGACCTTTCCTCTCCAGCTTGACTGGCCCTGGCCTTGCCTCTTTCATTCATTGGATTTCAGTCTCAGCCTGGGGAGCGGGGGAGAGCGGCTCAAGAGCATATGATAGGTAGGTGATCACCAATGGATGGGAAGGTAGTTAACTGTCACTGCCATGACCACCAATACAGGGGAAAGGGGGTATTTGGGGGAGGGTGGAAAGTCACTGCCATGACCACCAATGTGGGATGGGGGGGGGGGGGTGGGGCAGGAGTTAATTTTTACCACCAATGCTGAGGATTATTATTGCTACACTGACATCAATGCTGGGGGTTATTATTGCTACACTGACATCAATGTTGGGGGTTATTATTGTGTCCATTGACACCAATGCTGGGGGTTATTATTGCTACACTGACATCAATGTTGGGGGTTATTATTGTATCCCCTTACACCAATGCTGGGGGTTATTATTGTGTCCCCTGACACCAATGTTGGGGGTTATTATTGTATCCCCTTACACCAATGCTGGGGGTTATTATTGTATCCCCTGACATCAATGTTGGGGGTTATTATTGTGTCCCCTGACACCAATGCTGGGGGTTATTATTGTATCCCCTGACACCAATGCTGGGGGTTATTATTGTGTCCACTGACACCAATGCTGGGGGTTATTATTGTGTCCACTGACACTAATGCTGGGGGTTATTATTGTGTCCACTGACACCAATGCTGGGGGTTATTATTGTGTCCATTGACACCAATGCTGGGGGTTATTATTGTGTCCATTGACACCAATGTTGGGGGTTATTATTGTATCCCCTGACACCAATGTTGGGGGTTATTATTGTGTCCACTGACACCAATGCTGGGGGTTATTATTGTGTCCACTGACACTAATGCTGGGGGTTATTATTGTTTCCACTGACACTAATGCTGGGGGTTATTATTGTTTCCACTGACACCAATGCTGGGGGTTATTATTGTGTCCACTGACACTAATGCTGGGGGTTATTATTGTTTCCACTGACACCAATGTTGGGGGTTATTATTGTTTCCACTGACACTAATGCTGGGGGTTATTAATGTGTCCACTGACACCAATGCTGGGGGTTATTAATGTGTCCACTGACACCAATGCTGGGGGTTATTATTGTGTCCACTGACCACCAATGCTGGGGGTTATTATCACACTCATTGACAACGTTGGGGATTATTGTTTCATTAACTGACTCCAATGTGGGGGGTTTTTGCACCCACTGACTCCAATGTTGGGCGTTATTATTGCACCCACTGACGTCAATGCGGGGAGATTATTATTGCATACACTGACACCAATGTGGGGGTTATTATTGTATCAATATTAATCCCCCTCTGACCCAAAACCTCTGATTAAAATGATACCATTCAACAATAAATTCCCCTTTACACCAGCTGTCGCTGTCTTCTCTGTAATAGCCGCTAGATGGCAGCAGACGAGCAGTAATTGCCTATGCTGGAATGCATTCTACCGTATTGGCCATTGGGGGGAGCCAGTTATACCGTGGCCGTGATTGCGGGGGCGTGTCCGGCTCTTCCCCATGGCAACGTTCAGCGTCCTGTTGCCTGGCAACGTGGAAGGCAGCGGCGCGAGGCAGGTAATGTGACTTGTATCTGTGCGATGATAAAATGTATCAAATCCAAATCATCGGATCCGGCCAGAGGATACAAAGTATAGAGTGTGAGGGGGGAGGGGCCACGGGCTGCATCAGGAGGTCATGCTGGGCCATATAGTTCCCCAGGGGCCACATGCTGTATAATAAGCAGGTCATGCTGGGACCTATAGTTCCTTCAGGGGCCACAGGCTGCATCAGGAGGTCATGCTGGGCCCTATAGTTCCTCCAGGGGCCACAGGCTGTATAAGAAGGAGGTCATGCTGGGACCTATAGTTCCCCAAGGGGCCACATGCTGTATAAGAAGGAAGTCAGGCTGGGCCCTATAGTTCCCCAGGGGCCACATGCTGTATAAGAAGGAAGTCAGGCTGGGCCCTATAGTTCCCCAGGGGCCACATGCTGTATAAGAAGGAGGTCATGCTGGGACCTATAGTTCACAGATAGTGGGAACATAGGATGTTCTGGAGATGCTGGGAACATAGGATGCTTGGGGTCACTCGGAAAATAGGATGCTCTGGAGATACTGGGAATATAGGATGCTCTGGATGGAGATACTGGGAACATAGGATGTTCTGGAGGTACTGGGAATATAGGATGCTCTGGAGATACTGGGAATATAGGATGCTCTGGATGGAGATACTGGGAATATAGGATGCTCTGGAGATACTGGGAATATAGGATGCTCTGGATGGAGATACTGGGAATATAGGATGCTCTGGAGATACTGGGAGCATAGGATGCTCTGGAGATACTGGGAACATAGGATGCTCTGGGGATACTGGGAACATAGGATGCCCTGGAGATAATGGGAATATAGGATGCTTTGGAGACACTGGGAAGTGGGAACATAGGATCCTCTGGAGATGCTGGGAACATAGGATGCTCCTAAGATACTGGGGACATAGGATGCTTGGGGTCACTGGGAACATACTGGGAACATAGGATTCTCTGGAGATACTGGCTGGGAATATAGGATGTTCTGGAGATACTGGGAACATAGGATGTTCTGGAGATACTGGGAACATAGGATGCTCTGGAGAACCTGGGAACATAGGATACCCTGGAGATACTGGGAATATAGGAATCTCTGGAGATACTGGGAACATAGGATGTTCTGGAGATACTGGGAACATAGGATGCTCTGGAGAACCTGGGAACATAGGATACCCTGGAGATACTGGGAATATAGGAATCTCTGGAGATACTGGGAACATAGGATGTTCTGGAGATGCTGGGAACATAGGATGCTCCTAAGATACAGGGGACGTAGGATTCTTGGGGTCACTGGGAACATACTGGGAACATAGGATTCTTTGGAGATACTGGCTGGGAATATAGGATGTTCTGGAGATACTGGGAACATAGGATGCTCTGGAGATATTGGGAACATAGGATGCTCTGGAGATACTGGGAACATAGGATGCTCTGGAGATACTGGCTGGGAATATAGGATGTTCTGGAGATACTGGGAATATAGGATGTTCTGGAGATACTGGGAACATAGGATGTTCTGGAGATACTGGGAACGGAGGATGCACTGGAAATGCTGGAAATATAGGATGCTCTGGAGATACTGGGAACACATGATGGCTGGGGTCACTGGGAAAATAGGATATTCTGAAGACACTGGGAACATAGGATGCTCTGGAGATACTAGGAACATAGGATGCTTGGGAGTCACTGGGAACATAGGATATTCTGTGGATACTGGGAACATAGGATGTTCTGGAGATACTGCGGACTTAGGATCTTCTGGAGATCCTGGGAACATAGGATGCCTGGGAGTCACTGGGAACATAGGATGCTCTGGAGATGCTGGGAACATAGGATGTTCTGGAGATACTGGGAATATTGGATGCTTGGGGTCACTGGGAACATAGGATGCTCCCCTATTGGCAGTCTTGCTAATATCTTCATTGCATTAACATTCTCAGGAGGGGGTTGGCAATGGCAACCTATTACTTCTCTCACTACAGGTTTATCTTTAAAGCTGACCACACACATGGGGATGAGTATGGTGATGAGTATGGTGATGAGTATGGTGATGAGTATGGTGATGAGTATGGTGATGAGTATGGTGATAAGTATGGTGAGCTAAGAGAGGAGTGTTCAGAGATTAAACAACTAGATTATAACTTGTATGGATCCTCTATGATCTGTTGGGAGGGGTCTGCCTGTTCCGGATCACCATTGTACCCAATGTGTTCAATCTCTCCTTCCAGGCTCTGTTTGCGGTAGGAAATACTGCTTGTCTGGCATTCTATAAAGGTCATGAAGGCGTCCTTATAAGTAAGTGCTAAATGCCTGGCCTGAACGCCTGTGTGTACCTGGCTGCATACTGCATACTGTCCAGATTTCATTCATTGTCTCCCTTCTCCTCTCTATAGAATGATGATGGAACACAGTAAGAGAGAAATCGTACCTCATCCCGGACGATCCCCCAACCACACACCTTCCAGAGTGTCACCTCGTCTCCCGTCACTTGTTCCAGATGGTGGGGCTACAAGAGTGGGGTCTCCCTCCAGAAAATACCCTGTTATGAAACAAAGGGGCTTTTATTCTGATATCCTGACCTACAGGGCTTCAACGCTGGTCAAAGTGAGTCCCCGCTGTATTTCATGTCTATAGCCATCACATCATCATGGAACCATCCTCATGTATATAGAGAGTGTTCGCTCCTGTATTGTCCCAGACTAGGGACCAATCAGAAGTGACAACGCCTTCTTTTTTTTTTTAAGGATATTAATGCAGGACCCAACGTCCAACCTAACCTCCTGAGACAGGCTGATCAGGACCCCAACACCCCAAAAGGTAAAGGCACCCCCCATGCAGGCAGGTTTGATGTATCTGACAAAATGTATAATAATAATAGTGTGTGACTGTGGGGGAGGGGACATTAGAGTGTAAGATCCTCTGGTACAGAGACTGATGTGACTGTGGGGGAGGGGACATTAGAGTGTAAGCTCCTCTGGTACAGAGACTGATGTGACTGTGGGGGAGGGGACATTAGAGTGTAAGCTCCTCTGCTGCAGAGACTGATGTGACTGTGGGGGAGAGGACATTAGAGTGTAAGCTCCTCTGCTGCAGAGACTGATGTGACTGTGGGGGAGGGGACATTAGAGTGTAAGCTCCTCTGGTACAGAGACTGATGTGACTGTGGGGGGACATTAGAGTGTAAGCTCCTCTGGTACAGAGACTGATGTGACTGGCTCAGTGATCTCTGTACAGCACTGCGGTATATGTCAGAGCTATATAAATGTATAATAATAATAGTGTGTGACTGTGGGGTGACATTAGAGTGTAAGCTCCTCTGGTACAGAGACTGATGTGAGTGTGGGGGGGGAGGGACATTAGAGTGTAAGCTCCTCTGGTACAGAGACTGATGTGACTGTGGGGGGACATTAGAGTGTAAGCTCCTCTGGTACAGAGACTGATGTGACTGTGGGGGGACATTAGAGTGTAAGCTCCTCTGGTGCAGAGACTGATGTGACTGGCTCAGTGATCTCTATACAGCACTGCGGTATATGTCAGAGCTATATAAATGTATAATAATAATAGTGTGTGACTGTGGGGGGGGGGCATTAGAGTGTTAGCTCCTCTGGTACAGACTGATGTGATTGGCTCAGTGTCCTCTGTACAGCGCTGCGGTATATGTCAGAGTTATGTAACCATATAGTAACCTGTATCTCTTTTAGTGAACAGTTTTGAGACTCCAGCAAACCTCCAGTCCCTCCTCGATAAGCAGCTCTACGGTCCCACCACAGAAGTGCTGATAAAATCTGACTTCTCAAAGAGAGGTTATGAGCCCAAAGTGCAGGTCCAGTATGAGGTGGCCCCTGGGCAATGCCCCCGCAAGATTGAACTGGAGAGGTGAGACGTATGGCTGTGTTCAGTGAATGGTGCACAGAGATAAAGTGAAGTAACACAGAGCAACCAATCTGAATCTGTACTGAAGCCAGAATGTACTTTGATTGGTCGCTGTATGTTCAGTTTTTTACACTTGGGGGTTGATTTATAAAGACTTTGCATAGCCATTTACCCAGTGCATGTACATTCATTCTGTGTGAATGGGGTACAAAAAAAAAAACAAATGTAAATAGGATATATCCTGTGCTGAGTGTAAAAATCATTGATTTAAAATGGAAAATACCGCATTTGGCCACTAGATGGAGCAAAGTATCAAAGGGATTTCCTGAGATACTAAGCTCCATCCACTGGCCAAATCATTGATTTTACATTTTAACACCACAGGATATAGCCGGGGTCTCCAAACTTCCAAAATAAAGAGCCAATTGATAGCCCTTCAGCCTTTAGAGGGGCCGGATTGTGGCCAGTGGGAGTGGATTTTTTTTGGGCATCAACTGGGAGTAAACATCGCTGCATTTGGTAGTGGGAGGAATAGTGCCCCATCATTGGTGTCAGTGGGAGGAATAGTACCCCATCATTGGTATCAGTTGGAGGAATAGTGCCCCATCATTGGTATCAGTTGGAGGAATAGTACCCCATCACTGGTATTACTGAGAGGAATAGTGCCCCATTTTTGGTATCATTGGAAGGAGTAGTGGCCCCATCACTGATGTCATGGGGAGGAATAGTGCCCCATCACTGGTGTCATTGGGAGGAACAATGCCCCATCATTGGTGTGGTTGGGAGGAATAGTGCCCCATCATTGGTGTCAGTGGAGGAATAGTGCCCCATCATTGGTGTCAGTTGGAGGAATAGTGCCCCATCATTGGTGTCAGTGGGAGGAATAGTGTCCCATCATTGGTGTCAGTGGGAGGAATAGTGCCCCATCATTGGTGTCTTTGGTAGGAATAGCGCCCCATCATTGGTATCAATTGGAGGAATAGTGCCCCATTATTGGTATCATTGGGACTAATAGTGCCCCATCATTGGTGTCAGTGGGATGAATAGTGCCCCATCATTGGTGTCAGTGGGAGGAATAGTGCCCCATCATTGGTGTCAGGGGGAGGAATAGTGCCCCATCATTGGTGTCAGGGGGAGGAATAGTGTCCCATCATTGGTATCAGTGGGAGGAATAGTGCCCCATCATTGGTGTCAGTGAGAGGAATAGTGCCCCATCATTGGTGTCAGTGGGAGGAATAGTACCCCATCATTGGTGTCAGTGGGAGGAATAGTGCCCCACCATTGGTATCAGTGGGAGGAATAGTGCCCCATCATTGGTGTCAGTGGGAGGAATAGTGCCCCATCATTGGTGTCAGTGGGAGGAATAGTACCCCATCATTGGTATCAGTGGGAGGAATAGTGCCCCACCATTGGTATCAGTGGGAGGAATAGTGCCCCATCATTGGTGTCAGTGGGAGGAATAGTACCCCATCATTGGTGTCAGTGGGAGGAATAGTGCCCCACCATTGGTATCAGTGGGAGGAATAGTGCCCCATCATTGGTGTCAGTGAGAGGAATAGTGCCCCATCATTGGTGTCAGTGGGAGGAATAGTACCCCATCATTGGTGTCAGTGGGAGGAATAGTGCCCCACCATTGGTATCAGTGGGAGGAATAGTGCCCCATCATTGGTGTCAGTGGGAGGAATAGTACCCCATCATTGGTGTCAGTGGGAGGAATAGTGCCCCACCATTGGTATCAGTGGGAGGAATAGTGCCCCATCATTGGTGTCAGTGGGAGGAATAGTGCCCCATCATTGGTGTCAGTGGGAGGAATAGTGCCCCATCATAGGTGTCAGTGGGAGGAATAGTGCCCCATCATTGGTGTCAGTGGGAGGAATAGTGCCCCATCATTGGTGTCAGTGGGAGGAATAGTGCCCCATCATAGGTGTCAGTGGGAGGAATAGTGCCCCATCATTGGTGTCTTTGGTAGGAATAGTGCCCCATCATTTGTATCAGTGGGAGGAATAGTGCCCCATCATTGGTATCAGTGGGAGGAATAGTACCCCATCATTTGTATCAGTGGGAGGAATAGTGCCCCATCATTGGTGTCAGTGGGAGGCATAGTGTCCCATCATTGGTATCAGTGGGAGGTATAGTGCCCCATCATTGGTGTCAGGGGGAGGAATAGTGCCCCATCATTGGTATCAGTGGGAGGAATAGCGCCCCAAGGGCCAGATAAAGGAAAGCAAAGGGTCTCAGTTTGCAGACCATTGGGATAAACCCTTTACATTTGTTTTTTGCCCCATTCGTGTTTTCACTGGGCGAATGGCTATGTAAAGTTTTTATAAATTAACCCCTTAGGGCTGTACTTCACTTGCTGCTTTTTTAAGTTTCTTTAATCAATGTTTGACCTATGGGAATACGACAGCAACTAGAAAGTGTTGGATGAAGTTCATCCTTCCAGCTAAATACAATGTGGATGTGTCAATACAAAAGGAACCCAAAGCCTTACAGTTGGGTTCCCCTAAAAAGAAGCCACAGCAGGAGTAGGAAAGCCTGTCTCCAGCCAGCATGCTGCATAGATGGACGCTGGCTGTGTTGAAGCAGTGGACTGTCTGCAGTAGTCTAATACTCCCCCTGCTGGACCTATACAGTAGCTTTCCAGTTCCTGCTGATTGGAGAGCTCTAGCTCTGACTTAGCAGGGAGCACATGAGATCTCTACAGGGAGACCACTGCTTCCATGCACAGACAAAGGATCCTTTTCCTTGATCCTCTGGAGCATGCTGGCAGGAACAGGCTTTTCTGTTCAGGCTGTGGCTGCTTTAGAAAGAAAAGGAACTGTAAGACTTGGCACGCCTGTTGTTTATATGCACCCGGAATGTACTTACCTGATTGAAAGTTCAGCCGGAAATGTTTCTGTAGAAATGATGCAGTTTAATTAATAAGTAATAAAGGTGAACTTACAAAAAAGCAGAATCTCTTCTAAAGTAAGAATTTGCTCCCCACCAGGAGGAGACGGGAATTCCTGAACCTGGATATAACACAGCTGCTCTCCGATGAGGGAATCGACTCCAATCTGCTAATGCCAAGACACACAGACCCCGGATACCTATCCTCCTCGGGGCAGAACTACCGACATCTTCTTCCTACTTACCTACCCCTGGAGGTAACAATGAGCAGAGCCTTCACGGGGGGGGGGGGGGGGGTTCCTATTAACCATGTACAGTTCCTGGGTCTGTACACCTGCTGTGCCCATTATGAGGGGTTCCCACCATCCCTGTGCTGAGTTCCCGGGTCTGTACACCTGCTGTGCCCGTTATGAGGGGTTCCCACCATCACTGTCTTCAGCTCTTGGCTCTACACACCTGCCATACCCATTATGAGGGGTTCCCACCATCCCTGTGCTGAGTTCCGGGTCTGTACCCCTGCTGTGCCCATTATGAGGGGTTCCCACCATCCCTGTGCTGAGTTCCCGGGTCTGTACACCTGCTGTGCCCATTATGAGGGGTTCCCTCCATCCCTGTGCTGAGTTACTGAATCTGTACCCCTGCAGTGCCCATTATGAGGGGTTCCCACCATCCCTGTGCTGAGTTCCCGGGTCTGTACACCTGCTGTGCCCATTATGAGGGGTTCCCACCATCCCTGTGCTGAGTTACTGAATCTGTACCCCCGCTGTGCCCATTATAAGAGGTTCCAACCATCCCCGAGATCTCAATGTTGGAGCATCGAACACATGTAACGCTCCAGGGACAGCACACCAGGTTCCACCTATTTATGAAATTATTTTTTTGGGCGGACTGGACCCTTTAAAAAAAAAAAAATAATTAGAGTTGATTTAAAAAAGCCCCCCCCCCCCCCCCCGAGTCCTCCATTTCTGCTGAAATTACATTTCTTCTGAAAGGTCTTTGATGATGAAGAGTTTGACATTCGGACGTGCTCTGATTGGCTAAGCCTGGGATATGAGGACGGATCTGATGTACGTAAACCTGTGCCGGGCCGGGCGCTGCTTCCTACAGATGACATTCTGGGACACGGTGAGCCGATTTAAGTCCGCCATGTGCGGGCCGCTCCTCCTACCCTCAGTTTGGGTTTCGTTGTTCCTCTCTGGAGAAGTGTATTGTCTATATTGTACCAACCTTTCCTTCTCCTCTAGAGGACCCAAGGAGCCCCCAGCTGGTGTACAGATGGTGCAATGTCGGAGTTCTGGATTACGATGAAGAGAAGAAGCTTTTCTTGGTTCAGAGGTCCACAGACACCCAACTCCAGACGCCAACCAAGATGGCTGCTCCCTCCTGCCAGTACTGGGTACCAAGACTCCGGCTGCTGTTTTGCGCGGAGAACCCGAGGGTGCTTGCGCAGAGGATTGTTGCAGCTGACAGGCTGCGGAAGAAGACGGAGGCCCTGCTCTTGTATAACCTGTATTTAGACTGCATGCCAGGAAACGGACAGAAAATTACGGTGGACAGCCTGGGCAGGATGAAGCAACGACTGCTGAGCACGGCACGCTTGAAACAGGAGGATGAGTATGACACCCAACTTTGTATTTGTTTCTTCATGTTTGGTGTCCTATATGAAGGAATTATGAACAATTTTGTTGTCCTTCATTTGCACAGCCTTAAGGTGATGGAGCATCTGTACTAATTGTACCACTCCTGCCTGGCATTGATTGGTCCTCTAGACTCCCTGAGGTGCAATGAGAACAGGTTTCTCCCCTGTGAACCATAATTGTGGCTGGGCCTGGCCTAACCAGCACCACCAGTCGTCTATCTCATACGGTTTTCAGGATGGGAGACCCCCAGCTTGGTGTAATCAGCACCACCAGACATCTATCTCATATCTTCCTCAGGATTGGGGGCCCCCCAACCTAGCCTAACCAGCACTGCAAGTAGTCTATCCCATGCCTTCCTCAGACTTGGAGACCCCCAGTCTGGTCTAACCAGCACCACCAGTAGTCTGTCCCTTACTTTCCTTAGGCTTGGAGGCCCCCAGCCTGGCCTAAACAGCACCACCAGTAGTCTATCCCATACTTTCCTCAGGGTGGGAGGCCCCCAGTCTGGTCTAACCAGCACCACCAGTAGACTATCCCATACCTTCCTCAGGATGGGAGGCCCCCCAGCCTGGCCTAACCAACACCACCAGTAGTCTAACCCATACCTTCCTCAGGATGAGAGGCCCCCCAGTCTGTCCTAACCAGCACCACCACTAGTCTATCCCACACCTTCATCGGGATGAGTGGCCCCCCAGCCTGGTCTAACCAGCACCACCAGTAGTCTGTTTCATATCTTCCTCAGCATGAGAGGCCTCCCAGCCTGGCCTAACCAACACAACTAGTATGCTATGTCATACCTTCCTTAGGATGGGAGGCCTACCATCCTAGCCTAACCAGCACCACCAGTAGTCTATCCCATACCTTCCTTGGGATGGGAGGCCCCCAGCCTGGCCTAACCAGCATCACCAGTAGTCCATCCCATACCTTTCTCAGGCTTGGAGGCCCTTGAGTCTGCCTTAACCAGCACCATCAGTAGTCTATCTCACACCTTCCTCAGGCATGAAGGCTCTCAGTCTGGTCTAACCAGCACTACCAGTAGTCTATCTCATACCTTTCTCAGGATTGGAGACCCCCAGCCTGGTTTAACCACCACCAGTAGTCCATCCGATACCTTCCTCAGGATGGGAGACCCCCAGCCTAGCCTAACCAGCACCACTGGTAGTCTATCCCATACCTTTCTCAGACTTGTAGACCCCCCAGCCTGGTCTAACCAGCACCACCAGTAATCTATCCCATTCCTTGCTCAGGATGGGAGGTCCCCCAGCCTGGCCTAACCAGCACCACCAGTAGTCTATCCCATACTGTACCTTCCTCAGGATGGGAGGTCCCCCAGGCTGGCCTAACCAGCACCACCAGTAGCCTGTCCCATGCCTTCCTCATGCCTTACAGCAGTAGACAACGACAGCACCCCTTTCAGCACATGTTTGGTTTCCAGAAGATTTTCTAAGAGGTTAGGAGAAAGAAGGGTCTACACAACAAATGGCTTCCAACCCTTTACTTAAACACGGTTGGTCATATATTTACAGGCTTCATCCATCCCATATGGTGATGGGACAGTCCTTTACTACAAACTGATAGAGAACAGAGATGAGCCGAGCCAAGGAGGAGCTCATACGTCATAAGGGTTTGCCAGAGTCCTACATTCTATACAAGTCCTACATCCCAAATGAGTCCTACATCCCATACCATAAATGGATGTCAATAGCGCCATAGCCCTGCATCTCTCAAAGGGGTAATCTCTGGAGACCTATATTCTAGAACTTCCCCTTGGGGTGGAAGCAAGGCGAGAGAGGTGCAGGACTATGGGATTAATAGTCCTGCACTTCTTTTTCCTCCCCCCCAGACACAACTTTATTAAAGTAAAGGTTGAGTGGACAATCAAAATATCCACTAGCCAACATGTTTCAGGGGTCCAAGAGCACAGCTTTTGCCAGAGATTGAGATTTAACACAATATATATGAACTAGAAGTTTATTGAACCTTTAATAGTATTATTCCAATGTGATTATCTGCACAGGTCTTGTCAGCAGCTGGTTTTTGCAGCCAATGACCAAAAGACCAATGGTAGTCAGACTATTTTATACAGAGCCCTCTACCCAAGATGCCCCACATCTGCCAGGGGAAAGGCTGACAGTTCCTTACTATCTACACTCACCACTCTGGGGACCTCTATTGGCTACTTAGGCACTTACACCGCCTACTTTGACTACATGGTTCCCAACTCTAATTAAGGAGACATCTAGTGTCCAATTTAGGGAGCTACACCAAAGTGCCTACTTTGTATACATGGTTCCCAACCCTAACTAAAGAGACATCTAGTCTCCAATTTAGGGAACTACACCAAACTGCCTGCTTTCACTACATGGTTCTCAGCCCTATCTATGGAGACATCTAGTGTCCAATTTAGGGAACTACACCAAACTGTCTATTTGTCTGCATGTTTCCCCATCCCTAACTATGGAGACATCTAGTATCTAATTTAGGGAATTACACCAAACTGCCTACTTTGTATACATGGAAAACAAATAGTGCAGCGCTATCATGAAAAATGAATATAAAAATTTAATTTAAAAACTTGTGATCATAAATTGTACACAAAAGTGATAAATCACAAATAAATTGGTGCAACACTGAAATGATAAAGTGTAACCATAAGTGCATAAATTAACAGTCATCCGACGTGCATATAAAGTGAACAAAAGTCCAAAGAAAAACTTCCAGAATGAATATGCAGGTCCCAGAATGGATAGTAGGTGGAGAGGAAGCTGAAATCCCAAGGAGATGTTACAGCTGGAATACAACCGTGACAAATGTGTAATTAGGCTGCTTACCAGAAGCTACAGCCCCCAAATCAATGGTCAGGCCACACACGCTGAGATGTATTGTCTGTAAACTCCTTCCTATAGAACCCTGGGTGGGGAGTCTGTCTCCTCCAGATCCAGTATATCACAGATCCAAGCACATATACATCAGATATATGGGGAAGAGACAAGGAGACCCATAGCGTTATCCAGTTTTGTGTAAGCAATAAAATTTATTCTAAGTTGCACTTACATTTAGAAGATAAAAAGAATCGCATCAATGAATCATATAAAATCTTCGGCATCCCACGTGTAGTATACAAGCCAGGCGTCTAGGGGGCGTGGTGGTTGAGTGTCAGGTACCGCCCGACCGGTTTCGTCATACGTGACGTCGTCCGGGGCGTGTTTTCCACGGTTTTTTGATTTATATAGATCAAGTGTATCAGCTGCTTCACATTATCAACCTTTTCACCATTTACTTAGCGCAGGATCTTCCTGGTTTTTTATGTACTTTGTATACATGGTTCCCAACCCTAAATATAGAGACATCTAGTATCCAATTTGGGGAACTACACCAAACTGCCTCCTTTAACTACATGGTTTTCAACCCTAACTATGGAGCCGTCTAAAGTCCAATTTAGGGAGCTACACCAAACTGTCTACGTTGTATACATGGTTACCAACCCTAACTATGGAGACATCTAGTGTCCAATTTAGGGAACTACACAAAACTGCCTACTTTGTCTACATGGTTACCAACCCTAACTATGGAGACATCTAGTGACCAATTTAGGGAACAACACAAAACTGCCTACTTTGTCTACATGGTTACCAGCCCTAACTATGAGGACATCTAGTGACCAATTTGGGGAACTACACCAGGCACTTCTCTGCCCATACTCACTACCCTTAACTTGTACTGCTGTGAACAATTTGAAATTGCTGGTTGCCTCTGCCTGTTTTTGGCTTCAGTACTTTCTTGTAGCTGACCCAGAACAAGCAGGTAACCAAAGTTGGAACCTCAATATATAGACTTGTAGGAGGTCAGTCACTCAGAAAATACTCTAGGAAGATACTGTATATACATATTTATCCTAAACTGTCATGCCATTTGCGGCAGATAGAGCTAGGAGGAATCTCTGGCCTCTCCTATCAGGTTGTCTGTTTGTGAGATCTCCCAGCCAGCATCCTTCTCCAACATGGTGTCCATGACATCCTAATGTAACCTAAATATCAGTTATAGGAAGACTGGTCTTGTGAAAGGAAGCAGTGTGAAAAAAATAATAGCTTGTAGGAACCAATCAGCATGATCTTTTCTTCTCACTGTTCTAAGCTTGTTGTTTTGTTCGGTCAGTCTTTGCCATCAGCTGGAACTCCTGGAAGGGGAGGTCAGATTGGACTATGAACGCACCATGAACAAACTCATCTTCGACCAACTCGTCTCTTCGAAGCCTCAGAAATTCTCCTACGTTGCCCTTCCGGAGAAGGTGCAGGAAAAGGTTCCTGAGAAAGGTACAGGTGTCAGATCTCCCCTCTTCTGTCAGTGAGTGGCATCTATCTGCATAGAGTGTGTATGCCGTCCCCGTGTTTGTGTTGGGTTCCCCAGGTAGGTTTGATTTCCCAAACCCAAAAATATTCCATTAGCTTTCAGCAGCAAAACTCTGCGTGGTACATTTGAAGGCCTTTGTAATTTTGTTTATCTGGTGTTTTGATCCAGACACCCCTACCAGACAGCATAGCTAAGCCAGTGACCACATTTTCCTCTACCGAAGTTAAAGCTGAATCTCTAGTGTGCAAACGTCTACATGCTTGTGGTGCTGTGGTTGTGGTGTGTTGTGGTGCTCAATGTCTCCATAGTTAGGGTTGGTAACCATGTATACAACGTAGACAATTTGGTGTAGTTCCCTAAATTGGACACTAGATGTCTCCATAGTTAGGGTTGGTAACCATGTAGACAAAGTAGGCATTGGATTTTTAGCTCCTTGGTTGGTAGAGATGCCTGGAATTTGAAGTGTAGTTCCCTAAATTGGACACTAGATGTCTCCATAGTTAGGGTTGGTAACCATGTAGACAAAGTAGGCAGTTGGATTTTTAGCTCTCTCAAAAATTCTTTCAAATTCTACTCAGCAGTACAAGTTAAGGGTAGTGAGTATGGCCAGAGAGGTGCCTGGTGTAGTTCCCTAATTTGGTCACTAGATGTCTCCATAGTTAGGGTTGGTAACCATGTAGACAAAGTAGGCAGTTTTGTGTTGTTCCCTAAATTGGACACTAGATGTCTCCATAGTTAGGGTTGGTAACATGTATACAACGTAGACAGTTTGGTGTAGTTCCCTAAATTGGACACTAGATGTCTCCATAGTTAGGGTTGGTAACTTGTATACAACGTAGACAGTTTGGTGTAGTTCCCTAAATTGGACACTAGATGTTTCCATAGTTAGGGTTGGTAACCATGTATACAACGTAGACAGTTTGGTGTAGTTCCCTAAATTAGACACTAGATGTCTCCATAGTTAGGGTTGGTAACCATGTAGACAAAGTAGGCAGTTGGATTTTTAGCTCCTTGGTTGGTAGAGATGCCAGGAATTTGAACTGCGGATTATTTTGGCGCTATTATCAATGTCCATGAAGAGATCTGAGCTCTGACTTTTCCTCCAGCAAATCTCTCCTCTCCCCATCTCTGCAGGTCTTGTCTGGATCCCGGATTACGCTTACACCAAGAATCGGAAAGCTTTTACCTTCACCACCCTCCTGACCAGGTCCGAGGTTATCACTTCTCTTTGCAAGGTTCGGGCCGAATGTAACAGAGTCTCCACCATGTCCCTCTTCCACTTCACCCTGACCAAGTGCGTGCGGCTGGAGGAATTTGAGCAGACGCAGTCACAGACCTTCTCCCAGGTAAGTTCTGAAAGCTTTGAAGGCAGACTAGGCAGCTGCCAAGGCCAGAATGTTACATTGTATTTGTTTTAATTGTTTAATTCATTATTTTCATTTTATATTCTAGAACACTACTAAATGGGAGGAAGTGCACATCTTTGTGTGCGTTTCTGCCTGCTGAGAAATTGGAAGTGTGTGTCAGAATCTTTGGCAAATGTGGCCCAAATACCTTTAGTGGTCTGCTTTTAAAAAATGTCCTGTGTGAGTGTACAGCATTCATACAAGGTTTGCATATAATCGCCATTTTTTGACTAATATGTGTATTTTCTATAATTGTCATCGCCATCTAGTGGCGATTATGCTGTATTCTCTTTCAATATCTCAATCTGAAAAATACTGGATTATGGCCAATAGATGGAGCTACTAATCAATAGGCAAATTAGACACATTATGGGGATTATTTGCCACAGCTGTGTGAATGTTCAGGCATTTTATAGCAATTTTTAAAATAAACATCCAAATAGACCCCTTCAAGTTTATCTAAAGCCAGTTGTTTAAAGTTTTGATGGAATGTAGAAGACTCTTTTTCATGATTTTATTGTTGTCTGTGTTGCGCTTACAGGGGAGAACCCTGTCACTGAGACCGGAAAGTGATGGGACAATCTAAAATTTTGAGTTGTCACAAGAACAGGAATAGAGGAAAATTCCTATGGGGACACCCACTCTGGTGACAGCTGTCTAAGTTGGGGAGTTTATTTGGTGTATAGATATTTTTCTATTTTCTGTTTTATCTACAGGACAGGACGTGAATGGAAATCTCTCAAATAGGACACAGAGGGCCAAAACAAAATTGACAGGGGTTTTAGCCATTTCCTATACCATCCAAAATGGAAGGACGTGTAGAATGACCAGGCGCTGCTGATATCTCCCTATGGAAAATGGCTTCAGGTCGCATTTCCTCCCCTCCATAGTTTAGATAAGGGAGTGGTGATGTGATGATGTAGAGCAGTGATGGCAAACCTTGGCACCCCAGATGTTTTGGAACTACATTTCCCATGGTACTCATGCACTCTGCAGTGTAGTTGAGCATCATGTGAAATGTAGTTCCAAAACATCTGGGGGTGCCAAGGTTCGCCATCACTGATGTAGAGCATAAAGCAGAGCAAAGAAAGGGTTGGAACATCTATGGGGTTTGTGTTGCTCTTTGATTTCCTCCTCTCAGTGTGTCTCTCTGATGTGGTTTCAGACAGCAATAAACCCAGCTCCTCCCAAAACAAATAGAATATTTTTGGCCTATTGTACATTTTGTATTACACTTTTAAGAATGTAACATCTATATGACCATTCATTGTGCTTGAAATAAGAAATCCAAGGGTCAACTCACTTAAACCTTATTCCACCTAAACCTTAGGCTTTGGTAGGTACTGGAGACATGTACAAGAGTGTTCTCCAGTGGGAAGACCCTAAGGTGGGTTGGAACAACCAAAACGCCCAGGTCTACAGTAACAGAGTCAGGAACTATGGCGGGAAGGGGGGGGGGGAGTGGGAGTTTCACCATTCTCACTCACACCATTGGAGTTTCCAAGGAAAACCAGTAGGACACCAGCCAATAGTAGTTGCTCACATTCATCTGGACTTGTTCTGTAATGTTGAAGATGTTGCAAAGATTCTGCAGGCCACTTTCTTCAGTTGTAATGAAAGTCAGGAACATACCCCAAGACACCAACCAAAACCTGTACATTGGGGAGATAAAACAACCTCTCAACAAAGAAATGGGCCAGCATAGAAGGGTAGATTTTAAAGGTAAATGCTCAGCAGTCTTCCTACACTTTAGGGAAAAGGGACATTTATTTGAGGACAGTGAGGTGCATATTTTGGACAGAGAGTTCAACTGGTGAGCAAGTCAATAAAGATGCTATCTACGTCAATCTGGAATAGCCATCCCCAAACAAGAGTGGCACCATCTATCTTACATATATATATTGCTGTTTTAGCATCTCTACCCCCACAATTTGACAATTCACTCTTTCGTTATTCAGTTATATGAGTCATATGATTAACATCTGTGCAGACTGACACCAAGGATAGGATGATATAACTAGAACAAGGCAGTTCCACAACTTTTGCAAATCCCACCCTGTTCTTGGACAATCAACATCTGTAATGGACACATTCTGTGGTGTTTGGATGAGGGAGTCAGTGCTGCATGTATTGATATAAATACTGGGGGGATCTTCCTAGCACCCATTGCAACTCAACAAGCAGCTTGGAGAATCTATGAACCATCTTCACCATTACAGAACAAGTCCAGTGACTGACTACTACTAACTACTACTATACCATACCATGACTTGGAGAAATGTGAAGCTTCACAGGTTGTAGGACACATGTTCTCCGGAGTCTCCAGAGTTCTCTGGAGTCTCCAAGGTTCTCCAGGGTCTCCAAAGTTCTCCAGAGTCTCCCAAGTTCTGCATGGTCTCCAACGTCCTCCAGGGTCTCCATAGTTCAAGAGTTTCTAAAGTTCTCCAGGGTCTCCAAAGTTCTCCAGGGTCTTCAAAGTTCTCCAGGGTCTTCAAAGTTCTCCAGGGTCTCCAAAGTTCTCCAGAGTTTCCAAAATTCTCAGAAGTCTCCAAAGTCCTCCAGAATATCAAAAGTTCTCCAGGGTCTCATAATTCTCCTGAGTCTCCCTTGTCCTCCCAACAATTTATTGTCTCTCTTTTGCCCTACAGGTCCAGTTGTTCCTGAAGGACAGCTGGATCAGCACACTAAAGAACGCGGTGCGTGGCAGCCTTCGGGAGGTGGGGAAAGGCTGGTATGACCTTACTGAACGCAACTGGGAAGTCTATTGCATGTCCAAATTGAGACAACTTATGGAGCTCATCAAGTTCAACCTGCAAGACTCCCTTCGCTTCCTAGTACAGGACTCCCTGGTCAACTTCACCCAGTTCACCCTGGATGCCTGCTACAGCGTTCTGACCTGCACCGAGGGCATGGACTGGGGGGGAGACCTTGTCAACAGTCCCTACAAGTGAGATATCTACATGTCTATAGTTACTGTGCTATAGAGGTACATAAAATTCATGTCATGGCTTATTGGTGAATTTATCCCAACTTCCCCTTTCACAGGCCACGCAGAAACCCGATTTTTCTTCTGGATCTGGTTCTAGATGCCTCTGGGGTCCATTTCAGCACCCCAGTGGAGAATTTTGAGGTTACTCTGATGATGTTGTTTGATAAAGGTATTCTGGCGACTCACAGCGTGCCGCAACTGGAGAAGGTGAGAGTTAGACCTTCATCTCTGTATCTACAAGATCCAAGATTTCAATGTCAGTATCAGTGGGAGGGAATCTTTAATCTCTGTTCTGTATGTACCTGTGCAGTTTGTCCTGGAGAACCTCTTCATTAGCGGAACCCCACTGCTGGAGTCTGTGGGTCTCCACGAGCCTCCTGTGGAAGAACTGCGCAGCAACATTCGCAACGCCATTTGCAAAGCTCTGATACCGTTGATGGCGTACGCAAAACAATATGAGAAATTCCTGGAGCTCAACAACACCGACATCGACATGTACATGAGGTGAGTACATACCCTGAGAGCTGCCGTAACACCGATACCCAGAAAAAATGTCCTCAGACATTGGATGGTGTCACTCAATCTGGCTGATGTCGGACCTGGCTGACCAATCCTGGGGGGAAGTTAATGTTAGGGAGGGGCCAGCACAGTGCTGTACATAGCTTTCAGAAAACATCACAGCACCCTGCCTCAGTACGCCACCCAGTCCTGTTGCAAGCAGTGGGCTTGATCTTGTGAGGAGCTATGGGATGTCCTGCTGGCAGTGGGCTTAGTCTTGTGAGGAGCTATGGGATGTCCTGCTGGCAGTGGGCTTAGTCTTGTGAGGAGCTATGCAAATAACAAAATGCCTTGATGGGTGGATGCCAGTCTGAAAAAGTGGGTGTTCCTGGGCTGATGGCCCTAGGTAACATCCACATGTGATGGTGAGCCTCTATGATTGAAAGAACTGAAATCCAATAAATGAAAGGGGCAGGCCAGAGACAGTCAGGCTGGGGAGGGGAGGAAAGTCATACAATATCAATAAATAATCAGATCCTGGTATTTCCTGCAGGGTGTTCCGGGAGAAGAACCCCTCAGCATCAGAGGTAAAGCTGGCAGTTGAGGAACATCTTCTAGAGAAGGAGCGTCTGGACAATGCTCTGCCCAGCTCCATCATAGTCGGGCCCTTCCAGATCAGCATCGAAGGAGTCAAACAAAACTTGTCTCGTAAACGCAAAGCTCTTTCCAGTGCCCTTCTTGAGCTGCTCGCTAAGAGTGTTCGCAAGGAGGTAGACGGGGTAAGTCAAACATGGACAGTTTTTTGGTCTTTGTATTAGAATCCAGTATCTGTTTCATCCTCTGATTTACTCTTATTGGTTGGACATCCCCCAGATCTCAGACCAGTTCCGAACCATCAGCCGCAGCTTGTATGAAAAGCCGAACAGTGTGGAGGAGCTGACAGAGCTCAGAGAATGGATGAAAGGAGTTCCGGAGCAAATAAAAACTCTGGAGGTAAAAGTTAAGACCCTCCCCTGCTCATCTTGCACTTGATTAGTGCCCTTCCCCGAGGTCCTATCTTTCTTACTAATAGTAAAAAAAAAAATTGCTCTCCATTGTATCACTGATAACTACAGTCTTGGATTATAAAGGACTTGGAGAACAAACCTGAAGTATGCATGACAGATCCATTTACATAGGAAAACCTACAACTCTTTCTCCACCAGGGGTGCATGTGACAGGGTGGCAATACTCAAGTAGGGCTGTCACCTTGTAAAAGAAGAGCCCAAACAAGGACCTTCATGCCTGGATCACCATTTATTTATTTTAGATATTTAAATAGCAACTGCAATTTTTGCAGTGATTTTCATATGGCATATCAGTCTCTGCCCTCAAGGAGCTTACAATCTAAGGTACTTACCTCACACACACAACTCAGCCTCTTCTCCTTGTCCAGTCAGGGAATGCAAAACATTCTCTGAATGGCACCCATCCTGAGTGGCCAATATCCTGTGTTCAGGAGTGCAGCTGCTCAGCCTGGGACCCAGAAGCAAGTAAAGATCACTGTAGGAGCGGTGTAGTAGCAATGTAGCATTGGTGTCTACTTGGGTGATTTCCACCTTCCAGGGGCATCAGCTATGATATGCTATATACATAGTTACATTGGTCCAAGCCAGGGATCGACCGATATCGTTTTTTCATTGCCGATACCGATATTTTGGTCATCGCGTATCGGTATCGGCCAATATGGGCCGATATTTTCGTACATTTAAAAAAAAAATTTTCTTTTTTTTACTTGGCAGGTACTCTTGTGTAGGGATCTGGGGGTCCAAACCCCTCCAAACCCCTCCTCTGCACTTAAAAGCATTCAAAACGCCAAGTTTGGCTGTTTTGAATGCTGTCATTTTTTTTAATCTACCGCCGAGTGCCCGGAAGTGATGTCATGACATTACTTCCAGGTTTTTACATGGAGACCCGATCAGAGCTGAATGCGGCTTTGATCGGGTCTTCAGCGGCTATGCAGGCCGGGAGACCCGGGCTGGCCGCGGAAGGAGGCGGGGGGGGGACGTCCCCTCCCGCTTCTTGTAATGACAGCCGAGCGGCTTCTCAGCCGCATCAGTTGTCATTACAAGACAGCCGACCGTCGGCTATGGATGCCGGTACCGGGGTGATGCCTCTAGCTGCAGACATCACTCCGGTACAAGCACTTTCCCGAAATATCGGCAATATCGGCCACCGCACATCAATGAAGAAAAAAAATTACTTATTTACTACATGTTATAACAGAAACTAAGCAAAACTTTTTTTTTTCAAAATTTGTAGTTTTTTTTTTTTTTTTAGCAAAAAATAAAAAAACCCCAGTGGTGAAAAAATACCACCAAAAGAAAGCTCTATCTGTTTAAAAAAATAACAAAAACTTTTTTGGTACATTGTTGCATGACCACGAAATTGTCATTCAAAGTGCAACAGCGCTGAAAGCTGAAAATTCGCCTGGGTAGGAAGGGGGTAAAAGTGCCCGGTACGCAAGTAATTAAAGCACAAAACATCTTGCCAACTGAAGCCTACAGAAAGGGGACAGTGATTGCAGCCTCCCTATGTTTCATAGGGAAGATTGGTTCCTCTGTATGCTGCCCCCGCCACTCCTCCTATCCAGTTCACTTGTGTTCTGCTGTCTCTGGGCCCCTGTGTGCTCCCCTAGTCACCCCAGGGAAAGAGCCCCAGGCTTGAAGGAAAGGGCCCCCAGCCAGGGGTCCGGGGGACCCTTCATGGTTTCTTGCACCGGGGCCCTAATGGTTCTAGTTACGCCTCTGCCATAGACGGCCACTGGATTTTTGGATTCCCCTATTCCTGCACAGCCAGGCAACATGCAAGTTTCCAATTTTCACTCGTAGACAGTAAACAGTTTGTGGGCTTGTTTTTGTTGTTTTATTGGGGGAAAAAATTAGCCCTCTGCTGTCTAGGCCCTCCCATGCTAGCCAGGGTGTCCTTTAGAAGAGACTGTAGGGTAGTGGAGATTACCTTTGTCTTTCCTCCTTCCTTTCTCAGCTCCAGCCTGGAGGCAGAGGCCCCTCAGCCCCCGTGTCCCTTCCTAGGCTCCACAACAAATTCTCAATACTCCATCTTCCACCTGACAACAACCACCCCTGCTTGCAAGGCTCCACCATATTTAAGGGCTGACCCAACCATCCTGCCAGGCTTCCTGCCTGGGGATTGACCAGATTCCCATAAATATGCAGATCTCAGCCCATTCGCCTCCATACACTAGCTTCTAGAAACTTCTAGCCTCATCTAGAACCAGGGAAAATACCAGAGGCCTGACTTGTAGTGCCCTCCAGCCTGACCTACATTAACCACCAACCAATTCCCAGACTCACACACCTAGTGTGAGTCAGAATACATTTTCCTCACACTATACTGCACACTGGGGGGGTACACAATGTAGTGCGTTTTAGAAATGTTTTACCCTGAAAGACTTACAGGATGAAACTTCCAAGCCTTTACATTTTTCCTCAGCCTTTGCCGTTGTTTCCTTTCTGCCAGGCTGGGCCTGAATTTACATTATTGGATGGAATTTGGTGTTGCGACCAGTGGAAATGTTCTGATATAAAGTAAGGCTGTTAATGGGGAATCTGTTTTATTCTTAACAGGAGCAAATTGGGAAAGTCACGGCTGATTATGAGGTCATCGATGAATTCCTGTTTAGCCTGTCCCAGGAAGATTTCAGCACAAAGTGAGTTTGTAGATGAAGAATATATAATCCGTTCTAACCACAATGGAACTACAAGTTCCAGCAAGCAGTGAAAGAGACATGTGGCTCCAACATGGTAGTGGCTCAGCCATTTCTGGTATACAGATATAAAATATGATTCAATGGTTGTAGACATCTGACCATCCAACCTATTTAAATGGCTTAAAGTGACTGATGCTTCCAAAAAATGTCATTGTTCAGGGGGTTTCCAGTAAAGGGTTCTGGTAATACTACAGGATAGAAAGAAATTGTGGACAATTGTGCTCCTCCCACCTTGCGATAACAGACCTTTTTTGTTCAACCATAACTGTGCTCCTGTGTACAAAGCCACATCAATGAAGACATGGTTTGACCTTTTTTGTGTGGAGGAACTCAAGTGTCCTGTAAAGAGCCTTGACCTCAACCCTATTGACCATCTTTGGGATGAATTGGGCTAATTGCAAGCGTAAAGGCTGTTATAGCTGCAAAGGGGGACCACTTTTTAAAGACCATGGGAGGGGAGCAACTCCATATTATTGGCCATGGTTTTGTAATGGGATGTAAAAAATTATAGAGGTATGATGGTCAGGTGCACAAAGCCACCTCCAAGACATGGTTTGACCAGTTTGGTGTGGAGGAACTTGAGTGTCCTGCACAGAACCCTAACCTTGACCCCACTAAACATCTTTCGGATAAATTGAAATGCCAATTGTGAGCCAGGTCTTTATTTTTCGGTGCCCAATCTGAGGTCTGATGGGTGAGCCAGGTTTTTTTTTTTTTTTGGTGCCCAAAGTGAGACCTGATGTGTGAGCCCGGACTTTTTTTTTGGTGCCCAAAGTGAGACCTGATGTGTGAGCCAGGACTTTTTTTTGTTGTCCAACGTGAGGCCTGATGTGTGAGCCAGGTCTTTTTTTTTTTTTGGTGCCCAATGTGAGGTCTGATGTGTGAACCAGGTCTTCCTATCAGTACACTTGGATGTTCTTGCACAGAGCCCTGACCTCAACTCTACTAAGCACCTTTCGGATTGATTGAAATGCCAAAGTAAGCCAGGTCTTTTTTTTTTTTTTTTTGGTGCCCAATGTGAGGCCTGATGTGTGAGCCAGGTCTTTTTTTTTTTTGGGGCCCAATGTGAGGTCTGATGTGTGAACCGGGTCTTCCCCACAGACACCCTCCAAAATCTTGTGGAAACCCTTCCAAAAGAGTGGAGTATGTTATAGCAGCAAAGGGTGGGAAACTCCATGCTAATTGCCATGGTTTTGGAATGGGATGTCCAACAAGCTCATATAGGAATGAAGGTCAGGTAATGGTCAGGTGTCTACATCCTTCTGGCCATATAATGTCTTTTCAATCATTTCTGACCCACTAGGACTTCTCTGAGTCTTTTGCCATCTTCCATTGTTAGGTGGGCCATCATTGCCTGGCCACACAAGATTATGACCACCATGGAAACGGTCCGAGAGCAGCACTTAGAGGATGAGGAGCGTTTCCGGAAAATCCAGGTCATGGATCAGAACAATTTCTTGGAGCGTCTGGACTCCCTGCAGGTCGGTTACAGATCTGCTATTAATCTGTAGGTGATATAATCCAAATGTCCATCTATCCTCTCCACCTGACTGTGCCAACTCTCATTATTCTCAGATGGTGGTGGCCGGATTCTCCACTCACACCGATATAACTCGCGCCCATGAGATCGCCAATGAAGTTCGACGAGTCCACAAGCAGCTGAAGGATTCCCAGCAGTTGGCGCAAATGTACAACAACCGAGAGAGACTGTTTAGCCTGCCTGTGACCAATGTAAGCATGCCCCATATAATACAAATGGCTGCCTATAACATTCCCAGATATGTATCTGAAGGTTCCCAAATCAGAAAATAGAACTCCAGTTACATATAATGTTTTGATATAACCTCCCTTCTTTATGATTATTGTCACCTAATGCACTTTTTTTCACCAATCTTTGCTGTTTACACACAAGTATGACAAGCTTCTGAAACTGGTGAAAGACTTCCAGCCCTTCCGGGATCTCTGGACCACCGTGTCGGACTGGATACGTTGGTATGATAGCTGGATGAATGACCCTCTCACCGCCATTGACGCCGAACAGCTGGAGAAGAACGTGATGGAGTCTTATAAAAACATGCACAAATGTGTAAAATACTTCCGTGATATACCAGGTAAGCTTATGGCATGTGATAAAAGTGTCTGCCACTCCCCAGCCTTCGTCTTGTGAAGAGATATGTGGATGTGACTGGAGATGAACAAAATGTTAGTAACATTTTGATGGTGTTTGGTGGTTTGTAAAAGTGAAATTAGCTTTAAATTGCTGCTGAGAGTTAAGGAAACTCTTTCAAACTATCCTGGACCTGCTCTTTTGCCAAAAAAATTAACCCTAAAGGTAATTCTAATCCTAGCCTTAACCCTAAAAGTAATCTTCGAGTAACCTGTCAGTCTCTAAACATATCCTACTGAAGATCAATGCAAGGAAGGAGCCATTATACTCACATTTTGGGATGCCCATGTCTTCTACCATCCTTGCATTCCAGCACTGCAGTCCAGAAGACATTTTTTTTTTGTTGGCAGTGTTGGGTGCCTTCGTCCCCTGCCTATGGTTCACTCCACTGACCCCTACCATACTACAGGACACAGCAGTGATGTAGAAGCTGGAGGATGGAACCAAATTGCATTGGGGACACATGCATCCAACAATTTCGGATGTGTTGAATGAAAGGAAAGGTAGGAGACACAGGCCACCAAATAGAAGACTTCAATGGCTCTTCTCTTGCAGGGAAATTAAAATAGGTTTCTTTTTTTTCTGGAGGCCAACAGGGTCTTTTTACCTGAAGTTATCCAACTCATCCCTAGGTATGAGAACACAGTTTTCTACATTTCTATCTTAACAATTTATCTGCCTGTTGTGTCTTTACCCCCAGCCTGCCAGGAAGTAGCACAGGACATCAAAGGCCGCATTGAAGAGTTTAGGCCATACATCCCATTAATCCAAGGCTTGCGCAACCCCGGCATGAGGAACCGTCACTGGGAGATGCTGTCAGAGCAGATACAGATTAATGTCAAACCTAAAGCCAACCTGACCTTCACCCGCTGCCTGGAGATGAAGCTTCAAGATCATATCGAGGCCATTGCTAAAGTGGCAGAAATTGCCGGAAAAGAGTTTTCTATTGAGCAGGTAAAGTACCTTGTCTGCCAGCTTTGTTAACTTACTTAGGCTTAGTTCCCCCTGGTCAATTTGGCACATTTGGCAGTAAGTGCTTTCTATTGAATTCTGTCAGTCAAATTAGCCCCGTCCGATGGAACCTGCATGGCTTTTAAGTCCATTTTAAAAATGTATCACAGTTACATAGTTACATAGTTTGTGAGGTCGAAAAAAGACATCTGTCCATCCAGTTCAACCTATGATGTGTGTGTGTTTGCTGTTAACCGTACATTGTATACCCCTGTATGTTGTACATTGTATACCCCTGTATGTTGTACATTGTATACCCCTGTATGTTGTACATTGTATACCCCTGTATGTTGTACATTGTATACCCCTGTATGTTGTACATTGTATACCCCCTGTATGTTGTACATTGTATACCCCTGTATGTTGTACATTGTATACCCCTGTATGTTGTACATTGTATACCCCTGTATGTTGTACATTGTATACCCCTGTATGTTGTACATTGTATACCCCTGTATGTTGTGGTCTATAAGGTGCCCATCTAATAGTATTTTGAAACTATCGATGCTCCCTACTGATACGACTGCTTGTGGAAGAGAATTCCACATCCTTATTGCTCTGACAGTGAAGAACCCCTTACGTATTTTAAGGTTAAACCGTTTTTCCTCTAGTTTTAGTGAGTGGCCACGTGTCTTATTGTATTCCCTTTCTCTGAATAGTTTGTTCCTTATGCTAGGGTTGCCAGTACAGTATTTGTACATTGATATCATATCCCCCCTCAATCGTCTCTTCTCCAGAGAGAATAGGTTCAGTGCTTGTAGTCTTTCCTCATAGCTGATGTCCTCCATTCCCCTAATTATTTTTGTTGCCCTTCTCTCTCTAAATTAAACAGGATTGGTCCCAAGACAGAACCTTGGGGGACCCCACTTTCCACACCCGCCCAATCCGAGTACTCCCCATTAATCACCACCCTTTGCACTCTCCCCTGGAGCCAGTTCTCTATCCAGGTACTCACCTTATGGTCCATACCTACCTTCCTTAGTTTGTACAGTAAGCGTTTGTGGGGAACGGTGTCAAAGGCCTTTGCAAAGTCCAGATACACCACATCCACAGGCTTACCTTGAACCAAGTTGTCAGCAGTCTTCCTTGTTTCTGCTTTCTTCTTACTGGTGGCATCTAGCACATTGCAATTTTTGTTATGCAGTGGTTGGGTAGGCACAGGATATATCAGCCAACAATAGCCCCCGACTGGTGACAATACCTTCTAGCTTCTGAAAACCAATGCCTTTCAAGATTTCCTCATTTTTGGTAGGCTTGTTTGGCTGCATGAGTTCAGTTTTGACTAAGAATACCTGTATGCCTAAGCACACTGGTGGCAGTTATCCTAAAGACATATAGTACAATCTATTTACTCATATCTTGTTCCTGGTGAACTGGTGACATCAGTATGATAAGGTTTGCCAACAGTGAGAAGATTGTTCGAGCTGCTCTTGTATCCATGACAATTTAATATTAGTCCTCAAAATCACCAAATTTTCAGGTTATCTAATGCTACATAAAACTGTGAACTTGCTAGAGTAGATAGTCAAAAGACTTCAGATGTTTTATAGGTTTCCTTGGAGATCAAGGACATAAGGTTAGGCGTTAGGGATGTAATGGGACATACAGTAGATCTTTCCAGGGACATGCCATTGACTATTGGCTGCTGGAGTTTAAGGGCCATACAATGGGCATCAAAGGGTTACATGTTGGGCATTAGGCATGCAATGTGGCTTAGATCTTGCCAACATAGCTTCCTGGGAAATCATCTACAGCAAGTTTTCCAGCATGGCTGCCTCTGCTATCTATAGATGACAGGTACACTTTTTGGAATGACCCACTCATCAGTTTCTTTTTCCTGTCCCACAGGCTCTGGATAAGATGGAGGGCGAGTGGGCCTCGGTATTGTTCACTGTCTTGCCATATAAAGAGACGGGAACCTTCATACTGAAGAGCCCTGAGGAGGCCTCTCAGCTCCTGGATGACCATATTGTGATGACCCAGAGCATGTCCTTCTCTCCATATAAAAAGCCTTTTGAGGAACGGATCAGCACATGGGAGAGCAAACTTCGCTTGACACAGGTACTGAAAGAAGAACCCTAGTAAATGCTAATTGCAGCTGAGCCCATAGCATAACATAATAATCATAACAATTTACAGTAAGTAAGGTTTAATAATCATAACAATTTATTGATTTCAGAAAAACAAAAGCTGTTTCTGTAAAAGTTGGGTCATTTTGGCTTTAACGATGCTCACAGGCATATGGAGGAACACGAAAACAAGAGCTTTATTATTTATGTAAAGTTCAGACCAAACACAGACCTAGATCACTAGTACTAGACTAAAGGAATTTACAGGAAACAATATCTTGATCCAAATTCCTCTACTTTTCTATCACCAGGATGTTCTGGAAGAGTGGCTGGCCTGCCAGCGCTCCTGGCTCTACCTGGAACCCATATTTAGCTCCGAGGACATCAACCGTCAACTGCCGGTGGAGAGCAAACGTTACCAGACTATGGAGAGGACCTGGAGGAAGATCATGCGGAATGCAGAGGAGAACAAACAGGTCAGATGATACTTTGTAACCTGGGTGCCCACCCTTGTGGCAATTGTGCCCTTCTTTTATGTATAAACTGTGAGTATTTAAGGGAAACTATGTTGTATTTTCAGTAACTATCCATTTTGAGTAAGTTTTACCTTTGTGTGTTTAACCTGACTCCATTCAACTGGCAGGGGCCCTTGACTAAAAGCAACCCAGGGCCCAAGGTACAATGAATACACCACACCCTAACCCTCACCATTTCTTTATCCCTAACCCTAGCCCCCAACCCTTTCTCCAACCCTAACCCCAAACCCTAACCCTACAGAAATGCTTCAAGAGCCCATATCAGAAGAAAAACATTGGGGTTTATACTGACACATGATTCTATTCAACTGGCAGGGGCCCTTGACTAAAAGCAACTCAGGGCCCAAGGTACAATGAATACACCACGCCCTAACCCTCTAACCCTAACCATTTATTTATCCCTAACCCTAGCCCCCAACCCTTTCTCTAACCCTAACCCTAACCCTTCAGAAATGCTTTAAGAGCCCATATCAGAAGAAAAACATTGGGGCTTATACTGACACATGATTCCATTCAACTGGCAGGGGCCCTTGAGTGAAAGCCACCCAGGGCCCAAGGTACAATTATTCCCCCACACCCTAACCCTCTAACCCTTTCTATAACACTAACCCCCAACCCTAACCCATCAGAAACGCTTCAAGAACCCACATCAGGAGTAAAACATATGGCACTTTTCCACTGCAAGTACCAGCTCGGCTCCACTCGGCACTGCTTGGCCCAGCTCGGCTCAGTTTGCTTTTCCACTGCGTGGTATGAGTCGACACCTTTCAGCGCTGTATAGGCTCTACTTGGCTCGGTTTGCTTTTCCACTAAGTAGTACTAAGTAGTAAGTGGGTGGGATTACAACAATTCTCTGACCAATCAGTGGCTAGTAGTGACAAACAATCAATGCTGCATGCAAAGGATTGTGGGATATGGTAAAGGTATGGCCCGCTTGGAACCCCAACCGAGGTGGTACTGTTTAAGCGAGCCGTACAGAGCTGTACCATGTAGTGGAAAAGCGTCGCTGTACCAAACCGCACTGAACCGTTCTAACACGTACCATGCGGTACCATGCAGTGGAAAAGCGCCAAACCGATCCGTACCGTGCAGTGGAAAAGCGCCTATAGATGCATATGTATGCTGACTTTTGCATGATTCATTCAACTGCCATGGGGTCCAAGGTAAATGAATTCACCACACCCTAACCCTTCTAACCTTAACCCCTAACCATTGCTCTAGCCCAAACCCCCAAGCCTAACCCTTCAGAAATGCTTTAAAGCGGAGTTCCAGCCGTTTTGTGTTTATTAAAAGTCAGCAGCTACAAAAAGTGTAGCTGCTGACTTTTATTAAACACACACATGCCTGTCCTACGATTCAGTAATGCGGCTGGCGGCAGCCTCGGTTCTCTCCCTCTTCTCCCTGCGGTGCCGGCATCACAAGTGTGGGCACCCGGCTGTGACAGCTTGCGACTTCACAGCCAGGTGCGCACTGCGCATGCGTGAGTCGCGCTGAGCTTCCTTAGTGGCCGGGCAATCTTCTGGTACCTGTGACGTGTCCCAGAAGATTGCAGGGAGGGAGGGGGAGAGGAGAACTTCCGCTCGAGCTGCCTAGACGGCCGAAGCGGAAAAATAGGAGCGGGTACCTGTCAAAACTAGGTACCCCCCCCCCCCCAAGAAATGACATGCCAAATGTGGCATGTCAGGGGGGGTTAGGAGCACTTAAAGTGGAAGTTCCACTTTTGGGTGGAACTCCGCTTTAAGAACCCATATCAGTAGTAAAACATAGATGTGTGTGTGTATGCTTACTGTTATGTAACGGTTGGGAAACTGTAGCTCTCCAACATGCCTTTGCTTCTGGGAGTCATGCTTGTGGCTGCCAGTCTTGCAATCCTTCATGGGACATGTAGTTCCACAACAGCTGGAGGGCCGCAGTGTAAGCATGATTCCATTTAACCGGCAGGGGGCTCTTGACTGAAAGCAACCTGGAGCCTGGGGGATAATAACTCCACTGCCATTTTGCTGATATTATGGACGGTGTGTGATGGGTGTCTGTGCTCAATTCAGGATCTGGTGAAAACTTTGACTACGTTTTTGAGTAGTATTCTAAGTTTTGGTTTGCAGGTGATCTCCCTCTGCCCAGACCCTCGTCTTCTGGAGAGCCTGCGGGAATGTAACAAGCTGCTAGAACTGGTACAGAAAGGGCTCAGCGAATATCTGGAAACCAAGCGAGGCGCCTTCCCCAGGTACCCACCACCGAGCGGCACATACCACAGACTTCAATTTTACACTAATCTATCTGAAGATAACAGTGATACCTTCATATTTACAGATTTTATTTCCTCTCTGATGATGAACTTCTGGAAATACTCTCACAGACAAAGGACCCCACCGCTGTGCAGCCGCACTTACGCAAGTGTTTTGAGAACGTAGCGCGGGTGAGACTTTGGCATCAATACAAGGGTATAGATGGTGTTATGGAATGCATAAAGTACCCACAGCTACCAGTCAGAAAATATAATTTATGTTTCTGACTCCTCTTTGGTCATTATTTATTACTGTATTCACACATCAACATCGTTCCCCCAGTGTGGTGATCTATTACCAGAGGTAACTATGTTTCCATAATGTTTGGCTTGTGGCACTTCACATCCTGGTGGCCAATAATAGGGAGTTGCCCTAACTCTCCTCATCTCCCCATGGCCATTAACATAGAGTTGCCCCCCATGGCCAATAATAGGGTGTTGCCCCCTTTGTGGCTATACCATCCTCCAATCTTCTGTAAAGATGTTCCACAAGATTTTGGAGGATGTCTGTGGAAATTTGTGCCCATTTGTGAGTTCAGGTACTGATGTTGGATTAGAAGACTTGGCTCACCATTGGAATTTCAGTTCATCCCAAAAGTGTTCAGTAGGGTTGAGGTCAGGGCTCTGTGCAGGACACTTGAGTTCCTCCACACCAAACTGGTCACAGCACGTCTTTATGGAGCTGGCTTTGTGCACCTGACCATCATACCTATACCCTACTGAACACCTTTGGGATGAACTGGAACGCTAATTGCGAGGTCTTCTCGGAAGAGTAGATGTTGTAATTGGTGCAAAGGGGGAACACTCCCTAATTAAAGACCATCATATACATCATATAAGCCTATACATCATCCTATTCTAAAACCATGGCCATTAATATGGAGTTACTCCTCTCTCCCCCTGCATGGTCAATAATTAGGGAGTGGTCCCCCTTTCCACCAAATACAGCATCCATTCTTCTGAGAGTACCTTGCAATTAGCATTCCAATACATCCCAAAGGTGTTCTGTAGGGTTGAGGTCAGGTCTCTGTTCTGGACACTCGATGTTCCTCCACACCAAACTGGTCACACCATGTCTTCATGGAGCTGGCTTTGTAAACATTGGCACAGTCATGGTGGAACAGAGAAGATCCTTCCCTAAACTGTTACCTCAAGGTATGAAGAGCACAATGGTTTTATGGTAGCATTAAAAGCACTCTTTATTGGAAACACCTGAACTCCATGATATGGAGAGGATTCCACATACATTTGACCATAAAGCGTAGTAATGCACTCTCTAGATAGAATCAATGTATTCATTAGACATGTGCAGAACGGAAAATTTGTTTTGTTTCATATATATTCGTTATGTTATAAATTTTGTTTAGTTTCAGAATTTGTTTAGTGTGGTTTAGAAATGACTGTATTTTCTGGCGTATAAGACTACTTTTGAACCTTAAAAAAATCCCCCAAAAATGGGGGGTCGTCTTATACGCCGAGTATAATATCTCCAAGGAAACCTAATTATAAGTATTACCGGTAAATGTAATCTCTCAAGACTCTGGCTGTGTGGGAATCCTGTAGCGGTATACCGTATGTACCGTAGCTTCGGCTACATACAGTGTACTGCTCTGAGCCAATCAGGGAGAGCGATGTATACTATTATTGAATGCGAAGCCTGCTCGGATTGGCGGAGTAACATCAGCCCGCCTCCCTGACTCTGTCAATCCGAGCAGGCTTTGCATTCAATAATAGAATACATCGCTCACTGTGATTGGCTCAGCGCGGTATACTGTATGTATCCGAAGCTATGGTACATACGGTATACCGGTACAGGATTCCCACACAGCCAGCGTCTTGAGATTACATCTACTGGTAATACTTAGGGTACCTTAGAGATATTATGAGAGATTACATGTATTACAGTACTTGGGGTACCTTGGAGATCTATGAGAAATCTGATGTTTTTCAATGGTGTTGCCTTGCTTCGGAAGGGGGAGTAGTCTTATACGGCGAGTATAGCCCAAAACCTATGTTTTAACTTGAAAATTAGGGGGGTCGTCTTATACGCCCAGTCATCTTATATGCCGGAAAATACGGGTAGTTAAATTTAGTTTGGTTTTTGTTAATCTTCAATTCGTTTACTCATTTTCTAACAAATTCCATATTTTTAGACCGATTTGAATTCTGTGTGAAGAATGGTTGGTTGTTAAGCAGTGTGTCGGGAAGCCGTACTTAACAATCGATGATTTATCAGCTGTCAGCGGACTTCCCCACTGACAGCTGCAATGTAAATGAAACAATTCCGGCAATAGAAAATTCTGAGAAAAAAAAACAAACGGCTTGGGGTCCCCCCCAGTCCATACCAGGCCCTAATCTGAGCATGCAGCACCGGCAGGCCAGGAAAGAAGGGGAAACGAGCAAATGCCCCCCTCAGGCCACATGCCCTCAACATTGGGGGGTGGGTGCTTTGGGGAACATTATCCCCATGTTGATGAGGGACAAGGGCCTCATCCCCACAACCCTGGCTGGTGGTGGTGAGGGTCTGCGGACAGGGGGCTTATCGGAATCAGAAAGCCCCCTTTAATCCCGGCCCCCCACCCTATGGTGGTACATAGTATGTAGCCCTACCCATTCACGAAAAATGTGTAAAAAGTGAATAAAGACAGCAAACAAGGTTTTGACAATTCCTTTATTAAAATAAATAACAATGTGCCCCCATGTACATCCATCTCATGCCGCCTGCCGCACTACAGAACCCGAAAAAAAAAAAAAAAAAACCTCTAGCTCGAAGAACGCTTCCCACGGACTGCCTGTTCCTCTGTTGGACATTTTTTATATAGGTAAGGGACGGGGCCACCTGGTGACCCCATCCCCTTGTGACATCATCAACCCAGCATGCCCTGGTCGGTGACATCACAAGAGGGCGGGGTCACCCGCTGATGTCACCGGATGACTTTGCCCCTTAGCTATATAAGAAATGTCAGACAGAGGAGCAGGCAGTCCACGGGAAGCGTTCATCAAGGCCGGAGTTTTTTCCCTTTTCTTTTTTTTCGCGTTCGGCGGTGCAGCGGGCGGCGTGAGATGGATCTACATGGGGGGCATTGTTTTGTTTTTTTGGGATAAAGGAATTGTCAAAAACTTGTTTACTGTTGTTATTCACTTTTTACACATTTGTGGTGAATGGGTAGGCTATACTAATTCACATGGGGGGCGGGATCTGGGGGCCCTTTCCCTTCCAGATTCCGACAAGCTCCCTGTCTGCAGACCCCCACAACCACAGGCCATGCTTGTGAAGATGAGGCCCTTGTCCCCATTAACAACATGCTACTGCCCACCTCCCCCAAAATACCCACCCCCCCACGTTGAGGGCATGTGACCTGGTATGGTTCAGGAGGGGGGCGCTCGCTTGTCCCACCGCCCTTTCCTGACCTGTCGGGCTGCATGCTCGGATAAGGGTCTGGTATGGATTGGGGTAGGTACCCCACGCCATTTTATTTTGGGATTTTCTATTGCCGACACTGTATTGTTTACATTTCAGTAGTCATTAGGGTAGCCCGCTGACAGTTGATGACTCATCAGTTGTTAAGGACGCGGCGGCCGGCTTCACGGCCCACTGCTTTACCAGCAGCTATTCTACATACAGAATTCGGATCAGTCGATTGTTTTAATTAATTCTAATTGTTCTGAAAATTTGGAATTTGTTAGGAAACGAATAAACAAAACCAATTTTAAAGAATTTCAACTAAATTCGTTACTATTTTATTCAGGGATTTGGATACATCCGAATCTCCAAATCACCAAAACATTCGTCCAAATTTATGTTCGGACTGAAACGAATAGCACATGTCTAGTATTCATGATCACATATCAGTAGACCTTGGAAAGGATTATAAATTCTTAGATGGAGAATAGATGAGGAGTCATTTGATGTATGAAGGACGAAATAAGACAAATGTGGTAAATTTTCAGATGATAACAAAACATGAAACTTCTGATAATTGTTACCTATCAGTTGTGGTATTCCACATTGTTTCATTGTTTCAGTAGCAAATGAAGCAGAAAAGTGCATTAAAGCACTTTTAAACATGTGATATCTTTTCTTGTCCTTCCAGCTTCTCTTCCAGCCGGATCTGCAGATCACCCACATGTACTCCGCGGAGGGTGAGGAGGTCCAGATGTCAACTCCCATCTATCCCACCGGAAATGTGGAGGACTGGTTATTGGAGGTGGAGAAGGTCATGAAGGGCAGTGTGCGGGAACACATTCAACGAGCAATAAAAGCCTATCCAGAGGTAAGTTAGCGTTTCCTTCCCCTGACACCCAATAGTTGTCAATTCATCAACTATTTATTCACATCCTTTTCTTCTCAGACGCTGCGAACAGAATGGGTGAAGAACTGGCCAGGCCAGGTTGTCATAGCTGGATGTCAGACATTTTGGACAAAAGATGTGTCTGAGGCACTGGAGGCTGGAGACCTGAGCACCCGCCTCTTCCCACAGCTAGAGGCTCAGGTTGGTGTTGGTGACTTCCCACAGAATGGGGGAGGGGGGGGGGAGGGCAGTTAAAACCTCTGGAAGTTTTTTTTTCCAAAAAAGCTTTATTTGAAAAGGTACAGGTACAATTATAGATGGATATCAACTCAAGGTTTTACAAGTACAAGTAGAAAAAGGTGTGATATAACAAAGCCAGATCAAAACATTAGTTAATAAACAGGTGGTCATCACGAGTGTCGCCATAAAGCCGCTTCTTAAAAGAATATCATTTGTATATAAGATGAGGAATGGCGTCAAGTAGTATTTGAGTTGAGCTTTGTTGAGGGTTAGGACAGTCCCCAGGTTGGGAGGGTTGGATGGTAACTGCTTGGGGTGCTTGTGTGGAAAGCTTGACGTTAGTATATGTTAAAAAACCAACTAGTATTCTCAGCCTATTTTGTTATGCCTAAGTGTAGCACTGCCTCCTTGAGGACTGCCAGATTTCACATTTTCGGGTCCCCCTGAGTTACCATTAGCAATCTTGATATACACAATCTCTCACTTCTCCTCCTCGGCTCGCTCCAGTAACCAGTCCAGGGGTTTGTGGTTGTTTTAGTGTTTTCTTATCAATTAGGGACTGGAGAAGGGAATAGTGGGATACTCCGAATTACCTATTCACAATGTTGGAGGACCTCTATCTTTAGATACAGCCAGGCTGTTGATTCACCCTGCCACTGAGGTGAATCTAGTTTTGAGTCTCTTTCCTAAGACGACTTGATGAACTATGTGTTATCTTTAGGACACTCTCCTCAGTATCTTCTCTCTTGACTGCCGACACCCGTCCACTGACTATCCTACTCCTGGGGTGTCCACCCTCAGGTCAGGCCCCTTGACACCAGCCCCTGTACTCACTATACAGTTTTTCCAGGGTCTCCAGTGTCTCCCCCTCCAGTCAGCTCTCCTGGACCTCTGGGTTCAGCTCTGTTCCTCTGGCCCTCAGAAGGACCTCCTGCAACCACGGGCCACTGCTACAAAGGAGGAGGTAGCCGCCCCCCTCCCTCTGGGACTCTGCTCTCCAGCCAAAGACCCAGCAGCACATGTGCTCCTGGCTTTTATACAGTATCCCAGAATGCAATGAGATGACCTGCCTCTACCAATCACCAGGACTGTATCAAAGCCTATGCATCCATTTGTCAGGTTTCCTCCAACTGTGTAACATGCCTCCCTATTGGACCACTGTGAAACACTCTCTAGACACAATGAATCGCATACTGAGCACAATGAGCAGACCTCACTAACAGATCCTGCTCTCTGGTAGGCAGAAAGCAATATAGATTTGCCTGCAGCCCCTCTAGTAAGTAGACAGAGCCAAAAACGATACTCTCTCACTAACACCTACCTAGGAGGGTGCTATATAAGTAACAGTTCATCTGTTCTTTTGGCCTTCTATTATCTAGGCAGGATGAAAGTATTTTTGGGGTGCATCTGGGGTGAGTGAAAGTGTCACAACTGCTTTGGGTAATGATTTGGGGAATAGTAGATTAAAGTCGTGGGATGTAAAATGTAGAGAACCTCTGACAGTTTTTATTGCAAATGTTCGTGTGGGGAAATTCCCCTTAACATTCTGCAAATGCATCAGAACACGAAAGGAGACCAAACCTTCCCAACCGACACAATGGGGCTTCAGCCCTTTTCTACTCCATACAATGGAGATCTTCTCTAATTAATCTAAAATCTTTGAAAAAAAAAAAAGTGAGAGGAACCCTAAATTCACCTACTGTAACTTCATAACTTCCTCTTAGTTTTGCATATTGTAACACATCTTATTTTTGGACATCTCATGTGCGTATTTCTGCCCCATAGCTCAGTGACCTGGTGGCTTTGGTGCGCGGAAAGTTATCTCGCATGCAGCGCAACATTCTCTCTGCTCTGATCGTGATTGAAGTCCACGCTAAGGATGTCGCTGCTCGTCTGATTGAAGAAAATGTTAGCGGCGTTAACGATTTCGAGTGGATATCTCAGCTCAGGTAATGACACACATACAGTAGCTGTTACTAATATGGTGGCCACCACTCACTTATCTTATATAAATAAAACTGAATATATTTCTCAGGTATTACTGGAACCGGGAAGATCTGTATGTGAGAGCTGTTAATGCCGAATTCTTGTATGGCTACGAATACCTGGGGAACACGGGCCGACTGGTCATAACGCCTCTGACGGACAGGTGGGCACATAGTCTACTGTAAAACGAAGACTAAAGTCATTAGTATAGTGTGAAATTGTATAGTATAGTGTGATGGAGTGCTTGGTGGAGGTTCTGAATAACAAATGATTGCTGTAGTGTGGCAGCTCTTTACTGTCTGGTGGAGCCACAGTGGGGTCCCTGGGAGAATCATCTTGTAGAGATTAAAAAGGTATGAGCAACAAGCTGTGGGGATTGGTCCAGATAATAATTTCTATTTGCCTAAAAAAAAAAAAAAAGTCTACCAAAGCAGCCCAGGCAATTAAGCAAGCTCCTAATCCAAGCTCATGAAGGTTTAACATTTATCACTAACTACCCATCTGCTCATGCAATTAATCTAAGCCAGCCTTTCTCAACCTTTTCAACACAAAGGAACCCTTGAAATATTTTTCAGGTCTCAGGAAACCCCTGCTAGAAATGACTATATCTACAACTCATGATACATTAGTGTGATGCTCAGTGGGATGAATGCTCCTTACACTTGTGGACACTGGGAAGAATTACCTTCTTCCAGATACCTAAAAAGATCAATGGTGTCAGGGGGAACTTATCTGAGAGGCAGAAATTGCCCAATGCTCAAGGTACCCCTAGCAACCTCTGGAGGAACCCTAGGGTTCCATGGAACCCTGGGTGAGAAAAACTGATCTAAGCCCTGATAAGGGGAGTTTTTGCATAACCCCCCCACGCTCATTCTTTCACTCTATACCAGTGGTCTCCAAACTGCGGCCCTTTGCTTGCCTTTATCCGGCCTTTGGGACACTATTTCTTCCTCTGAAACAATGCACTATTCCTCCTTTTGACACCAACAATGCTGTATTATTGATTAAAAGGAGGGGGGAAACCAGCGCTATGGATCAGGAACTCCGAGACTCTAAGAAATAAATAGATGGAGGTTGCAGCCACCAACCAGTCCCTAAAAACTTAGGGGTCAGAGTGATGTATGGGAGATAGATAGTTGGAAACGGCGCTACCTGATATATGTACAGCGAGTACAGATGGTAATTAGGAAAGAAAGTGCTTAATGCAGAAATAAGTTAGTGCGCAAATAAATATGTATTATTCCTCCCACTGACACCAATGATGGAGCATAAATTCTTCTTATGACACCATTAATGGGGGCTCTATGCCATCCACTAACACCAATGATGGGGCACTATTTCTTCCCACTTACACAATGATGGGGGAACTAATTCTCATGATGGGGCACTATTCCTTCTCCTCCTAACCACAGGGGAGCTGTTTAATTGTTTTACTCCCACTCACCACCATGCTTGAGGCATTATCTACTCCCACTAGCCACAGTCCAGTCCCACTAAAGTCTGAAGGACAGAAAACTGGTATGGAGACCCCTGCTCTATACAATCAGTATAATGTGAATCTGTTCTGTTCCTTGTATTGGGAACTTAGGTGCTACCTTACCCTGACTGGAGCTCTACATCTAAAGTTTGGAGGTGCCCCCGCCGGACCCGCTGGCACAGGGAAAACAGAGACCACAAAGGACCTGGGTAAAGCTCTGGCAATCCAGACTGTTGTTTTCAATTGCTCCGACCAGCTAGACTTCATGGCCATGGGCAAATTCTTCAAAGGTCTGGCCAGGTGGGTGAACAATGTCTGCTTTTTTATAGATGTTTTCTAGATGGATTGTATCTGAATAGTTAATTTGTTTTTTTGATGACTCTGTATAGTTCTGGCGCCTGGGCATGCTTTGATGAGTTTAACCGTATTGACATCGAGGTCTTGTCTGTGGTGGCCCAACAAATCACCACCATCCAGAAGGCTCAGCAGCAGAGAGTGAGTTACTGGAACTTCACCAGTCTTTCTTCATTTTTCCTTTATCTGGTTTCTTATCATTATATTTTCATTGTTTACAAACTTCCAACAATCGTCTTACTGCTTTAATTTCTGTTCTTTCACTTCACGCATCACCTTCTCCGATATTCATTAAGGAAAGTGGGTGGAGACCCTAAAATCATTCTTTTATTTTCCAAAAGCCAACTTGCCACCAACTGTCCACCTAGAGCCATTGGTTTGTTATCAAGACAAAACCTTAATATAGAGCCATTTATCCAACTCTCCATCCAGAGCCTTTGGTTTATAGACTGGATACATTCTAAATATAGAACCATTTATCCAACTGTCCATCCAGAGCCTTTGTTTTATAGACCACATACATCCTAAATTTAGAGCCATCTACCCAACTGTCGATCCAGAGCCTCTGGTTTATAGACCAGATACATCCTAAATATAGAACCAATAATCCAACTGTCCATCCAGAGCTTCTGGTTAATAGACTGGATACATCCTAAATATAGAGCCATTTATCCAACTGTCCATCCAGAGCCTCTGGTTTATAGACCAGAAACATCTTAAATATAGAGCCATTTATCCAACTGTCCATCCAGAACCTCTGGTTTATAGACCGGATACACCCTAAATATAGAGTCATTTATCCAACTGCCCATCCAGAGCCTCTGGTTTATAGACCAGATACCTCTTAAATATAGAACCATTTTTCCAACTGTCCATACAGAGCCATTGGTTTTTGACCAGATACATCCTAAATATAGAGCCACTTATCCAACTGCCCATCCAGAGCCTCTGGTTTATAGACCAGATACCTCCTACATATAGAACCAATTTTCCACCTGTCCATACAGAGCCAATGGTTTATAGACCAGATACATCCTAAATATAGAGTCATTTATCCAACTGTGGATTAAGAGCCTCTGGTTTATAGACCATATACAGTGGGTACGGAAAGTATTCAGACCCCCTTACATTTTTCACTCTTTGTTATATTGCAGCCATTTGCTAAAATCATTTAGGTTCATTCTTCTTCCTAATGAATGTACACATAGCACCCCATATTGACAGAAAAACACAGAATTGTTGACATTGTTGCAGATTTATTAAAAAAGAAAAACTGAAATATCACATGGTCCTAAGTATTCAGACCCTTTGCTCAGTATTTAGTAGAAGCCCCCTTTTGATCTAATACAGCCAGGAGTCTTTTTGGGAAAGATGCAACAAGTCTTTCACACCTGGATTTGGGGATCCTCTGCCATTCCTCCTTGCAGATCCTCTCCAGTTCTGTCAGGTTGGATGGTAAACGTTGGTGGACAGCCATTTTTAGGTCTCTCCAGAGATGCTCAATTGGGTTTAAGTCAGGGATCTGGCTGGGCCATTCAAGAACAGTCACAGAGTTGTTGTGAAGCCACTCCTTCATTATTTTAGCTGTGTGCTTAGGGTCATTGTCTTGTTGGAAGGTAAACCTTCGGCCCAGTCTGAGGTCCAGAGCACTCTGGAGAAGGTTTTTGTCCAGGATATCCCTGTACTTGGCCGCATTCATCTTTCCCTCGATTGCAACCAGTCGTCCTGTCCTTGCAGCTGAAAAACACCCCCACAGCATGATGCTGCCACCACCATGCTTCACTGTTGGGACTGTATTGGACAGGTGATGAGCAGTGCCTGGTGTTCTCCACACATACCGCTTAGAATTAAGGCCAAAAAGTTCTATTTTGGTCTCATCAGACCAGAGAATCTTATTTCTCACCATCTTGGAGTCCTTCAGGTGTTTTTTAGCAAACTCCATGCGGGCTTTCATGTGTCTTACACTGAGGAGAGGCTTCCGTCGGGCCACTCTGCCATAAAGCCCCGACTGGTGGAGGGCTGCAGTGATGGTTGACTTTCTACAACTTTCTCCCATCTCCTGACTGCATCTCTGGAGCTCAGCCACAGTGATCTTTGGGTTCTTCTTTACCTCTCTCACCAAGGCTCTTCTCCCCCGATAGCTCAGTTTGGCCGGACGGCCAGCTCTAGGAAGGGTTCTGGTCGTCCCAAACGTCTTCCATTTGAGGATTATGGAGGCCACTGTGCTCTTAGGAACCTTAAGTGCAGCAGAAATCTTTTTGTAACCTTGGCCAGATCTGTGCCTTGCCACAATTCTGTCTCTGAGCTCTTCAGGCAGTTCCTTTGACCTCATGATTCTCATTTGCTCTGACATGCATTGTGATCTGGAAGGTCTTATATAGACAGGTGTGTGGCTTTCCTAATCAAGTCCAATCAGTATAATCAAACACAGCTGGACTCAAATGAAGGTGTAGAACCATCTCAAGGATGATCAGAAGAAATGGAAAGCACCTGAGTTAAATATATGAGTGTCACAGCAAAGGGTCTGAATACTTAGGACCATGTGATATTTCAGTTTTTCTTTTTTAATAAATCTGCAACAATGTCAACAATTCTGTGTTTTTCTGTCAGTATGGGGTGCTATGTGTACATTCATGAGGAAGAAGAATGAACTTAAATTATTTTAGCAAATGGCTGCAATATAACAAAGAGTGAAAAATGTAAGGGGGTCTGAAAACTTTCCATACCCACTGTACAACTTGAATATAGAGCCAATTATCCAACTGTACATCCAGATTGCACATCATTTGCTTTAATTTCCTATATCATACACAATCCTCTCTATTCCTCTGCCTTCCTACTTATACTTCTTGGTCTCTGTTGTCTCTTTAGGTTGACCGGTTCATGTTTGAAGGAACGGAGATCCCGTTGGTGTCTACTTGTGCCGTTTTTATCACCATGAACCCTGGTTATGCGGGCCGTACAGAACTACCTGATAACCTTAAGGTGAGATTGATGTTGAACCAATGGGGCTGGTCTGGGACCCAACAAGAGGGGGATATCTTCCAATGGTAACACCTGTTCTGGTGAGAACTCAGAGAGAGACTCCCCTAAATTTGAAGAGTTTTGATATGAGAAAGAGTTTTGATATGAGAAATATGGGGTTTAAAGCTTCCAATCATCAGGGCTACAAAATTTCGATGAAGAGGGAGTTTTAGACCCTTGAAATGCATTGGCTTTCTCTTCTGACCTTTCCTCTTTACAGGACTCACTCTAGATTTGTAGCACTCTCATCCTTTATATATTCATTATACTATTCTAGGTCTAGAGTTTTTTTTAAGAGTGGAATTTCTCTTATGTTTGGGTCCACCAAAATTTCTTTTTTTTAATCATAATCTGTGGAAAAGTTTCTGCTCAGCACCATTCTGCATCTCACCATCCCTTTCCCCTCTTTAGGCTCTCTTCCGTCCTGTTGCAATGATGGTGCCGGATTATGCCATGATCGCCGAGATTTCTCTTTATTCCTTCGGCTTCGATAACGCCAAAATCCTGGCCAAAAAAATCACCACAACTTTCAAACTGTCTTCCGAACAACTCAGTTCCCAGGTAAGACACAGCACTGCCATTACCATTTCCTATTATTTATAATAAATGAAAACCCATTCGGAAATAAGAGACATCTATGACTCTCTGAACTCATTTCCGAAATTACACCCGCTCATCCCCTCTTCATCTCCCCGAAGGATTATTCCATTTCAACATCACATTAACCCGGTCCTAGGTCATAAAATTGGGGTGAAGGGTAAGTGGGACCTCAATCTCCCCAAATGTAGAGGTTCTCACTGGGGTTCGGGGAATGGGAGTAGGGACAATTCTGGATTTTTGGGTACCAATACCTTAACAGTTTACATTAAAAAAATATATATTTATTTAAAAATGACTTTATTAAATGTATAAAACATCGACAGATACTTCATTACAACAGTTGTGACGAAAAGGACATACAATTAACACAATCAGTGTCAGCTAAAAATTGATTCAGGATGTGGAGAACGATCAAGATATCTCCACAGTTTCTCTACATGTTTCGTGGACTGGGCCGCTTCTTCAGGAGCATATAATACATAAATCTTTATACAGGGATCTAGAAAATGAAACAAGAGTAAATCAAAGCATATATCACCATACAATGGGAAATCTTTATGATGTGTATAGGGAGAGACATAAACCTTACCTATGGTCACGGTAAAGCATGAAGGCCCAGAAGGGGGAGCAGAACCATCAACACTCTCACGGGGGTGAGTATGTTTTGTATACTATATCAGGCACTAATTATCCTGTCCTAGGTCATGTTCATTTTAGAGCCTGTGTTCTGACACAGATCTGCCCCAGCTGCAGCCCCTCACCTTGTGACCTTGTTACAAAGTTGCAATGTACAGTCTGATCACTGGGGGAGGGAGGACTGAGAAAATGTCTCCTTCTGCCTTCTACAATGTTACAATGTACAGTATGTAGACTTACAAAGTCACAGACAGGTCCACTTTAATTTGCCCAGTACTGGTCAAGCCTCTATTTTGTCTCCTAGGATCACTATGATTTCGGAATGAGAGCCGTTAAGACCGTCATATCGGCTGCTGGAAACCTAAAGAGAGAAAATCCATCTATGAATGAGGTGAGCAAACAAGAACATTCCTCGGTAGGGGAGGTTTCCATTGTTGGGGTACCCAAGTCCTTCTCAGCCAACCATTGTCCAACACTGACCTCTCGATCCCCTGCCACATGGTTTTCGAGAGGTGCAAGACCGGCTCTCCATGTAGTTGCCTCATTGAATGAAGTGCGATGTGTCCTAAATCTTCAGTCCCATCATGCCTTGTCAGCTGCTGTGCAGCAATAAGGGGTCTAGGTATAAAAAATTTGTTAGAAGAACATTACAAGCATTTGCTTAGGCCTCAACGCTGGCTGTTTTTCAATTAATGCAATAATTTCCTTTGTTTGTCAGCTCCATCTAGTGTCCATATTACACATATCTTCCTGAAATGCTCCAATCAAGCAAATACCGCATTAGGTCCACAAGATGGAGCTGCTGATCAAAGGAAAATTCAGAATGCACGATGTCTAGGAAATGCTTGTGACTTTTGTCTGATTATTATTTCTTTTTTACATAGACCCCCTAAGAGTTTCTCCTTTTACTTTTCCACAGGAGCTGATCTGTCTTCGAGCGATCCGAGACGTTAACGTCCCCAAATTCCTTCAGGATGACCTAAAGCTCTTCAGCGGGATCGTGTCAGACCTTTTCCCCCGGATTGAAGAGGTGCCCATTGATTATGGAAGCCTGGAAGAGGCAATTCGTAAAATGTGCATCCAGGGAAACCTCAAGGACGTAGATGGTAAGCAGGCTCGGGAAAATAACTTTATTGCTCAACAACAACGGTGAAACTTCCAAAGCAGGAGGATCATAGATAAAAGATTGCTTCTTACAGAATATTTCAATGGGGAAACACATTGCAAACTTGTTTTTATTGTTTTAGGCTTTGTGACAAAATGTATCCAGCTGTATGAGACCACGATAGTGCGACACGGACTGATGCTTGTAGGGCCGACCGGTTCTGGGAAGTCACAGGTATCTCCACCATCTATACTTCTGTAAAGTCCAGCTCAAGTTACAGGAATAAATTTTCAGGCAGATAGCAGGCTCAATTTATATAGTCTTACCTCCACTTTTACAGAAGTTATATTTATGGCTGTGCAGTCCAATGGGCAACTAAGTTAGAAAAGTTAGCTCTCTGTAACAGAACTGGCTGGACATGCCCCCTTTCTGGTTACACACATCTCTTTTTGGTCAGACATGCTCTTTTCTTTAATATAAGGTTGTATGAGAACAAGGGTTGTTGCTGTGTGACTGTTACTAAGCTCTGCCAGCAAAGAGCCCTGGAGTGGAAGAGCTGTGATGAGGGGTGTGACTGTTACTAAGCTCTGCCAGCACAGAACTCTGGAGTGGAAGAGTGGCAATGAGGGGTGTGACTTTTACTAAGCTCTGGCAGCACAGAGCCCTGGAGTGGAAGAGCTGTCATAAGGGGTGTGACTGTTACTAAGCTCTGGCAGCACAGAATACCGCAGTGGAAGAGTGGCAATGATGGGTGTGACTTTTACTAAGCTCTGTCAGTACAGAGCACTGGAGTGGAAGAGCTGTGATGAGGGGTGTGACTGTTACTAAGCTCTGTCAGCACAGAACTCTGGAGTGGAAGAGTGTCAATGAGGGGTGTGACTTTTACTAAACCCTGCCAGTACAGAGCACAGGAGTGGAAGAGCTGTGATGAGGGGTGTGGCTATTACTAAGCTCTGCCAACACAGAGTATTTGAGTGGAAGCGCTTTGATGAGGGAGTGTAACAGAACCGGTCAGACATGCCCCCTTTCTGGTTAGACACATCTCTTTTTAGTCAGACATGCCCTATCCTCTTTTCTTCAATATAAGGTTTTATGAGAACAAGAGTTGCTGCTGTGTGACTGTTACTAAGCTCTGCCAGCACAGAGCCCTGGAGTGGAAGAGCTGTGATGAGGGGTGTTATTGTTACTAAGCTCTGCCAACACAGAGCAGTGGAACAGAAGGACTGTGATGAGGGGTGTGACTGTCTGTTATTAAGCTCTGCCAGCACAGAGTATTTGAGTGGAAGAGCTATGATGAAGGGTTTACTGTTACCAAGCTCTGACAGCACAGAGAAACAGAATGGAAGGGCTGCGATGAGGGGTGTGACTGTTACTAAGCTCTGCCAACACAGAGCATTTGAGTGGAAGAGCTATGATGAGGGGTGTGACCTTTACTAAGCTCTGCCAGCACAGAGCATTTGAGTGGAAGAGCTATGATGAGGGGTGTTACTGTTACCAAGCTCTGCCAGCACAGAGAAACAGAATGGAGGGGCTGTGATGAGGGGTGTGACTGTTACTAAGCTCTGCCAACACAGAGCAGCGGAGTGGAAGAGCTGTGATAAAGGGTACAACTGTTACTAAGCTATGCCAAGACAGAGCATTTGAGTGGAAGAGCTATGATGAGGGGTGTGACTTTTACTAAGCTCTGCCAGCACAGAGCAATGGACCGGAAGGGCTGTGATGAGGGGTGTGACTGTTACTAAGCTATGCCAACACAGAGCAGTGGAGTCAAAGAGCTGTGGAGAAGGGTGTGACTGTTACGAAGCTCTGCCAGTACAGAGCACCAGAGTGGAAATGCTGTGATGAAGGGTGTGACTGTTACTAAACTCTGCCAGCACAGAGCACTGCAGTTGAAGAGCTGTGAGAGGGGTGTGACTGTTACTAAGCTCTGCAAGCACAGAACTCTGGAGTAGAAGGGTTCAAAGAAAAACAGTATTTTAAGGCATGCTGTGCAAAAGTTAATCACAGGTCATAACAGAAGGGGGGGGGGGGGGTACCGGAGTACTAAGGGATAGGAAGGACTTAGATTTCAGTTGATGGTAATTTAGACTCCTTGTTGCTGTCCTGCTATGGTGAAGGTAGAAGTCTCAGCTGGCCTCTGTCTGGGGGGGGGGGGGGGGGGGGTAATTGTTCTTCAACAGCTAAAGATTTAAAGGAAATGTCTGCCTGTATTGGGGGCGGGGAAATGATACAATTGGTTATTTTCTTTCTTTGCATTGAAGTGTTTTCCATGAATTGCTCTGTTATTATTTATTGGGGTTTTTCTGTCCTTGTAGTGTTATAAGGTCCTTGCTGCAGCCATGTCGTCTCTTCAGGGACTCCCATCTGTCAGCGGTGGGACTTATGAGACCGTTCACTACTACGTCCTGAACCCCAAATCCATCACTATGGGTCAGCTTTACGGGGAGTTCGATCTGCTGACACACGAATGGTGAGAGACGAATCCTTCCCAGAATTACAATCTTTCTCTGTGTAGGCGTTGGGTGCCGATTCACACATATCCCATGTCAGACATCGCATGAGATTCGGAGCGCACTGCCCTGCAAATCACATGCCATGTCTGTGCATTGCAGATTCAGCCATAGCTAAATTTGAATCGCATTCGGATCAAAGTCACACACAGGACCCCTTTTTTTGGTCCGCACCAGAATCGGATCACATGGATGGTCACACCTATGCAATCCGATTCATGTCCAAACGGACAGTTCTCACTGCGATATTCGAACCGATCTGGGGGTGTTAACATTGTATTGACACCCCCAGAGATTCGCATATGGCGGTGTGAATTGCCTACGAGTCGAATGCGATGCGGGAACCCGCAGTGGATTCACAGGGTTTCCGCATCGCATATGTGTGATCCGGGACTATTAGTGGAGATGTTACATAATCAGAGGGTGTTACAACAGAACACAATCAAGGTGAAGCAGTGACCCTGAATGGGGGATGTACAAGAGGGTGCCCCCGCATCTGCTGCTACGTTCCGTTCCCCCTTACCACCTGATCAGCTGTCAACCAATGACATCTGATCATGTAAAGTAAACAGCAGCCGGCAATCAGCTGGAAAAAAAAAAAACAATCGCCAGCTGCTGTCAGAGGGACATCGGTCCCGATGAGGAAAGGAATTATTTGTGCCCACCAATGTCCCCTACCAGTGCCCACCAATGTCCCCTACCAGTGCCCACCAGTGTCATCTGTCAGTGCCACCTATCCGTGCTCACCAGTGGCACTTATCAGTGCCAACCAGTGCCCCATCATAAGTGTCACCTACCAGTGCCTATCATTGCCCATCAGTGCCACCTATTAGTGCCCATCAATGCCCATGATTGCCACCTATTAGTGCCCTTCAGTGCCACCCATTAGTGCCAGCTATCAGTGCTGCCTTATCAGTGCCACCTTATCAGTGCCCATCAGTGCAGCCTACCAGTGCTCATCAGTGCAGCCTACCAGTGCCTATTAGGGCCCATCAGTGCCGCCTTATCAGCGCACATCAATGAAGGAGAAAAATTACCTGTATGCAAAATTTTATAACAAACTATAAAAACTGTTTTTTTTTTTTTTTTTTCAAAATTTTCAGCCTTTTTTGTTTGTTCAGCAAAAAATAAAAACCCCCAGTAGTGATTAAATATCCCCAAAAGAAAGCTCTATTTGTTTGAAAAAAATGATAAAAGTTTCATCTGGGTACAGTGTAGCATGACCGTGTAATTGTCATTCAAAGTGCGACAGCGCTGAAAGCTGAAAATTGGCCTGGGCAGGAAGGGGGTTTAAGTGCCCTGTAGGCAAGTGGTTAAAAATTGTAATAAATAATTTAAAAAATTGTAAAATAAAATAATTGTAAACACTTTTTACATTTAAAAAAATAAAATTATTATTTTTTTTATTGTTTTTTCTTTAAAAACAATTAAAAGGGCTAGTTCACATGGGTTCTTTGTTATGTTTGTGTCCGCTATTATTGATCTTAGTGTATTTTTAGTTGAAATAATGTCTTGATATATTTGGGGGGGGGGGGGGCTGCCAGGTAGGCTCTACGGGGGCCGTTGGTTTCTAACAGCAGCCCTGGCTCTAAGAACCAAGTGATCTGCGGTGTTTGATTGCTCAGTTCTCAGTCTTAGAGGCACCAGGGGGACAGATGCAGCATCCACATAGGGAGGTGTAATACATTTAAAAAAAACATAATTCTCTTTTAAGGCAAAAAGCATAATATTTTATTTTCCATATAGTAAGTAAGTAGCTCAGGGACAGGACAAGAAATTAGAATGGGCGGCACACACACATGAAATTGACTCTCACAGTGACAGTGACAGCAGATCACCGACACGACGCGTCCCCTCCTGAGTCACAGTGACAGTCTCTCTCCACGCCAGGTGGTCCCTTCAGTCCAAACAGCACTGGCAGTCTTGCTCCCGTCCTGCAAACCCGCACACGAGGCTCCGGTCAATCTGCTCGGCTCCCTTGTACCATAACATCACGTGGCACGCTCATGCACCACCTCTGCCAGACCCACTCTCCCCACTGGCACCACAGGATGGTCTCCCCCAGCAACAATAGATCCCCCAAAAGCAACATAAGACCTCCCTAGCAACAATTGAACCCCATCTGCAAATATAGATCCCCTCCAGCAGCAATAGATTTCCCCTAGCAGCCAGCATCAATAGACCCTCAAGCACACCCCAACACCCCTTGCCATTACGTACATTCAGTTCTGGAGGTGCCGGAACTGCGTTCCCCCGCATTCCTGCTTAAAAAATGCCCTGCTGAGTTCTAAGTTGAGCGTTACAGCCATATTTTTTTTTGCCGGCAACCTGTCACAACCTGTCAGTGCCCTTTTTTTTACTGTCTGCCAGTAAAAACACTGACAGTTGGCAACACTGCTGATAAGACCTTTCTGTGCTCCCCTGTATTTTTCTTTATGGCTATACTTCCATAAATTATCCAAATTTGTATCCTCCGTATAATTTGTAATCAAAAACAAGAATTGGTGCGGTGCTTACCATAATTACTGAACAAATTCTATCAAAAGGATCATCACCTGGGTACCATACAGCAATACAATACTACAATGAAAAAATACTGTCTAAAAAATAAAAAGAAAGTGAACTCCAATTAATTACTGTGCACACGGCTGGCCCAAGACATGGTGCTGCCTGGGTCCAAGAATAAAATGCTGCTCCCCCCCCCCCCCAAAAAAAAATAAAATAAAAAAATCATACCCAACAAAATGCCCCCACATCTATTATTATATATAAATATAACCTATAGAAAATATGTATACTGTTATCTTCTTCCATAACTCACCACTGGACCGGTCCACCAAACACCCATTGTCTGTCCTCAGTCCTCCTGTCACTCCAGTGTCTGCAGTGCCCACTGCCCTCGAAGATCCAGCCTGCCCTGCATGAGATGGAATGTGCTGATGTCTGACGTCATTGCGCACACCACGATCATGTGAGGGACGTTCCCCAGAGGAGACACTCGGCCTCCTCATACTTATCAGTTTGCACTACGGGCGGCAGTATGAGATGGGGAAATGCCACCCTTAACACGCCGCAAACTGATGACACACAAAATTGCTGTAAAAAAAAAAAGTGATGGGAGTCAATTTGCTGCCCCTCTCCAAATGCTGCCTGGGTCCAATGGACCCAGTGGGACCCATGGTAGGGCCGGCCCTGACTGTGCAAGACAATAAATAAAGTGCTCCTACAACTCCGATAAAATTACACAGCATACAGACTTCAAAGTTTCAACACATACTGTACAAAAGTGCAAAATTCCATAAGATATAAAAAAATGCAAGCTACATTTAGGGCCGGGACAAGGGGTGGGCAGGAAGGAAAGCTGCCCTGGGCGCAGTGTTTTAATTCATGAATGGGGGCACTAGTAAGCTTATTCTGATACAAGGGATTTTGACAAGTGGATGACTGCGGGGGTTAACATCCCCTAAGCTTGCACATAATGAATAGGGGGGGAAGGGGTGCAGTTTGGCTTCTTTGCCCTTGGCGCTGGATGACCTTGTCACGGCGCTGGCTACAATTGTGCAAGAATAAAAAGTGACGCGGGTTTAATCCTTTCTGTAAACAATACAAAGAATAAAAAAATCCAGTAAGACAATCTTTTATGCAATAAATCCACTTGCAAGTAAAAGAGACTTATGCAGTATTCTTCTGTTCTCTGTGCAATACACGCGGTGCTCCCCTCCTACTGTACCGCACTCACCAAAACTTTTTTACCTTTTTTGTACCATAAGAAGGTCTAAAGCGCTCATAACGTAGGCACTCTCAGAACACTCCATGGGATACAGGACCCGCTAAGTCCCAGATCTCATCTTACTTTGGAAAGATTGTCTAACACTTTTCTCTGTTGGTTCCAAATGCAGGACGGACGGGATCTTGTCCTCCCTGATCAGAGGAGGAGCCTCTTCCACAGACCCCGATAAGAAGTGGTATATGTTTGATGGGCCAGTAGATGCCGTGTGGATTGAGAACATGAACACAGTGCTGGATGACAACAAGAAGCTTTGTCTGAGCTCCGGGGAGATAATCAAACTGACCGAGGTGACCCTCAGACCTGCCACCACCCCTTCCATGTTCTGCACCTCAGCTAATGTCATAGTAGATATAATTATCACCTGCAATGTGGCTACTATGGGGCCTCCTGGACACTGGAGATCCATCTATCCCTGAGACCTGAAATTTCCGCTGGGGTAATAGGGTTAAGAAAGGCTGATTTAGAGAATATTTGTAAATATGTACAGAGTCTTCCACTAGGGTGCCTGAGTGTCTATCTGTAATATGTAGAACAAGAGGGTAACAATGTGATTTCCTGTTACGTATTCTAACCTTTGTCTTCACCCCTCAGGCCATGACCATGATGTTTGAGGTTCAGGATTTGGCTGTTGCTTCTCCGGCCACAGTCTCACGTTGCGGGATGGTGTATTTGGAACCCAGTATCCTGGGGCTGACACCCTTCACCGAATGTTGGCTACGCCGTATTCCTGCCGTCATGGAGCCGTACAAAGAGAAGCTGGAGTCGCTGTTCTCCCGCTTCCTGCAGGTAAAGGTTTGGCCTCATTGGAGAAATGATGTGCCATAAATAGCAACAATTAACTTCATTGAGATTAGCAGAATCACACAGGATGGAGCTCCAGAGGTATCAGAATTCATATACAGTGTGTATATATATATATATATATATATATTGTAATTATTATTATTATTATACAGGATTTATATAGCGCCAACAGTTTGCGCAGTGCTTTACAGTGTGGGGAAGACAATACAGTTACAGTACAATTCAATACAGGAGGAATCAGAGGGCCCTGCTCGTTAGAGCTTACAATCTAGAAGGGAGGGTCAAGTGAAACAAAAGGCAGTAACCAAGGGGAATGGGCAGATGGATAAAATGGAGGTACATTTGTTAGGTGTTGGTAGGATAGGCTTCACTGAAGAGGAGGGTTTTCAGAAATCGCCTAAAAGCTAACAGAGTAGGAGATAATCGGACAGATAAGGGTAAGGAGTTCCAAAGGATTGGAGAGGCTCTGGTAAAGTCCTGGAGGTGAGCATGGGAGGAGGTGACGAGGGAACTAGAGAGCAGGAGGTTTTGAGAGGAACAAAGAGAGCGATTAGGTTGGTATTTTGAGACTAGGCTAGTGATGTAGTTGGGGGCTAAGTTGTGGATTGCTTTGTAAGATGTTGTTAGTATTTTGAATTTGATTCATTGGGTGAGCGGAAGCCAGTGGAGGGCTTGACAGAGAGGAGCAGCGGATACTGAGCGATTGGTAAGATGGATGAGTCTGGCGGCAGCATTCATGATGGATTGAAGGGGGGAGGAGCCTGTGTAGAATAAGCCAATGAGAAGGGAATTGCAGTAGTCGAGGCGCGAGATGACCAGGGAGTGAACTAGGAGCTTTGTTGTGTCTTTGGTTAGAAAGGGGCGTATTTTGGAGATGTTGCGGAGGCTGAGGCCGCAAGATTTGGACAGCGATTGGATGTGGGGCTTGAAGGAGAGTTCAGAGTCCAGGACAACACCTAGGACCTTGGCATGCGGGGATTGGCTGATAGTAATTCCATGGATATTAACAGAGAGATCAGGGGAAGGGGCACGTGGTGGAGGAAAGATTATTAGCTCGGTTTTGGATGGATTGAGTTTGAGGAAGTGGTGAGACATCCAGACCGATATATCTGATAGTAAATTAGTGATACGTGCGGAGACTGAGGGAGAGAGCTGAGGGGTGGATAAATAGATTTGGGTATCGTCAGCGTAGAGATGGTATTGGAAGCCGTGGGAGCTTGACAATTCTGGACGTGTCCTTGCATGCTGGTTTCTTCCTGAGATCTTTGTCACTGCTGAGTCCTGTTAATATTAATAAATTGTAGTTCAAACAATAATCTTTTTGTGTTCAGGATTCCATCTGGTTTGTGCGCCAATCAGTGCGGGAGGTGATCGCTTCCACCGATAGTAACCTGGTGATGAGTCTTCTCAAACTTCTTGAGTGTTTCTTTCAGCCCTTCCTACCCCAAGAGGTAAATCTGACCTGATGCCAATTTAATTTTATTGTTACTAATATAATGTTACTTAATGAAAGGAACATAGCAATGTGTAACTAAAAAAATAATGTGAGAAGGGGTACATTCTCTGTACACCTCTAACTTTAAAATGGCAACTTTATCTTCATAACATTTTGTTCAATAGAAGGCCAACATGGCTGATGATTCCCATACATAGAGTCTTAGTACCTGTTTATGTACTCTGACACAGGGAATGTCATTTATGTCCCACTAACTTGAAATAAATTAGGAAGATACGTAAGAAGGTGGATGTTTAGCATAGGACAAACGGTTTGTGAACAGCTGGCTATCACACCTGTAGGAGCTTCCTTGACATCCCATTCCAAAAACCAAGACCATTAATATGGAATTGCCCCCTTTTGGCTATAACATGCTTCACTTTTCTGGGAAGGCTTTCTATAAGATTTTGGAGGGTGTCAGTGGGAATTTGTGCCCATTTGTGAGGTTGGATATTGATGTTGGATGACAAGACCTGGCTGGCCTATCGGGCCTCACATTGGGCACCAAAAAAAAAAAAAAGACCTGGCTCACCATCGGCATTACAATTCATCTCCAAGGTGTTCAGTAGGTTGAGGTCAGGGCTCTGTGCCGGACACTCCAGTTCCTCCACACCAAATTGGTTACACTATGTCTTTATGGTGCTGGCTTTGTTCACAGGGCCTCACACTGGGCACCAAAAAAAAAAACCTGGCTTACACATCAGGCCTCACATTAGGCACAAAAAAAAGACCTAGACCTGGCTCACACATCAGGCCTCACATTGGGCACCAAAAAAAAAAAAAAAAAAGAGACCTGGCTCACACATCAAGCCTCACATTGGGCACCCAAAAAAAAAAAGACCAGGCTCACCATCGGCATTACAATTCATCTCCAAGGTGTTCAGTAGGTTGAGGTCAGGGCTCTGTGCAGGACATTCCAGTTCCTCCACACCAAATTGGTCACACCATGTCTTTATGGAGCTGGCTTTGTTCACAGGGGTCAGTCATGGTGGAACAGAAAAGGGTCTTCACTAAACTGTTACCTCAAGGTTGGAGAGCACAATTGTGTACAGTGTACCCTTCACTGGAAACACCTGAATTCAACCATTTGGAGGGGTTCTCATACTCTTGGCCATACGGTAGATGTGATTGTGAGGTGTTCACAAACCTTTGGCAATATAGCGTAGGTAAATAGTACAGTTCTATATATCAAACCTAACAGATTTCTTATAAGAAAAAACTGGAGATGGAGGGGAGGATTTGGATGTGGAAAATGTTTGGCAGCTTTAAGTGTATACATTTTATGAATACATTCCTTGTTTCTGTCTCAGGGACAGAAGAATATCCCACAGGAGAAGTTGAACCGTGTTGAAGAGCTGATGGAATCCTGGTTCTTCTTTTCACTGGTGTGGAGTGTTGGGATCACCGGAGACTCTGACGGCCGAGAACTGTTTAGTAAATTCTTGAGAGACAAAATGGCGGCTGAAAAGGTAAGATTAGATAAAGTAAATAAATTGAGAAACACAAGTGATGTTCATCCAGTCTCTGTCATAGAAAAAGGAGAGATCGATTATATTGTCCATAGCAGTTAAGCAGAATCCTTCATTTAATGCTCCATACTGCAGTGAAGATATGAAGAAAGATGTTCATTAGTTGAAGTTGTCTACAAATTCTTCTTTCTCTTCCAAGCAGCGCTCAGAGGGACATAGGAGAAACAAACATACCACATAGCATAAGTCCCCGTTAAAACCATTTATTAATGCCTAAAAATACATTCACAGGAAAAAAATAAAATTGTACAATTAAAAAAAGGCTCCTAGCCAGCTTGTATAGCCTTTTTATCGTCACTTCCGGTTTACACGAGGATGTCAGCACATCGCTCCGTCCTACGCGTTACGTCACAAGTTAATTTTTTCAGGGCCATAGAAAAACAGTAAAGATTAATTAAATTGTCCATAGCAGAATTTAAATATATTGATCCTGTGAGCTACTATCTATGAAATTAAGTGAATATAAGCTGCTAGCATTGTTCACAATCCCACTCATGTGCTAACTAAATCAATACACAATAAATGCTGCACTATGTGAATACTAAATGACTATTTAATCAGAATATAACAATATTAAAATAATATTAAAAAGTGCATCAATACAGTGAATAATTGTCCAACGTATAGTAAAATATTGTCCAACATAGACGTGCAATCACCATATAACAGCGAAAGAGTCTATGCAAATGATTGCTTGCAAAGAAATATAAAGCAAAAAAAAACAAGAAAACACACAGTGTTTGATCCGCCATGCAATTCCTTCTCAGTGAAAAAAAACAATAATGTGCCACCTCGATGTACTCTCCCCCACAAGGAATGTTCTCACCTTGGGTAATGTGGTCAGCGCAATTAAGAGTGATCCAAACCAGCTTTTTAGCCCACTATTGGCTATATTCAACTTCTCCAACCTCCTTCTAATCTCTTCTCATTACGGATTGTAGTATCCCGATGTAATGAATTTAAGATAAAAAAGCCAATAGCGCTTATACCCTTTTCCAATTAGCATTTATTAAAAAAATTCACAAGGTGCTTGCAGTGCACCAAACCAACTCAAGCGTTCACAATCCGAAGATACATCGTTTTTGGGACAATCAGTGTAAACAGCAGCCTCACAGACAAACCTAGTCTCCAGCTCCACGTTGGTTCCTAGGTGTCGTCCCCGTCCTGGCCCCTCCCCTACACCTATCGACACAGGGTCACATGTCTTCCTCAGGGGGGATTCTAATTGGGCCAATTGAGCCAATTAAAATTCCCCCTGAGGAAGACATGTGACCCTGTGTCGATACAAGTAGGAGGGGAGCCAGGATGGTGGCGACACCTAGGAACTAACCTGGAGCTGGAGGCTAGGATTGTCTGTGAGGCTGCTGTTTACACTGATTGTCCCAAAAACTATGTATCTTTGGATTGTGAATGCTTGTGTTGGTTTGGTGCGCTGCAAGCACCTGTAAAGAGTGAGTACCCTGTGATTTTTTTAATAAATGCAAATTTTAAAACGATATAAGCGCTATTGGCTTTTTTATCCTTCATTCATTACATAGGGATACTACAATCCGTAATGAGAGGAGCCTAGAAGGAGGTTGGAGAAGTTGGATATAGCCAAAAGTCTATGTTGGACAATATTTCACTATATTGATGCATTTTTTAATATTCTTTTAATATTGTTATATTCTGATTAAACAGTCATTTAGTATTCACACAGCGCAGCATTTAGTGAAGCAGAATCCTTCCTTTATTCTTTCATACTACATTGAAAATCTGAAGGGAGAAGTTTATTGGTTGAAGTTATCTACAAATACTCCTTATCTCTTTATTCATGAGTCCCAGTATCAGAGCTTGCTAAAATCCCTCTACAGATTCTCCACCTATTTATAGAAGACATGTGTTTTCATGGCAGGTTACATTGTTGTATCCAGCAGAAGGATTGGTCTATGACTATGTGTTGGACGATGCTGGAATAAGTAGCACTGCAGAGGATGAGGATGAAGAAACCCAGCGGAAGGTGAGACATGGTGGTCCCCAATCAATCGTCTTTAATGTCATACTTATCCTCTGCTGTGTATAAATCTGCTTCTTCCCCACTTTAGGTGCGCTGGGTGAACTGGATGGAATCTTCTGCCCCCTTCTCCATCGCTCCTGACACCAGCTACGAGGATATCATTGTACCCACATTGGACACCGTGAGGATGTCCCACCTCCTGGGGATGCTTCTCACCAACAAGAAGCCGGTAGGTGTTACATTGTTTCTACAAGTGTCTGACAAAGATAAGAGGCAGGTTTAAGTTTGTGGTGCTGGGTTACCAAATGTTTGGTACACTCCCGAAAAGTCTGCAGGGTCCGCTTATCACAGACCACTCTCATGATAAAACTGGCATAGCAGGCACAATGTAGAGAAGGGGTCTCCAAACTTTTCAGCATACAAGCCACATATATTTTACAAATATTTGTGTGCTGAAAAAAATCAGTTTTATAAATGCATGAAGGATATAAATCAGAGAAACAGAGAAAGAACTCCAATAAATAAAGCAAGAAATTCCAAAATACCATCAGGGTCCAGATTAGACTTCTCCCTTACATTAGGGTCCCCATCAGAGTTCCCCCTTACATCAGGATCCCCATGAGAGTCCTCCCTTGCATCAATGTCCCCATCAGAGTCCACGCTTACCTTGGCATACCCATGACATTAGGGTCTCAATCAGAGTTCCCCCTTACATCAATGTTCCAATCAGAGTTCCCCCTTACATCAGGGTCCCTATCAGAGCACCCCTTTAGATCAGCATTCCCATCAGATTCGGCCTTACATCAGGGTCCTCATCAGGGTCTTCCCTTACATCAGTGTCCCCATCAGAGTCCCCCCTTACTTCTGTGTACCCATTACATCAGGGTCCCCATCAGAGTTCCCCCTTACAACAATGTCCCCATCAGAGTTCCCCCTTACATCAGGGTCCCCATCAGAGTCCCCCTTTACATCAGCATTCCCATCAGATTCTCCCCTCACATCAGGGTCCTCATCAGAGTCTCCCCTTACATCAAGGTCCCCATCAAGTTCCTCGCTTACTTTGGAGTACCCATTACATCAGGGTCCCCATCAGAGTTTCCCCTTACATTATTGTCCCCATCCCATGAGAGCTACCCCTTGCATCAGGATCCCCATTAGAGTCTCCCTTTACATCAGCATTCCCATCAGAGTTCACCTTACATCAGGGTCCTTATCATAGTCCTCCCTTACATTAGGGTCCTCAGCAAAGTCTCCCCTTACATCGAGGTCCCCATCAGATTCCTCCCTTACTTTGAAGTACCCATAACATCAGGGTCCCCATCAGAGTTTCCCCTACATCAATGTCCCCATCAGAGTTCCCCCTTACATCAGGATCCTCATCAGAGTCCTCTCTTACATCAGTGTGGTCATCAGACTCCTTCACACATTAGGATCCCCATCAGTCCCCCTTATCTCTGCAGTTAGGTTATAGAGTGGTGCAGCAGCAGGATGGGAGCTGGGAGGCAGGGCAGGTCCACACAGAGGAAGTTCTACTTTCCTGTGAATACTAGAAAAACACAAACAAGGATACTGTGTAAATAGGCCCTTGCCCCTGATATGGATACAAAAAACGGTATAGAGAAAGATGGGGCTTAGCGGGCCAGTGGGAGTAGAAGGATCACACACAAAACCAGCTTCTATAAAATAATTTACATTTTATTGAATTTTAGAGTAAAAAACATGGGCAATCATGCACATGTTCACAAAGACAAAACACATAGAAAAAATTCCTATAAAATCCATTGATAAGAGTCATTAAACATAGAAATACATCCCATGAGGGAAAAATCAAAAGCCTGTGTAGGATGGAAGGTAGGTCTCAGGTGGAATGCGGTCAATGTAGGTCCCCAGCAAGCCGACGCGTTTCGCTCAAGGCTTCCTCAGGGCCAGAGAGACCATAACAGACCGGTATTTCCTTTTTAATGACTCAGGAGGTGGCAGGTTGTAGCGACACAAAGAACAACAAATATCAATCCCTCAGTATTTATATATAGCCTCCGAAATATACATATATTCACATGTTTATCTAAGATCAAGTGTCCAGCCTCTTAATCGCCGCAAGAGCAACGCTTTTTATGCTAGAAAGGTAACTTATTCCAGCTTGATAGCCAGAATTCTCCAATATATCCAAGTATTTTAGGAGTACGGTGGTTATCAACACTAGTAGCTGCACTTCATATATCCACCTATAGTTTCCTCCTCTCTCAAGCGAACCCAGTGGGGTGATAGTTTGGTGTACAAGTAAAGATATACAATCTATTTGTAGTATAGAAGTGGCTTCAGGCAGGAAAGGACAGCATCAAATCATATTTCAGGGAGGTAGGGAGGACAATATGTCCCGAGCCCAACAAGTCCTTTGTGTAGTTCACGCCAGCAAGCCTGCCTGCCTGATCTTAGATAAACATGTGAATATATGTATATTTCGGAGGCTATATATAAATACTGAGGGATTGATATTTGTTGTTCTTTGTGTCGCTACAACCTGCCACCTCCTGAGTCATTAAAAAGGAAATACCGGTCTGTTATGGTCTCTCTGCCCCTGAGGAAGCCTTGAGCGAAATGCGTTGGCTGGTGGGGACCTACATTGACCGCATTCCACCTGAGACCTACCTTCCATCCTACACAGGCTTTTGGTTTTTCCCTCATGGGATGTATTTCTATGTTTAATGACTCTTATCAATGGATTTTATAGGAATTTTTTCTATGTGTTTTGTCTTTGTGAACATGTGCATGATTGCCCATGTTTTTTACTCTAAAATTCAATAAAATGTAAATTATTTTATAGAAGCTGGTTTTGTATGTGATCCTTCTACTCCCGCTGGCCCACAAAGCCCCATCTTTCTCTATCCCGTTTTTTGTACTAGAAAAACACATCATTGGATGCCAGCAGTCCTAGAAACCAACGCAACAGGGCAGCAAGTAAGAGCCTGGAGACTGCACAGGAGGTGCTGTTGGGGAAGGGGGAAGTTGAAACTGTGCCCATTAGCTGCGAGTCGGGTAAAGTCTTACAACGGGCCACATGTGGCACGACAGTCGGTATCAGCTTCTGCATCAGGAAAGGCTTACTAAGCGATATCATTGGAAACGAGAAGGAGTTAATTTATGTAATATTTTTATTTCCATTGGTCCTATATTTATTTCTTTGTTTTCTGGCTGATCTCAGGTTCTTTGCATTGGTCCCACCGGTACCGGGAAGACCCTGACTGTCTCAGACAAACTTCTGAAGAACATGCCGCTGGAATACATCAGTCACTTTCTCATGTTCTCTGCACGGACATCAGCCAATCAGACGCAAGATCTCATAGACAGCAAACTGGACAAAAGGCAAGAGGCCTGACTTTTCTGAGCCATGGTGAAGCTTGGGGGAGGGTCCTCACTAAGGCTGCTTACATACTTGGCCTGAGCATCTTTGGCCATTTTATAAACCTTTTTTTTTTCTGAGGCTTGAGTGGTTTTTTTTTAATTGTTTTTAGTCAATGTAAAGATAGTTACCCTCATTGAAGTCTACTGGGGCCACAATCTGTATGGGTAAACCACATCATAAAGTGAAAGTATGGGCCCATAAACCTCTACGGTTAAGCCCAATCAGGATGAAATGCATCAGAGAGGCTTGGCTGATGGGTGGGGACTGTAGTTAAAGCCCATACTTTCCCTTTGGGATGTGGTTGACCCATACAGAATGAGGCCCGAGCTTTGTTTGTTTGTGGATGAACTTGGGACCACACATACAGCAGAGTGTGAGCTGATAAGACAACACACAAGAGGCTTTAAGTGGTGTTAGCTTTTCATACAATTCCCTGGACAAACATCACACAGATTCTTGCATGCTCAACAAATTTCGGCCACAATGTCTCTAATAGAATAATCCCTATGATCATGGATGAAGCTTCTGCTCCCCTGGTGTCGGTGGCCCCTGTTCCTGAGGGCCCCACAAACTCGGGTTCCAATCCAGATAGAAGCTTAAAGATATGGTAGGCTTGCCAGGTTCAAAGAAGGATTGGCATAATTAGGCCATGTTTCCCAAGTCCACAACAATTTAGGTTGGGAGTCATTAAGGATACTAGAAAGTTTCTTGTTAATTAGCATTTAAGTCATACGGTCCTTGACCTCCTATAAAGAAGACGAAGGCTTCTTCTATGCCTTGGCTATCGTATGTGTGGTTGATATTAAAAGGTACATGGCCAGTCTTTGGTGGCATACATGGGGCCTGTGATTGGGTAATGAAGCAGAGCATACATAGCATCCCTGGGGACAGTTAGATAAAGCTAGGTTTGAAGGACTCCATAAATCCTGGACCAAAAGGCAATGAGTTTTGACCATGGCCAACAGGTATGCAGCATGTTGCTTCGTTGACTGCAGCTTTGAAACAATGTGTCAGAGTAGTCGGGAACAGCTAAAGCGAAGGGAACCCAGACCCAGTACCACCGACAGGGAACTTTATAAGCTGATTCCAGGGTTGTTGTATTGAAAAAACACTTTTCCACCCTGTGAAGCTCATATTCAAGTAGCTCATTTGGTTCTTTTTTGCCTTTCCAAACTACATTTTGTTATTTACAAAGACAGATGTACGGTTGATTAGCTTTGATTCTGTTTTTGATGTAAGACATTCAAAGCTAATGGTCTGAACACATTATATACACTATATTGTCAATGTATTGGGATGCCTGTTTTACACACACATGAACTTTAATGGCATCCCAGTCTTAGTCCGCAGGGTTCAATATTGAGTTGGCCCACCCTTTGCAGCTATAAAAGCTTCAACTCTTCTGGGAAGGCTGTCCGCAAAGTTTAGGAGTGTGTCTATGGGAATCTTTGACCACTCCTCCAGAAGCACATTTGTGAGGTCAGGCACTGATGTTGGATAGAAGGCCTGGCTCGCAGTCTCCGCTCTAATTCATCCCAAAGGTGTTCTGTTGGGTTGAGATTAGGACTCTGTGCAAGCCATTCAAGTTCCTCCACCCCTTGTGGACAGCCTTCCCAGAAGAGTTGACGCTGTTATAGCTGCAAAGGGTGGGCCAACTCAATATTGAACCCTACGGACTAAGACTGGGATGTCATTAAAGTTCATAAGCGTGTAAAGGCAGGCGTCCCAATACTTTTGACCCCCATAGTGTATGTATTTTAATATTTCGTAGCCCTCGATGAAAGAAGGTTTTTTGCAGCCCCCAAAACTTATTGGATTTTACAGTTTTACACACTAATAAATGGACTTGGAGATATGGGCTGTTACATCGGCTTGGTGCTCTTCTCATTCATCAGACATAAATGCAATTAGTTTAGTTACAAACCAACATTCGGACAAATCTTTACTTGATTCGGATGTATCTGAATTACTGAATCACAATAGCAACAAATTTCAAAAAATACAAAAATAAATTTTAACGAAACAAATTATCCAAATTTGAAAATTAATTTGAATACAAAATGGAAACATATTGCAATAAATACAGTAAATTAGAAGAGTGAAATAAGATGATGATTCCTACTTAGGCTCCTTTATAGAATAGAAAATAAAGGTAAAGAAAAGAATACAACACAATATAATAGAAAATAAAAAAAATTGAATAAAATAGAAAATTAAGAAAAAGAATAGGATAAAACAGAAGAGAATGGAAAATAGAAAATAAAGGAATAGAGTAGAAAATAGAATATAAACAGAATAGAAAATAAACAGAATAGAACAGACTAGAGTGGAATAGAATGTAAAAGAATAGAACAGAAAAATAAATAGAGTAAAATAGAACGAATAGAGCCGTCATTCCGAAATTCAAATTTTGAATGTCGAAATTTGAATTTCGAATTTAAAATTTCTAATTGATTTGAAGATAAAGAATATAAAAAAAATCAATCTGAATATATGAGACAAGAAATAATTTTAACACAACAAATATGGTGAACCAAAATTAACTTAATGAACGAATCTGAAATGAAACATATTTTACCATTGTGCCCCTCTTTAATATTCATCAATTCGGCATGCAGCTCACATGTATCTGTCATTTCAGGAGGAAAGGGGTATTTGGTCCCCCTCTCGGACGCTATTTCATCTTCTTTATTGATGATATGAACATGCCGGCCCTGGAGACCTACGGGGCTCAGCCACCCATCGAGCTGCTGAGACAGTGGATGGACCATGGAGGGTGGTACGACCGCAAGCAGATAGGTATAGAGTACAAATTGTTATATAATTATTCTATTTTATTGATTTAAGTAGCTGCAGTATCTTCTCCAACCTTCTACAAATGGAAGACATGTCATGACTGGCTGTCGAAAGCTGTGTACTAACGATCAGATTATCGCACGATCAATTCAAAAGCAATTTTTTTCGTACGATTATCTGATCGTGTGTACGAGGCATAAGAGTCAGTTGGGTGGGGAACTACACAAGAGAAGCTTGAGAGATGTGAGTGGAGAAATGGTTCTGCTGGGGTATACTTTTATCATGGTTAAGTGATAGTTACGATACGTTTTTGGGGTTTTATTCGAGATCTGCAAAGGGAGATCACACAAACACTTGTAGGTTTAACGTTTATTTAAGTAATGACGCATACAGATAATGTAATAATATTGTATTGATATTACAAGAAGAATACTTAACTAAAGATCCCTTTTCCGCCACGGAGTCCCACCCGCTTCAGTGGCGCGGCGCGGCACTGATGATCAGACCAGATGCTTTCATAATGCAGCTCTGCAGACGAGACTAATTATTCCAAGTTTTAGCTGTGTTATATAGATATACAGGACTTGTATGTAAGGAAATGCCCCCCCCCCCCCCTCTGCAAGCAACATGACCTTTTAAGGACTTGGCCAGTTTGTAATAACATTCCTATGGTATGAAGTCAGCTAAGGTAGCCAGGCTTTGAAGGCTTTATTAGATATTGTAAGACAACTTTAATAGAGAAATATGAATTTGCCCATCAGGTGTATACAAAGGACTAAGGAAGATATAAGGAAAAGTCATATTGTCACAAGAATAAACATTATTATTTAAATTTGTATTATTTTTTAACACGTTTCTTTTTTTACATTTATTTTAAACAGTCTCTGAAGCATAATTTGTCATTTTATGAAAATCATTTTTCCATATTTCCAAAATCTAAAGAACTTTTTTTTTGCTTTTTATATATAAATCTTGGCCTGGTGTCATTGTTGCATTCCATGTGAAGTTGTACTCAATTCGATTCAATTATAATTTGTGGTTACTGTAGCATTTTTCACTTGAAATAATGACAGTCCAATCCTGTCTCCTTTCCTCCCTCCAGGGGTCTTTAAGAAATTGGTAGACATTAATTTTCTGTGTGCAATGGGGCCTCCAGGAGGAGGCAGGAATCCCGTTTCCCCCCGACTCACTCGTCACTTCAACTACTTGTCCTTCACCGAGATGGCCGACAGCAGCAAGAGCCGAATCTTCTCCAGTATCCTGGGCAGCTGGATGGGTGAGTGTGACTTTGGAGCTCCAGTAGATACCATCAACTTGACATCAAGGCTTGCTGAGACAATTGGGAAGACCTTGTCCAATGTATTTATTTTCTCCCTTCAACACTCCATAGAGCAGGGGTCTTCAAACTATGGCCCTCCATCATGCCTAGTCATGTCTGTGAATGTCAGAGTTTTACAATGCCTCATGGGACGTGTATTTCTTCAACAGCTGGAGGGTCGTAGTTTGAAGATCCCTGCCATAGAGGGATCATCCCTTATTGTCTGACAGATATCTATGACCAGCTTTATTGAATAAGAGAATGGACAGAGCTTGTTACTCACAGTAACTATTTGGAACAAATCCTTTTCTGTTATAGACTGTATACTAAATTTCTATTGATGCCATAGGTTACTGCATTTTGCCCTTTTTGAACTTACTGAATAAACCCAATCTTGGCCTTTGGACCTTCTGTCATTGCAGACGATGTTAGAAGTTCTCAGCCTAGAGTGAAACTATTTTTGATTGGCTGTTGTTGTTAAAAAAAAAAGGACAATGAAAAAAACAAGGGAGGTGGGGAAAAAGACGGGAGAGCCCTATGTAGTATAGTTTCTTTGGTTTTTAAAAGCCACCGATGGGAAAGTATAGTCTAATGTTGTTACTTACATTTGGGTAGGATGCAGTGAAACATCAAAATGGCATCCAACTTGACATCAAGCATGTGGAGAATATCTCAGTTTATACTCTTTTGTTTGGAGGTCACACTCAATGTATAGGGCAGCCTTTTTCAACCAGGGTGCCTTCAGGTTTCTTCAGGGGTGCCTTGGCAAAATGCCTAAAAATGTATCAAAAATTGTATACAAGACATCAGGTGGATCAAACCTGCCTTTTAGTTGCACAAAGCCATGGGTTTTCATTATGCACCATTACAACTTTCTAGACATTGGCATCTTAACAACCAATGACGTCATTCTGGTTTGACCCTCCTGTGCCCCTCTCCCTCAGCACTGGGGTGACACTAGCTGACTGATGAAGAGAAATTGAGGGAGAAGAGAAACATTGGGATATTAGTCAGTACCAGTGTGCAAAAGTGTTGGTTTGGAAGAATAAATCACCTCTAACCCTGGGTGTCCTACGTGTGGATGTTACTGCATTGTGTAAAGCTATTAGAATAGTTATTTACATTTTAGAATGGGGCGCCTTCGTAATGTTGAGAAACACTGGTATAAGGAGAACCAGAATGGAGTATTCTGTCCAGTTCTGGTCGCCAGTCCTCAGGAGGGATGTGTTGGAGCTGGAGAGAGTCCAGAGAAGGGCAACTAAACTAATTAGGGGATTGGAGGACCTTAATTATGAAGAGCGTCTGCAATCGCTTGATTTATTCTCCCTGGAGAAGAGACGCCTGAGAGGGGACATGATGGCAATTTATAAATATCTCAATGGCGATCTCAGCGTAGAAAAAAAGCTATTCAGTCGGAAGAATTGCATGAGGACTCGGGGGCATACAATGCGATTAGAGGAGAAGCGTTTTGACCTCAGGCAACGCAGGGGGTTCTTTACTGTTAGGGCTACAAGATTGTGGAATTCTCTACCACAAGAGGTGGTTTCTGCGGGAAGTATGGTGGCTTTCAAAAGACTCATAGACTTACATCTCAAGGATCAGAACATTCAGGGGTATGAGAGATGATTACGGCCACACACACCTACACAGGTTGAACTGGATGGACTATTGTCTTTATTCAACCTCACCTACTATGTAACTATGTATGTAACAGACCTTAGTCCCTCAGGGTGAGCTATATCAAGAGTGGTTGCTAGGATAAGAAATGTTCTATTTTTTTTTGCCTGAATGTTTTTACCCATTGGTTGCTTTTTTTTTAGTCTACCATTGCCTTTATTTTATTTCAGCTGGCGCACCGACCATCCAACACTTTACTGAGCAGTTAGTGAATGCAACAATAAAAGTCTACAATACGATCACATCACAATTACTGCCAACTCCAGCAAAATCCCACTACACCTTCAATCTGAGAGATCTGTCCAAGGTGTTCCAGGGTATGCTGATGGCTGATCCGGCCAAAATGGAGGTGAGAGCCTGGTGAAGAGAACTGCGTTCCATCTTCTGTCCTATACTGCCTAAATAGAGGCCTATTAATACAAGGTTACATTGTAAATTTCAACAGTTTTTAAACCACTAATCAAATTTTATTATCTAAAACAAGCTTCTAGAGTCTTTAACCAGTTGCCACTAGGAAGCAGAGATGCCGATCCATGGGACTGACGGGGCGCGATTGCCGCTGGACACCCGTGATCGCTTCCCGCTGAGAGAGAAGAACGGTCAGCTGTTGTAAACACAGCTGACCATTGTTCTCTCTGAAATGATCACAGAGCGCCTGTGATCCTTCTATATAGGATCACAGGTTTCTATGGTCATTTCACAAGCCCCTCCCCCATACAGTTATAAAACACTCCCCCTAGGCTCACAATTAACCCTTTGATCACCCCTAGGTTAACCCCTTCCCAGTGTCATTATTACAGTGACAGTGCATATTTTTAGCACTGATTACTGTAGTAATGTCACTGGTCCCCCCAAAAGTGTCAAAAATATCAGTTAGGGGTCAGATCTGTCCACCGCAATGTCGCAGTCCTGTTAAAAATCGCAGATCGCCGCCATTACTAGTAAAAAATAAATAAATAAATAAAAATGACATAAATCTTTCCCCTAGTTTTTAGATGCAATAACTTTTGTGCAAACCAATCAAAATACGCTTATTGCGATTTTTTTTTTACCAAAAATATGTAGCAGAATTCAAAATGGCCTAAAAGGATGAAAACATTTTGATTTTTACATTTTTATTTTTTTGGGAATGTTATATAGCAGAATGTGAAAAATATTGTTTTTTTTTTTTTTTTTTCAGAATTGTCGCTCTTTTTTTGTTTATAGCGCAAAAAATAAAAATCGCACAGGGGATCAAATACCACCAAAAGAAAGCTCTATATGTGGGAAAAAATGCATCCATTTTATTTCAGCTTAAATACAGCGTCGCACAACCTCGCAATTGTCTGTTAAAGTAACGCAGTGCCGAATCGCAAGAAATGGCCTGGTCATTAACCACTTACCGCATACTGACGTACCGGTACGTCGGTAAACTTTGCGGGGTTATACCGGGATGATGCCTCTAGTTAGAGGCATCATCCCGGTACCGTGGTTTAGAGCCGACGGTTGGCATTCCGTCTGTACCGACCGATGCGGCTCGGGAGCCGCTCGATCGGTACCCGGGGGGGCGGGAGGGGACGTCCCCCCCCCCTCCCGCCGCCTTCCGTGGCTGTTACCCACTGGGAGCCCCGAGCACCCAGCCGGCACGTCCGCCGGCTGGATGGAGTCCAGATGAATGCCGGAAACGGCTTCGATCGGGTCTCCGATGACGTAACCCAGAGGCGACGTCCATGACGTCACTTCCGGGTTACTGTGCTGCAAAAGGCGGCAAATTTGAAAAACGGCTGTATGCAAAAATGCCGTTTTCAGCGTTTTGCATACAGGGAAGTGTAGTGGAGGGGTTTGGGGTCTTTTTGACCCTCGATCCCTCCATAAAGTGTACCTGTCACTACATATTGGTGTCACAAGGGATGTTTACATTGCTTGTGACAGCAATAAAAGTGATCAGATTTTTTTTTTTTTTTTTAAAAACTGTAATAAAGTTAACAAAATAAATAAAATAAATGGGAAAAAAAAATAAAAAATTTAGCCGCCCCCGTCACCGTTAGCTCGCGCACAAAAAAAAACGTATACGGAAGTCGAGCCAAAAATGAAATCGCTGTTCAAACCACACATGTGAGGTATCGCCGCGATCGCCAGAGCGTGAGCAATAATTTAAAAAAAAGATCTACACTCTAACTCTAAACTGGTAACCGTTAAATAAATTTAAAGCACCGCCTATTGAGATCTCTATTGACCGTAGTTTGTCGCCATCCGGGGGGGCGCAAGTTTAAACCGTAACATGTTGGGTATCTATTTACTCGGCGTGACATGTTCTTTCACAATATACAAAAAAAATGGGCTAACTTTACTGTTTAGTATTTTTTAAATGCAGTGAAATGTGATTTTTCAAAATTTTTCCAAAAAAATGGCGCTTTAAAGTCCGCTGCGCAAATACCTCGTGACAAAATATATTGCAATGACCGACATTTTATTCTCCAGAGTCTTTGCTAAAAAAATATATATAATATTTGGGGGTTCTAAGTAGTTTTCTAGGAAAAAATACTGGTTTTAACGTGTGAACAAAAAGTGTCCGAAATAGGGCTGGGGCTTAAGTGGTTAAGGGGGGAAATCTTCTGGTCCAGAACTGGTTAAAGTATACATTTGTTATACTTTGATAACCGCATTTCAAGACTTGTGTGCAAAAAAAATAGTGAAAACTGGATTTTTGTTTTGCATATATAATTCTTGCCCTCGTTCCATGTTTACCAATCTGTTCAAAATGAATTGTATAAAGGGAAAAGCCAAACACTGGTCTTCACTGGGAAAGAAGTTCTGCCAACATCCCGGAAAATACACGAAAAGAGAACAATGATACCCCAAATGGGACTTTAAGGGCAGACTAAAAGGGTAGTAAAGCAGTGTAGAAGAAATATAGTAAAAAAAACTACAAAAACTTTATTGTTTAACAATCATAAAACATGACCATGTGATCAATTGGTAGCCTCATAAATAAAAAAAAAATAACGTGGTGACACACAATGTTCTGAACAATGACACCCTCTGACTCAAAGATGCTGGAGCACCAGGCTGGCCAACAGGAGGTATAGGGCCAGATCCTTGGAGGTGTTCACAGGGCAACCCAATGAGTTTCGGAGATACGTTTTTTTCTTCTTCAGGGGGAGAGAAGGGTGCAAAAGTCTACAATGTAATAATACAGTAGTAAGATATACATTGATTACATAAAACAGATGTGTCACATTAAGGTAGACATGTAATGCAAACGTCTTTTCAAATTAAGGTGAGAGTTTGATTAAACAAGGCCAGCAAACACAGTTTTGTAGATAGATTTTTTCTAATATATGAAGACTTTGGCCAGAAATTTTGCTGAAAACTTGCCTTAACCCTAGCTTACTGAATTATTCTCACCAGAAAAAAAGTACAAGGTTCCCCACTACTGCTACTATCAAGTTGAATTTTTAAACCTAAAATGCCGGCTAACACAGAACAATGGGTTTGTCACGCACAGTACCTGGCGGAAGAGCCTGACACGATGGGGAAGGCCTTTCTTACACCTCTGATTTGGGCCCCTGATAGAGCAGACAGGTAGCGCAGAGTGGTCCGAGTGGCTATTAGTCTTGCTAGCAGCAGGGCTGGACGGACTCTCAAACACAAGATGGGAAAGACCATCACCAGACCGCAGCAGGGCAAGAGTGCCGGATGGACACCAGTGAGCAGGGGACAGGAGCAGGCTGAGACCGTCAGGTGATTGCAGCAGGGCAAGAGTGCCGGATGGACACCAGTGAGCAGGGGACAGGAGCAGGCTGAGACCGTCAGGTGATTGCAGCAGGGCAAGAGTGCCGGATGGACACACCTCGGCAGAGGCTCACACCAGGCAGTCCAGGAGCAATGGAGACAGAAGCAGAGTCAGACCAACCGGGTCATACACAGGCAGAAGGATCAGGTGCAGATGCGTAGACAGGAGAAACGTCAGGATGCAGGTCGAGTCGGTAACAGATCAGTAGAGCAGCAGCAAGGAGAACAGGCAGAAGCAAGGTCGGAGGCAATCAATGCAGGCAGAGTTCAGGAGTAGTCAAGACAAGCCGGGTCGATAACAGTAGTTAGATACAGATTTACAGGTTGCAGGAATGCACAGGAACGCTGTAGATAAGACAGCACTAAAGCATAACGCAGGCTCAGTTTAAATATCCTGTTTGGTGCTAATACGAGCAACAGATGTGCGTGTGTGCGTGAGCGCATGCACAATTTATATTAGCATGAACTCCAGGAACATCAATTAGCCTGTGCCTATACACAGGACGCCATCTAGGAGAGCCAACCTGTCTGCTGGAATGTCCTTCCTGACAGGGTTTATCAACCAAGTAGACCTATCACAAACTTCCTGAGCCACTTATATAGATCTTTGGAGTTGATAAGCACCTTCACACACCAATAAGAAGACCGGGATTCATCCATGAAGAGAACACCTCTCCAAAGTGCCAGACTCCATCGAATGTGAGAATTTGTCCACTCAAGTCGGTTACGACAACAAACCGCAGTCAGGTGGAGACCCTGATGAGAACGACGAGCATGCAGATGAGCTTCCCTGAGACGGTTTCTGACAGTTTGTGCAGAAATTCTTTGGTTATGCAAACTGATTGTTGCAGCAACTGTCTGGGTGGCTGGTCTCAGACCATCTTGGAGGTGAAGATGCTGTATGTGAAGGTCCTGGGCTGGTCTCAGACCATCTTGGAGGTGAAGATGCTTAATGTGGAGGTCCTGGGCTGGTCTCAGACCATCTTGGAGGTGCTGGGCCAGTGTGGTTACATGTGGTCTGCAGTTATGAGGCCGGTTGGATGTACTGCCAAATTCTCTGAAACGCCTTTGGAGACGGCTTATGGTAGAGAAATGAACATTCAATTCACGGGAACAGCTCTATTGGACATTCCTGCAGTCAGCATGCCAATTGCACGCTCCCTCAAAACCTGTGACATCTGTGGCATTGTGCTGTGTGATAAAACTGCACATTTTATAGTGGCCTTTTATTGTGGCCAGCCTAAGGCACAACCTGTGCAATAATCATGCTGTCCAATCAGCATCTTGATATGCCACACCTGTGAGGTGGATGGATTATCTCTGCAAAGGAGAAGTGATCACTAACACAGATTTGTGAACAATATTTAAGATAAATCGGTCTTTTGTGTACATAGAAAAAGTCTGAGATCTTTCAGTTCAGCTCATGAAAAATGGGGGCAAAAACAAAAGTGTTGTGTTTATAATTTTGTTCAGTGTATATATCTGGATTTGCTGATTGGTATGACATGTGGTTTACACTGAATGGCGGTGTGGTTGCGGATACATATATAGACGTGAACTAGGATCTCTTTTACATAATGTATGTTATGTTCACTTTGCAGTTTCTTTTATGCCTTGTAGGACAAGTTCAGCCTCTTGAAGTTGTGGTACCACGAATCCTGCCGGGTCTTCCAGGACCGTCTGGTGAATGAAGAAGACCGCAGCTGGTTTGATGAGCTGATGAAGGGTCGGATGGAAGAGTTTGGGGCCACTTTCCAGGAAGTCGTGCCACAGCAGCCGGTGCTATATGGAGATTTCATGACTTCTGGATCGGATTCCAAAGTCTACCAGCTCATCGAGGATCGGGAGAAGGTAAGGAGGAAATATCAGGCCATAAATTGTAGTCTCCAGTGATGTGGTTAAAAGTTCTTTCAAGGGGAACATCTGATTTGTTGAGATAAAAATCATCTTCACCATGGAAGACATGTATACTGAGTGAACTTTGAGTGGTTCTTACTAGCTTTCTTTTCTTATGAATTTCTGAAAACTGAGAGCCAGAGGGAAAGTCCTGCGCCAAGGATGTGGTCATCAGTATTCAAAATTTCAAAAACCCCGTTTTTTGACTGTGCACAATTCTATGTGCAGAACTAGGTGCAGGTGTTCAAGCTTGATTCCAGATATACATTGTAAAGAAGGTATAAAATTTGTGAGGGGGTTCCTTAACCTCACAAGCATTACCGTAAGTAGGTTGTTTTGTAACCAAATGGTGGAAACCAAATTAAGTGATGACATTTGTTTTTTTCTCAGCTTATTCGAGTGATGGAGGAATACATGGAGGATTATAATCAAATAAACACCGCCAAGATGAAGCTGGTCCTCTTCCTTGATGCCATTCAACACATTTGTCGCATTGGTCGTGTCCTGCGCCAGCCGCTGGGAAATGCTTTGCTCCTGGGCGTAGGAGGAAGTGGGAGACAGAGTCTCACAAGACTGGCGAGTCACATGTAAGGACAAAGAGAACCTGGAATTTAGCTAGTGGAGATCAGTGTAGTAGCAGTGTAGTAGCGGCACTGACAGCAGCAGAGATGGCCAGATCTGTGTGGCTACACTCAGGAAACTGACACAAACTATATGTGCTTTAAGTCAGATTTATCTACAATGAAACAAAAACCCAGTGATAGAATAACTGACTAATAACTAACAACTAACTATATACAATATATACAAAATGGGGAACACCGAAAAGCAGGGGAAAACTGGAGGTGCAGGAAACAGTTGGGAAAGAGGAACGAAAACTGGGATCAGGAACAAGGGAGAACAGGTACAAGGCAGCAGGAGACAGGGTACAGCATACAGGGCAGGAGCAGGATCAGGATAATGGCTATCAGTATCTGGCAGCAAGCAAACACTGGAGCGAGAGCCACTTAGTAGGGGAGAACCTAAATACCTTCCCAACAGCCAGCATCAGGAGGAAAGTGATTACTGGAGTATGCTCGCTGCTGGGAGACACCCGCTGGTGAACACTGGAATTACAACCCTCCACCCAGTCAACCATAGTGCCAAGAACAGGTAATCAAGGTCCTAACAGGTACCTGCTGTGGTGATTTCCAGCTTTCATGTGGATCCCAAAGATGTAGTATATACATACTTACATTGGTCCAAGCTGGACTATCATAGCTATGTAAAAGTTGACATACCTTGAATTTATCTTTAATCATTGCAGTCTATGAAAGCGATTGGCTGCTGCTTAGCAAATGTTTCTTGTTGTATAAGCCATGGAACCATCTGTTATCTGTTACATTTCCAGGGCAGAGTATGAGTGCTTCCAGATCGAGCTGTCTAAAAACTACGGGATGGCGGAGTGGAGAGAGGATATCAAAGGAATCTTACTTAAAGCTGGACTGCAAAATACGCCCATCACTTTTCTCTTCACCGACACCCAGGTAAAGCCCAGACAATTCACCCAGAAACACCCACATGGAAAACTTAGTTTTTTTTAGTCTATGAGTCGCTGAAACTTGGATTTTAGTGCCAAAACAAGCTGTTGATGGCCAACTGTATGCACTGAATATTAAAGTAGATCGGATGGAAAATGAATAGATTCATCAGTAGAAGTATTGGTCCAAGATATTTATCATTCTAATGATCAACACTAATGGGGTCAAGAAGGAAATGTTTTATGCACTGCCATTGGTGGACCCTCTATGTCACCAGGTGTGACAGTAGAGTAACAGGCAGGATAGATGCTAAAACAGTTTAAATCCTCAGACAGATGATCAGAGAAGACAACAACAGTTAGGAAATAATGTTCAGATCAGATTCAGGCAAACCATTTCTAAACAGACTGGTACAAACAGGTAGGTAAACGTAGCAATAAGAGGCAGTAGCAGAGTAATAGGCTTATAATCAGGATAAGCGCAGACAAGCTGCGTACAAACACAGTCCAAAATATTAACCGGGAAAAATCCAGAGCATGAACAGACAGAAGTCAAACAGACTTGAATTAAGGACATTAGCATAAAGTCTTACCTGTATATCAAGCACAAGCTGAATGTCCATCAGTCTCCTTAAGCACACATGATTAGGGCAGGTGTGCACTACAACATGACGACCAGGTCTTGCAGGCTTGATGTGGAGTGGTATAATGTGCTTACAGTATATATGTCATGGTCAGCGGTCAGGCTCAGATACCAGTAGCTATAGCAATAGAGAGGCTCCCACCGACCAACTGGATAAGTACACAAGCACGTCACTCTGGTGAATTACACAGGCTCACCCGAAGTGCGGGGTCTAAGCACTAATGGGTATTCACTAGAGCTCCTGATGGTGGAGATGGGATTTGCTGCATGTTAGTACCAGTTAGTGGTCCTCAGGATCGCCTCACCAGGAGGTGAGCAAGCCAGGGTCTAGTGGCAGATATGGCCGGTAGGGATCAAGCAGAAGTGTAGTCGGTAAACAAGCTAAACATCAGTAACAAGTGGTTGTAGGTGGGATCACCCGGAAGCGTAGTTGAGGAACAAGCCGAAGGTCAGTAACGAGTGGTAGTATAGATAAGGACAGCTGCAGGTACGCAAAGGCGCAAGATATTGGCTGGAGAGAACAAAATAATCTGGCAAACAGGAAGTGCAGAGACATGTCTTAAATAGGAAGTTCTTAAGAGAAGCAAAGGGTTCAAGGTTCAACAGAAACAAGAGAAAATATTGTTCTAAGAACTCAGACAGGCAGCTGTCCAGCATCTCTGGTGGCTCAGCAAGAAAAGCTAATGCCAGACACAGCAGAGGTCGTGGGTTCACATCCTGGTCCTGATAATATAAGAGTTTCCTAGAGCCTAAACCCTGTAGGACATACATGAAACAAATGATGATTTCAACAATTTTTGATTTCTTTGAGTCAGCACAGACTTTAAACCCATCCAAAAATATTGTTGCCCGATTTTAACCCAAAAAGCCTGTGAAAAAGCCCACCTTAAACATCACGTACCTACATATCAGCTTATCAAATAGCTGTCTACTTTTTATGTCCTCAATTTGTCAAGCTCTAGAAAATGTTTGCTATTCACTGCTTTGGGATGATAAATAACTGCTTTATTGGGCTTTTGGTTTGCCTTCCATCTTATAGATTAAGAATGAATCATTCCTTGAAGACATCAACAATATCCTGAACTCCGGAGATGTTCCCAACCTGTACGGACCAGAGGAGCAGGATCAGATTGTCACCGTCATGAAGCCAGTTGTACAAGACATGGGGCAACAGCCAACAAAGGCCAACCTGATGGCAGCCTATACCCGCCGAGTCAGGGGGAACATCCATACCGTGCTGTGCATGAGGTACCTTCTATAATGAATGACGAGTCTCCTTTCTGTATGACTTTAACCACTTGCCGACCGCTCACTGAGCTGGTACTGCAGCAAAGTGGCTCGTTATCGTCCAGCGACGTAGACCTACATCGCTGGATCCCGCCCCCTCTCGGCGGCACGGGCCCGCCGCCGGAGGCTCGCTCCCGCTGTAATTAGACACAGCGGGAGTTGGGCCAGGGGAGGAGCGGTGGTGATCACCACCTCTCTTCCCCAATCGTCGGGGATCGAGAGAGGAAATCCGCCCACTTGTGTAGACAAAGCGGGCGGATCTCCTATGTGACAGGCAGTGACAGATTACAGGATTCAGCATAGCTGAGCCTGCAATCTGTGTCTGTGTCACACAATCCCCTCCCCCCCACACACGTCAGTAAGCATGAGGTATACATTTAACCCCTTGATTACCAATAAAGTTAACCCCTTCACTGCCACTGTCATTATTACAGTAACAGTGCATATTTATAGCACTGATTACTGTAGTAATGTCACTGGTACCCCCAAAAGTGTCAAAAATGTCAGTTAGGGGTCTGATCTGTCCGCCGCAATGTTGCAGTCCGGCAAAAAAAAATCGCAGATCACCACCATTACTAGTAAAAAAAAAATAAACAATAAAAATTACAAATCTTTCCCGTAGTTAGTAAACGCGATAGCTTTTGCGCAAAACAATCAAAATACGCTTATTGTGATTTTTTTTACCAAAAATATGTAGCAGAAAACAAGTTGGCCTAAAATGTTAAAAAATTTTGATTTTTTAAATTTTTTTGGGAATGTTATATATCAGAATGTAAAAAATATTGTTTTTTTTTCAAAATTGTCGCACTTTTTTTCAAATATTAAAAATCGCACAGGTGATCAAATACAACCAAAAGAAAGCTCTATTTGTGGAGAAAAAAAGGACATAAATGTAATTTGGATACAGCGTCGCACGACCGCGCAATTGTCCGTTAAAATAACGCAGTACCAAATCGCAAAATATAGCCTGGTCAGGAATGGTGTAAAATCTTCCGGTCTTAAAGCGGTTAAAAATACGCTCATTGAGGATTTTTTTGTCAAAGACATGTAGCTAAATACATTTTGGCCTAAATATATGACAAAAATTGAATATATTGGATATTTTTTAACTGTCAAAGTAGAAAATGTAAATTTTTTCGCAAAATTTTCGCTATTTTTTTATTAATATTGCAAAAAATAAAAAGCGCAGAGGGGTCCAAATACCACCAAAAGGAAGCTCTGTTTGTGGGAAAAAAAGGACGTAAATTTCGTTTGGGTACGGCGTTGCATGACCGCGCAATTGTCAGTTAAATTCGCACAGTGCCAAGTTGCAAAAAGTGGCCTGGACGTAAAGCAGGAAAATCCTCCGGGGGTAAAGTGGTTAAAGACCTTTATTCCAATTCTCTGTAATACATCTTATACATGTTTAAACCATTTCATTTTTAAATTTTGGCAAATTGGTAAAAAACCTTCAATCTGTGCTCATATTCTAACATCAGGTCCCACAATGCAATGCTTTAGAAATAGTTAGAAGCTTTAATCAGTGATACTTTAAGACCGGATATATTTGAGTCTAAAGATCAAAGTGGCACACTAAAGTTTTAAGGGTACAAAAAAACGTTACTAATTCCAAACGTATAATAAGGTGCTACGGCCCATACCTTTTAGAGAGCACACTTTCCCTTCACCAGGGCTTTAAATATATGAAATCCACTGGTAGGGGCTCAAAACTGTTAAATAGACATTACTGTACAATGGGAGAACTCGGTAATATTCAGCAACTGGTATAAACGACAATCCCTGAAACGCGTTGGCTGTAGCACCTATTATACACTTGAAATTAAACCTTATTTTGGACTCTAAGACTTTAACCGGTTGCCGACCGCCGCACGACTATATACTGCGGCGGTCAGCCCCGGCCAGGTAGAGTGACGTAGGGGTACGTCACTCGCCTGTCACTGACTTGTGAGCCAATTGCGGGCCTGCCCCGGCTCGTTCACTGACAAGTCAGTGCGTGTGACCGGCGGACCCGATCGTCCGCCGGTCACTCACGATCGCTCCGGTGAAGGGAGAAAGTCAGGCGGCTAATGTACACAAGTCGCCTGTCATTCTCCCTGGTGTAAAAATGAAGATCAGACGGTTCTACTATGTAGGACCGTTGATCTCTGTTTTTACACCAATAGCGATGTCCCTTCACAGTTAGAATCACGCCCCTAGGACACACTTAACCCCTCCCTCTCCAATACAGTTAACCCCTTCCCTGCCAGTGTCATTTTTGCAGTAACAGTGCATAAGTATAGCACTGATTACTGCAGTAATGTCACTGGTAACCCCAAAAGTGTCAAAAATGTCAGTCAAGGGTCCGATCTGTCCGCCGCAATGTTGCAGTACCGCAAAAAAAATCGCAGATCGCTGCCATTACGCGTTCAAAAAAAAAACACCAAAAATGACAAAAATCTTTCCCTTTGTTAGTAAACGCGATAACTTTTGCGCAAACCAATCAAAATACGCTTTTTGCAATTTTTTTTTACCAAACATATGTAGCGTAAAACAAATTGGCCGAAAATGTTAAAAAATTTAGATTTTTACATTTTTTTGGGGGGGGGAATTTCATATAAAAAAATGTGAAAAATATTGTTATTTTTGCAAAATTTACGCTCTTTTTTTGTTTATAGCACAAAAAGTAAAAATCGCACAGGTGATCAAATACCACCAAAAGAAAGCTCTGTTTGTGGGAAAAAAAAGATGTCAAATTCGTTTAGGTACAGCGTCGCACGACCGCGCAATTGTCCGTTAAAGTCACGCAGTAAAAAAAATCGCAAAATACCCCCTGGTCTTTAAGCAGCCAAATCCTCCGGGCTTAAGTGGTTAAATGTGGTGCTTCAATTTTCCAAATCAAACATTGCTTTCAAATTCCAGGGTTGCTGTTGCAATTCTTTGGTTTACAGGTGCTGCCCACACATCACCTAGACCAGGGATCCTCAAACTACGGCCCCCCAGCTGTTGCGGAACTACACATCCCATGTGGCGTTGTAAAACTCTGACATGCCCAGACATGACTGGGCATGATGGGAATTGTAGTTCCTGAACAACTAGAGGGCCATAGTTTGAAGACCTCGGACCTAGACTGTTAGGAATTAGCAACAGAGGTGGCCAAATCTGCGAAGCTACACTAGAAAACTGAAACCAGACTATATATTCTTTAATCAAGTTTAACAGTAAAAGAAAACACATCCAACCACTAGCAAACAGAAAACACAGAAAAAGTGAATATATAAGTGAACCATAACCAACTGACCAAATACCTAACAAACAACCGAAGTAATAAAATGCCTAACAATTAACTATACAGTTTATACAAAATGGGGAACACAAACAAAAAACAAGGATATAAGAGATGCAAGAAAGTGGGGAATCAGGATTGGAATCAGGAACAAGGGGAGCAGCTACAAGGCAGCATGGTACAGGATACAGGTACAAGGATATACAGTATCTCACAAAAGTGAGTACACCCCTCACATTTTTGTAAATATTTTATTCTATCTTTTCATGTGACAACACTGAAGAAATGAGACTTTGCTACAATGTAAAGTAGTGAGTGTACAGCTTGTATAACAGTGTAAATTTGCTGTCCCCTCAAAATAACTCAACACACAGCAATTAATGTCTAAACCAAAAGTGAAACAAAAGTGAGTACACCCCTAAGTGAAAATATCCAAACTGGGCCCAAAGTGTAAATTTTTTTTGTGTGGCCACCATTTTTTCCCAGCACTGCCTTAACCCTCTTGGGCATGGAGTTCACCAGAGGTTCACAGGTTGCCTCAGCAGTCCTCTTCCACTCCTTCATGACGACATCTGGGAGCTGGTGGATGTTAGAGACCCTATGCTCCGCCACCTTCCGTTTGAGGATGCATCACATAGGGTTTTGGTCTGGAGACATGCTTGGCCAGTCCATCCCCTTTACCCTCAGCTCCTTTAGCAAGGCAGTGGTCGTCTTGGAGGTGTGTTTGGGGTCATTAGGTGCCATGTTGAATTTCCAGTGACCAGTATGAGAGAGTGAGAGCGATAACACAAAATTTAACACACCTGCTTCCCATTCACACCTGAGACCTTGTAACACTAACGAGTCACATGACAGCGGGGAGGGAAAATGGCTAATTGTGCCCAATTTGGATATTTTCACTTAGGGGTATACTCACTTTTGTTGCCAGTGGTTTGGACAATAATGGCTGTGAGTTTAATTATTTTGAGGGGACAGCAAATTTACACTGTTATACAAGCTGTACACTCACTACTTTACATTGTAGCAAAGTGTAATTTCTTCAGTGTTGTCACATGGAAAGATAGAACAAAATATTTACAAAAATGTGAGGGGTGTACTCACTTTTGTGAGATACTGTAGGTACACGGCAGCAGGGTACATATGGGTACAAGGCAGGATCAGAAATGAGGCTCAGGGTGAATTGGCAAGTAAGTATTTGGCTAGCAAGCAAAACACTGAAGCAAGAGGCAAGTAGAGAAGGGACTAAATACCCTTCCAGCAGCCAGCATCAGGTGGAGACTGACTACTGGGATCTGCAGGCTGCTGGGAGACATCCTTTGGTAGCCAGGGGACCACAGTGTCACCAGCAGGTGATCCAGGTCCTGACATAGACACGCTAATAGGATATCACCAGTACAGTTTTGCCAAACACACCGATAGAACAAAGTTATCATCTACCTAAGGTTCCAGTGCCATCAATCTACCACTTAAAACTTTAAGACAAAGATGGTAATCTATTTCAATGGAAATAACTATTATTACAAATGTTACAAACAACTGAAAAAAATTGTTAAATATAGGCAAAATCTCAGCTGATGATGATAAATCTTTTGCAGACAGGAAAAACTCTAAACACTGTAAACCATATTTTGATCTTGGTTTTTGTTTTTATGCTACAACTGTAGATTATTTCCTGAAATCTTACCCAAAGGTTACATTGCAGTTTAAGGTTCTCTGGCCATTGAACCTCCAATTCTCAACTGATTTCCGGTTTGTAGTCCCATAGGTGAGGTGTTTCGGGCTCGCCTCCGGCAGTTCCCATCCTTGGTGACCTGCTGTACCATTGATTGGTTTGACGAATGGCCGGCAGAAGCTTTACAATCCGTAGCGTCATCATTCCTGATGGAGATCCCGGAGCTGGAGTCCAGAGATTCCGTCATCCAGGGCATGGTACGTTCTTTATTGGTTCTGGATGTCAGTCATGGCGTTCTGATCCCAGTATAAAGGAGGAGCGCAATGGTTTATTGTACAGATGGGGGGGGGGGTGCCATGACCGTAACCCTAAGGGAAGGGGGTGGGCGCAGTTTGGCATGTTTGCCCTGGGCGCTGGATGACCTTATCCCGGCACTGGTCATGATAACATGCATTTAAGTCATCCCTCCTGAACAGTCTACAATGTATCACTTATAATTACTTTCAAATACCTTTTGTAATGTTTAATAAGTATGTTGTTCCTATACAAAGCCCCATTGTGCACAGGATGCTGAAAGGCATACATAGTACAGCTCACAGCAGCCTTTAGGCATGTAAGAATGTTTTTTTTTTTTATATTTTCTACTTGAAAATCTCCCTCCAGCCTCACCTTCAGTCTTGTGCAGTTTTACTGGCTCCTCTCCTGGACTGAAATGGTTTACTCTGATTTTACCGCACACTGTGAGTTTCTCACAATGTGCATTAGAAGCTGCAGCAAGTCAGATAGAGCCCCGCCTCATTTCCTGGTTGGAGGAAATCCAGCACCATTGATCCCTTTCCTCCCCAGCCTGACTGTCCCTGACTCCTCTCATTCATTGGATTTCCTTTCTTTCAATCACGGAGGCTCAGCGTCACATGTGGGTGTTACCTATGTAAATACAGCCTGCCTAGGAACACCCACTCCTTCAGACTGACACCCATCAAGGCATTTTATTATTTGCATAACTCCCCCCACTGCTTGCATCAGGACTGAGGGCTCTTGAGAGGAGTACTGAGGCAGGTCTACCTAATTTGCTGCAGCTTCTAATGCACATGGTGAGACGTTCAAAGTGTGCGATGAAATCAGAGGAAGCCGTTTCAGTCCAGGAGAGGTGCCGGTACAACTATGCAAGACTGAAGGGGGGGCCGGAGGGAGGATTTAATGCAACATAAACGATGATGTCGTAGTGACGAAACACGTAGGGCGGAGTTTTGCGCCAGTAAGTCACTTCCGGTTTGAGTGGTTCCGGCTGTGGAACGCGGAAGCACCACGGAGACCGTGACCGCTCAAAATCCCTCCTGAGATGTTTGCAAACCTGGTCAACAACTACAAGAAATGTCTGACCTCTGACTAAAATACACCTATGATAAAAATTATACACCCGCCATTTCTTTGTAAGTGTGCAAACTTACACAACCTGCAGGGATCAAATCATTATTTTCCTCACTGTATGTATCTGAATGTGATTGGTATAAAGCTCCTGCGGTCTCCATACAGCAGAGCTCAGATTGGAAGAAGAAGAAGCAGAACAAGGAGACAATCACTTCTGCAGTCATCAGAAATTTTGGGGGCCCTTACTCACTTTTAGACATGCCCCCCCCCCCCCCCCCCAAGGCCTGTCCAATGGCCGTCCCACTGAATCCGCCCACTGGCCAACCCACCGAGCCCTTCAGTGCACCCACTTTTATTTTAACACTCTTAAAACTTAATATATGAAAATGAATCCAATCCATCAAAGAGACATCCCCATAGAATCAGAAAAGAGATGATCCAATCCAGCAGAGAGACGGACCCATATATTCAGCAAAGAGACATCCCAATCCAGAAAAAAGACATCCCACTGGCTGCATTGGCTCACTCTGTAGCTGTCCTGCTCAAGAAATTGCCAGTTACTATAGCAGCAACAACTTGGCCTCTTTAGTCTGGATGGCTGGGCCCCTCAGGACATCCGGGGCCCCTACATGTGTATGGCCTGTCCCCTCCCCCCCTGATGGCAGCCCTGGCTGCAGTGCTTATGTGTTCACAGAGAACATGCTGACAGAAGTGACAGAGAAGAGCTCATCGGTGTGCTGCTTCCCCTTTCACTATCCAGTCACAGACTGGGGGAGGGATTAGACCTGTAAGTGATACTTAACTGCAGCAAAGAAAAAAATCAGGTCTGCCTTGCCAGACAGGGATGTGCCATGTAGCAGAGCTGCGTAAATCTCAGAACAGAAAGCACGCTCTCCTATATGTATTTCATCATTTTGGCTATTTGGATGGAATTTAGTTTTTAAGAACGCTGTTCTGTCCCATTACAGATACAAATGTGTGTGGAGATGCACCAATCAGTCGCTGTGAAGTCCAAACAATATTTAGCAGAACTTTCCAGACACAATTACATCACCCCGAAGAGTTACCTGGAGCTGCTGGGGATCTACTCCTCTCTGATCGGAAAAAAACTCATGGAGATCAAAACTGCCAAGGATCGGATGAAGAGCGGCCTGGACAAGGTGAGGAGACATTAGAGTGTAAGCTCCTCTGGTGCAGAGACTGATGTGACTGTGGGGGGACATTAGAGTGTAAGCTCTTCTGGTACAGAGACGGATGTGACTGGCTCAGTGTTCTCTGTACAGCACTGCGGTATATGTCAGAGCTATATAAATGTATAATAATAGTGTGTGACTGTGGGGGAGGGGACATTAGAGTGTAAGCTCCTCTGGTACAGAGACTGATGTGACTGTGGGGGGACATTAGAGTGTAAGCTCCTCTGGTACAGAGACTGATGTGACTGTGGGGGGACATTAGAGTGTAAGCTCCTCTGGTGCAGAGACTGATGTGACTGGCTCAGTGTTCTCTGTACAGCACTGTGGTATATGTCAGAGATATATAAATGTATAATAATAATAGTGTGTGACTGTGGGGGGACATTAGAATGTAAGCTCCTCTGGTACAGAGACCGATGACTGTGGGGGAGGGGACATTAGAGTGTAAGCTCCTCTGCTGCAGAGATGGATGTGACTGTGGGGGAGGTGACATTAGAGTGTAAGCTCCTCTGGTACAGAGACTGATGTGATTGGCTCAGTGTTCTCTGTACAGCACTGCGGTATATGTCAGAGCTATATAAATGTATAATAATAGAAGTGTGTGACTGTGGGGGGACATTAGAGTGTAAGCTCCTCTGGTACAGAGACTGATGTGACTGTGGGGGGGGGGTACATCAGAGTGTAAGCTCCTCTGGTACAGAGACTGATGTGACTGTCGGGGAGGGGACATTAGAGTGTAAGCTCCTCTGGTACAGAGACTGATGTGGGGGAGGGGACATTAGAGTGTAAGCTCCTCTGGTACAGAGACTGATGTGACTGTGGGGGAGGGGACTTTAGAGTGTAAGCTCCTCTGGTACAGAGACTGATGTGATTGGCTCAGTGTTCTCTGTACAGCACTGCGGTATATGTCAGAGCTATATACATATATAAAAATAAAATACACAAATTTAATGAAATATACTGTGATAATATTTTATATTTGCTGTATTTTTTTAGCTGCTTCACACGGCTGAGGATGTGGCTAAGATGCAGGAAGAGTTGGAGATAATGCGCCCCCAACTGGAGGATGCAGCACAGGAAACCGTGACAACAATGCAAAAAATTGAGGTATCTGATGTCCACATTAGATTTTTCTTTGTCCGTTTCAGAGAATTTTTGTGTCTTCATTCTTAAAGTAATTTCCTTCTCCACTTTTCACTACTATGTGTCTGAAGCGTTTCGCCTTTTCTCCTCCAGAAAGATACGGTGGTGGCGGAGGCCACTCGAGCCTCAGTGCAGGCAGAGGAGGCCAAAGCCACGGAGAAGGCACGCAAAGCTCAGGAAATTGCAGATGACGCCCAGAAGGACCTGGATGAAGCCCTTCCTGCTCTGGACGCTGCTCTCGCCAGCCTGAAATCTCTTAATAAGAATGATGTGACAGAGGTGAGTGGATTGGGGAAGGAGAAGGTGGACCAAGACCAATGGTTAGCAGGAGGAGGAGAACTTGAGAAAACATATTTGCTTTGTTTGACTGTTTGTATTAGAAACCCAACCAGAATTATCTAGACACCAATCAGTCCAACGTTTGGCTAAGTGTAGTATCTGTTCTTATCAGTTTTTCGGGAGGAAGCAGACTGGTTCTCTTTGACAGGGGAGAGCAGGTTAGTACTCCCCCTCATGTAGATAGGGGTGAATGGTGGAAGTGGTGGGAGGGCCTTTTTTCTCCAGGGTTGATTCTGGTCTGGTGCACCAGGCCTGTCACTGGTTGAAGGCAAGGTTCTCCCTAAGCTACCTAAGTTCGAATGCCTTCCTGGTAGGAATGGTGCTGCACTGGTCTGGCCAGGGTTTGAGCTGAGAGAAGCCAATGGTCTATGTGCTCCTGGAGTGGCAGTCAAGGGGTGCCAGAAATTGGGGCAGCTCAGTTGAGTTTATTATGGCTCTGAAGTCACTGCACCATTGCGTGTTCTTTTCTCAGGGCCGGGCTTTTTGGCTAAAAGGAGGAGTTTTTTATTCTGGCCGAAAGGCCCACCATTGTCTAGCGTTTGGAACTTCCGACTTTCAACTTTTTGCACAACACTAATGCACTTTACTCACCCCCGATCAGTAAGGTGTAGATCCTCGGACTTGCTCTGAACGTCTTTGAGCGGAGGGCATCTGGCAGGTTCTTCCCCTCCCATGGGATCTCCCTTTGAGGCAGCCCCACCTTGTACTTGGATTGGCTTGGTTTCGGCAGGTCTCCCAAAGAAAATGGTCTGCCTGATTTCAGCCGGGGGGACCACGAGTACTCCAGTCCCTGTTAGGAGCCTTGCACCCGGGGAGATCAGGGCAAGGGTCCTTTCTCTTTTGAGGAGGACCATGTTTACACCCTGTGCACTTTTTTGTGTGCTTCAAAAACCAGTCCAACATCCCATCCAGAACTTGAGTATATTACTATGTGCCAGATTCTTCCTTGATGCCAAGGCCGCTAATAAGGCAGTATAGGTGGCCCTCCTGTACCAGGCCTTGGCCCCCATCAATTTAAAAGAGGAGCCCAGGCACCTGCCGAGCAGTAGGGTCGGTTGTACTGCCTTATTGCTGACACAAATCCTCTTGTTGCCTCCCCCTGAAGCGCTTCTACTCCTCTTTCTTAATTTAAACAGAATTATGTTAATGCACCAAGAAGGCATGGATGAGCCCTAAGTTTGTTTTGCTGTTTTTCCTCCATACATATCAGTGTGAATGTAAGTCAAACGCATCATAAAAGTATCTCAAATGCATCTCAGACACGTACAATAACCCTTCCAGTGAAAATGTTTCTTGCCCATTCATTCCATCTTACACTCCTCTTTGCTTCCGGGGATGTTCTCAGGAAGGAACTATGGCTTATATTTGGTGGTCATGTCCTAAGGTGTGCAGACTATGGGTCACGGTTTACACCCTTCTTCGTAATATATATTACATACGAATATTAAGGCACCCTTACGAGGCCCTTCTGTGTAAATAAATTGCAGAACTTGCTGGAACGTCAAATGGCTTTGAATCTTTTTACTGCAGCTAAGTTGACTATTGCGAAGGCTTGGAAAAGCCCTGTGCTTAGCTTCGAAGCAGTTAAGAACCATATGAATGAAACTGATGGCCTTTGCTTTGGACACTCATGATAAGTTTCTTAGGGTCTGGCAGCCATGGATAACATGTATGCAGGGGAGGACTGGGCCAGGGGGGGCAATTGCCCCCTGGGACACTCTGATGCCCCGTAAAAAGGCTGCACTGCTTCTGCCACGGACATGCCTAAAGGGATTCCTGGTGAAGAGAAGTAAAAAGTCCCCACTGCTGACCTACTGAGTGTGGGTTGAAGACAAGGACAGAGCACCCCCCCCCAGCATGGATGGTGTAAACTGTTTCTGAGTAGAGGCCAGTTCCATGCCCTACTGGAGACTCTTCTCCCCTGGCCAGCCCCAACCGAGCTGTCCCAGCTTCCCCCAACCGCCCCTTGCTAGCCAGGTTGGGAACCTGGGTTTAGCCGGTAAGCAGAAGGTATCTGGAGCGGAGCTTCAGCCTGGAATAGGGGTCTGGAGGAGGCCGGGAAGAGGTAGAGTGGGAGGGGGGCCGAGTTTTCTGCACCGTGGTATGGTCTGGTTTGTACTTGCCCCCTGGCCAGTCAGCCCCTGCATATATGCAACCTTCTAGATTCAATAACAAGCTTTTCCTAATTTAAGTGATTCCCCGTCACGCACCCCGTAGGACTCCCCTTCTTTTTCTTCTCTTTCTTCTCTTCTTGGTTACTTCTCAGCTTTCGCTCTTGTTCTTCTCCTTTTATGTATTATTGCCTTTATCACCCACCAGGCCGCTGGGTGTGGTTTTGGTGAGGATGGTTACAGTAACCGCATCCTCTTACTGGTAGATCGTATACTCATCTACAGTATCTGACAAAAGTAAGTACACCCCTCACATTTTTGTAAATAATTTATTATACCTTTTCATGTGACAACACTGAAGAAATGACACTTTGCTACAATGTAAAGTAGTGAGTGTACAGCTTGTATAACAGTGTAAATTTGCTGTCCCCTCAAAATAACTCAACACACAGCCATTAATGTCTAAACCGCTGGCAACAAAAGTGAGTACACCCCTAAGTGACGATGTCCAAATTGGGCCCAAAGTGTCAATATTTTGTGTGGCCGCCATTATTTTCCAGCACTGCCTTAACCCTCTTGGGCATGGAGTTCACCAGAGCTTCACAGGTTGTCACTGGAGTCCTCTTCCCCTCCTCCATGATGACATCACAGAGCTGGGGGATGTTAGAGACCTTGCGCTCCTCCACCTTCCGTTTGAGAATGCCCCACAGATGCTCAATAGGGTTTAGGTCTGGAGACATGCTTGGCCAGTCCATCACCTTTACCCTCAGCTTCTTTAGCAAGGCAGTGGTCGTCTTGGAGGTGTTTGGGGTCATTATGTTGTTGGAATACTGCCCTGTGTCCCAGTCTCCGAAGGAGCTTTTGGATGTTAGAGACCTTGCGCTCCTCCACCTTCTATTTGAGGATGCCCCACAGATGCTCAATAGGGTTTAGGTCTGAAGTTAAGGTCTGTTACAGATCAACCGAGTCCCAAAAAAAGAGAGAGCTTCCAGCTGGCAACAATCAAACATCCAAAATATATGAAGTACCCTCCTAGGTAGGTGCTAGAGAGAGAGTATAGTTTTTAGCTCTGCCTGCCTATCAGAGGAGCTGCAGGCAAATTTATATTGCTCTCTGCCTATCAGAGAACAGGATCTTTGAGTGAGGTCTGCTCAGTGTGCTCAGTATGCGAGTTTTACACTGGTCCAATAGGGAGGCATGTTGGACAGTGGGAGGAAACCTGACAAATGGGTGCATAGTCTTTGGTACAGTCCTGGTGATTGGTAGAGGCAGGTCGCCTCGGTGCATTCAGGGATACTGTATAAAAGCCAGGAGCACATGTGCTTCAGGGTCTTTGGCTGGAGAGCAGAGTCCCGGAGGGAGGGGGGCGGCTGCCTCCTCCTCTGTAGCAGTGGCACGTGGCCTCAGGAGGTCATCCTGAGGGCCAGAGGAACGGAGCTGAACCCAGAGGTCCAGGAGAGATGACTAAGGGTGAGACACTGGAGACCCTAGAAAAACAGTATTGTGACTACAAGGGCTTGTGTCAAGGGGCCTGACCTGAGGAGGGGCCACCCCATGAGTAGGATAGTCAGTGGACGGTTGTCGGCAATCAAGAAAGAGGATACTGAGCAGAGTGTCCTGAAGATAACCTTAGCTCATCAAGTCATTGTAGGAAAGAGACTTAAAGCTAAATTCACCTCAGTGGCAGGGTGGATCAACAGCCTGGCTGTACCCAGAGATAGAAGTCCTCCAATATTGGGCATAGTTAATTCGGAGTATCCCACCATTCCCTTCCCCCATCCCTAATTTATAATAAAACACAAAAACAACTACATACCCCTGGACTGATCATTGGAGCGAGCCAAGGAGAAAAATGAGAGACTGTGCATGTCAAGGTTGCTAATGGTAACTCAGGGGGACCCGTAAGTGTGATATCTGGCAGTCCTCAAGGGGGCAGGGCTACATATATAAATGCAAAGTGTCAAAATATCAACGTATTAGAAATCTAAATTTATATATAAAAATTATTTTGGTTTCATTGTGTTGATGGCACCGTTACAATCCCATAGAAATCCTTCCTGTGTATAAATACTCTATTCAGGGATGTTGTTGCCTTTTTGAATTTGTCACCAGCCCACATCACAATCTCTATTCTTGTATATCTTTGATCATTAGGTGAGAGCCCTGCAGCGCCCCCCGTTGGGTGTGAAGCTTGTCATTGAAGCCGTCTGTATAATGAAAGGAATCAAACCGAAGAAAGTGGCCGGGGAGAAGCCAGGAACTAAAATTGATGACTATTGGGAGCCGGGGAGAGGGCTTCTGCAGGACCCGGGCAAGTTTCTGGAGGGACTTTTCAAGTTTGACAAGGTGCGCGCTGTTCTGTTGTAAATTCTGCTTTGTAAGTTGACATACATTCTTAGACCCAGTCTGTCTGGACTTTATGGTCACCTGCTGACGTGGCATCATCCACAGGCAGCTTAACTCTTCAATAGAACAGAGAAGTTTACGCTAATGCAATTTTTTCAAGTAATTGCAGTATAGAGGATGTTTTTCCAGTCTTTTGAAGTGTAAGGAGACAATGGGGTTGATTTACTAAAGGCGAAAAGACTGTGCACTTTGCAAAGTCACAAACAACAAAATTCGATTGGGTACTCTTTGCAAAGTGAAGCCTTACCTCATGTACTAAGCTCTGGAGCAACTGCACTTTGCAAGGTGCACAGTCTTTTTGCCTTTAGTAAATCAACCCCAATGACTTTTCTAAACCCTGTCTCTGCAAAGTACTAACACTAAGGGAACATGGAAAAAGCAGAAATAATCTAGTTAGGATTGAACTAACTTGCACTAAACGGGCGGAGAAGACAGAAGAAGACACCAAATCACATACAGTAAGTAAACAAGTTGTAGTGGCCCTAAACCACCAATAGATGTCAGCATACATCAAACCTGATGCAGTTCAATACAATGTGCAATCAGTGGCGTCGCCTTGGGGGTGTGGGGGATGGGTGACACCATCAAGTAGGAAGTTATATCTGACCGGCATGGTGTCACTCCCATCCGTGACAGTGCAGGGATTGGCACGCGGGCACAGATCAGCATTATTTACAGGAGCCGGTTTGGGGTGCGCACCATGGCTGTGCGCTGTCGGCCCAAAACTAGCCTGCCCAGTGCCCTGCAGGGCAGTGTGTCAGGCTAGAGAGGAGCGAGATCACTGGGGGGCGGGGGGTGAGGGATATGACACCATCTTTTACCGTACCAGGTGACACCAATCCTAGTGATGCCAATGCATGCAAAGGAGGTTCCATGATCCTAATTGTTCAGCAATGTGTCAGACAGGAAGTGAGAATTGTCAGTGGTAAGATCTTCTCTCTCTGCTGCCAGGACAATATTCCTGATGCCGTAATCAAAGCCATCCAGCCGCACATCGACAATGAGGAGTTCCAGCCGGCCGCCATCGCCCGCGTCTCCAAGGCGTGCACTTCCATTTGCCAGTGGGTGCGGGCAATGCACAAATACCACTTTGTGGCACGAGGCGTGGAACCTAAACGAGTAAGTACTGAAGATACAGCATAGAGGCAGATTATTATTCATTCCACCCTAGGGGCTTATTCATAGAGGTTAGTGAGATAAAAACAGTGACCCCCCACCTTACCCCACCCCAGCACCTAAGGACCCCACCCCAGCATCCTTAAGATTCCACCTTACCCCACTCCAATAACCTTAAGACCCCACCTTACCCCACCCCAGTACCCTTAAGACCCCACCTTACCCCACCCCAGTACCCTTAAGACCCCACCCTTCCCCACCCCAGCACCTTAAGACTCCACCTTACCCCAACCTCAGAACCCTTTAGATCCCATCTTACCCAACCCCAGTACCTAAGGACCCCACCCCAGCATCCTTAAGACCCCACCATATTCCAGCCCAACACCCTTAAGACACCACCATACTCCACCCCATCACCCTTAATATCTCACCTTACCCCACCCAGTACCCTTAAGACCCCACCTTACCCCACCCCAGCACCTTAAGACTCCACCTTATCCCAACTCAGTACCCTTAAGACCACCAGTGCCCAGTGACCCAGTGCATTTTGCTGAATGGTCTAATTTCTCAGATTTCTCAAAGAAGGGGGCTTAGATGTTCACAATTTCACCCTTGGGGGTTTATTTATAAAGGTTGGTGAGAAAAAAACAGAGACCCCCACCTTACCCCAAACTCAGTACCCTTAAGCCCCCACCTTACCCCACCCCAGTACCCTTAAGACCCCACCATATCCCACGCCAGCACCCTTAAGACCCCATCCTACCCCACCCCAGCACCCTTAAGACCCCCCCCCCTTATCCCACCTCAGCACCCTTAAGACTCCACCTTACCCTAGCACCCTTAGGACTCCACCTTACCACACCCCAGTACCCTTGAGACCCCATATTACCCCACCCCAGCACCTTAAGACCCACCCCAGTACCCTTAAGACCCCACCTTACCCACCCCAGCACCTTAAGACCCCACCCTACCCCACCCCAGTACCCTTAAGACCCCACCTTACCCCACCCCAGCACCCTTAAGAACCCACCTTACCCCACCCCAGCACCCTTAAGAACCCACCTTACCTCACCCCAGCACCTTAAGACCCCACCTTACCCCACCCTAGTACCCTTAAGACCCCACGTTACCCCACCCCTGTACCCTTAAGACCCCACATTACCCCACCCCAGCACCCTTAAGAACCCACATTACCCCACCCCAGCACCCTTAAGAACCCATCCTACCCCACCCCAGCACCCTTAAGACCACCAGTAAACCTTCCCCATTGACCCAATACATTTTGCCGAATGGTCTAATTTCACAGATTTACCAAAGAAGGGGGCTCAAATGTTCCTGATTTCACCAAAATGTAATTGAAGAGCTCCGAAGACGACTTCTCCTTGGTCAATGGACTGGTTGATGATCTTCCTGATATCAGAACATTGCATTAGATGGCTTCCTCAGCATATTGTGTTGTGTTTTCTGCAGCAAGCCCTACAAGAAGCTCAGGAGGATTTGGCGGAGACGCAGAAGATTCTGGACGAGGCGAAAGCCCGCCTGAGCGAAGTAGAGGAGGGAATTGCAACCCTGCAAGCCAAATACCGTGACTGCGTGTCCAAGAAAGAAGAGCTGGAGCAGAAGTGTGACCAGTGTGAGCAGAGGCTGGGCCGTGCCGACAAGGTGAGCAGAGCCAAATCTCAAACCTTCACCCCATCCTTGGTTTCCATATTCACTTGATTGTCCACATCTTCTGTTGTATAACCCCCACCCCATCTATTACCACCCCCTCCCCCAACATACTTATCACTCACCATTACTCTGTGCCCCAGCTGATCACCGGACTCTCCGACGAGAAGCAGCGCTGGCAGGACACAGTGCTGAACCTGGAGAACCTCCTCGTCAACGTCACTGGAGACCTTCTGCTCTGTGCCGGCTTCTTGGCCTATCTTGGCCCTTTCACGGTAAGGGAGTGTTATGAATACATCGTATTAGATTTCTTTAGTAGAGAAGATATTGATTTTACGGCTCCTGGTTCTCTATAGGGCCAGTATCGGACAGCTCTGTTTGAACAGTGGACGAAGAAGCTGAGGGAACTGGAGGTACCTTGTACCCAGGAGCCTTCCCTGTTAGGGACTCTGGGAGACCCTGTGAAGATCCGTTCCTGGCAGGTAACTTATTGCAGAGAATAAATGAAGATATTCCTGAGCAGATATTATTCATATTATTTATTAACCAGCTTCTGCAGTTCACAGCTCTGTCTGTGTGTGGTGTAGAAGTCTTCTGAGGAGCTCCAGCCAATCTAACCCTTCTTTACTGAGCACGTCAGCATTGTATCTTCATAAAAGGTTACACAGCAGCATAGTAATTAATTGGCACAAAAGACCTCAAAGTTCATTGAGTTAAACCAGAAGACAAAAGTAAATAAAAAAAAACACCTTACTACTTCCATTAACCTGGCCATAGATGGATCAAATTCCTCCAACTTTTCCTTCCACTGATATCAACGATGAAGCACTGTTCTACCAACTGATACCAATGATGGGGCACTATTCCTCCCATTGACACCAATGATGGGGCACTATTCCTCCCACTGACACCAATGATGGGACACTATTCCCCCCACTGACACCAATGATGGGGCACTATTCCTTCCATTGACACCAATGATGGGACACTATTCCTCCCACTGACACCAATGATGGGGCACTATTCCTCCCACTGACACCAATGATGAGGCACTATTCCCCCCACTGACACCAACGATGGGACACTATTCCTCCCACTGACACCAATGATGGGGCACTATTCCTTCCACTGACACCAATGATGGGGCACTATTCCTCTCACTGAAACCAATGATGAGGCACTATTCCTCCCACTGACACCAATGATGGGACACTATTCCTTCCACTGACACCAATGATGGGTCATTATTCCTTCCACTGACACCAATGATGGGGCACTATTCCTCCCACTGATACCAATGATGGGGCACTATTCCTCCCACTGACACCAATGATGGGGCACTATTCCTCCCACTGACACCAATGATGGGACACTATTCCTCCCACTGACACCAATGATGGGACACTATTCCTTCCACTGACACCAATGATAGAGCACTATTCCTCCCTTGACACCAATGATGGGACACTATTCCTCCCAATGACACCAATGATGGGGCACTATTCCTCCCACTGACACCAATGATGGGACACTATTCCTCCCACTGACACCAATGACGGGACACTTCCTCCCACTGATACCAATGATGGGACACTATTCCCCCCACTGACACCAATGATGGGACACTATTCCTTCCACTGACACCAATGATGGGGCTCTATTCCTCCCACTGACACCAATGATGGGGCACTATTCCTCCCACTGACACCAATGATGGGGCACTATTCCTCCCACTGACACCAATGATGGGACACTATTCCTTCCACTGACACCAATGATGGGGCACTATTCCTCCCTCTGTCCCCAATGATGGGGCACTATTCCTCCCACTGACACCAATGATGGGGCACTATTCCTCCCTCTGAAACCAACAATGGTGCATTATTTACTCCCATTGACCCCAGGACAGTTTATTTTTATAACATCTGAAGGTTTGTATGAAGGTTTGTGATGTGCTGTTTGCAGGAACTCTATGTATAACAATAAGGATGGTTCTGTGGTGTTGGGAGAATAAGATGTTTCTCCTCTTAACTTTACAGATAATAGTAATCCCGTTCTTCTTTAGATCGCAGGTCTTCCGAATGACACACTGTCCGTGGAGAACGGGGTCATATGCCAATATTCTCAGCGCTGGTCTCATTTCATCGATCCTCAAGGACAGGCCAACCGCTGGATCAAAAACATGGTGAGTTGATGGAAACATCTGATGTTCAGAGTGATGTGAAGACAGTTCATACCGAAGAACTGAGACCTCGCCATCTGGTTCTGCATTTTGATTCTACAGTTCTGTATTTTTTACACTGTTGCACTGTTGTAAATCACAAGATTTTCAGCGCTCTCACACTTTGAATGACAATTACGTGGTCATGCAACGCTGTACCCAAACTAAACTTGTAGCAACTTTTTGAGACAGATAGAGCTTTCTTTTGGTGGTATTTATTCACCACTGGGCTTTTTAAACCTATAAAAAAAAAAAACTGTAAATAAGTAATTTTTCTTCTTTACTGATGGGCACTGATAAGGCGGCACTGATGACGCTGCACTGATATGTGGCCCTTATGGGCAGCACTGATAGGTAGCACTGATGGGCTCTGATAGGCGGCAACAATAGGTGGTACTGATAGGCATCATTGATAGGCGGCACTGATTGACACTGACAAACATCACTCATGGGCCCTAATTGGCAGCACTGGGGGGCACTGTTGGGGCTGCATTGATAATCAGGATACTGATGATCAGTGCCCTCATTGTCAGTGCAGATGTTCCCTGTGTGGATTTGCCAGTTTTCTGCTCTCCTCTCCTCACGCTCTGTCAGCAGGGATGGGCAGGAGGGGCGGCTGCCCTGGGCATTGTGGTATCATGTGAGGTGAAGGGGCACCACGAGGAGGTTGGGGGGAGGGGGAATTTGGCGGATGGCAGGCAATAAGAATTATTCTAGGAGGGGAAATTTGGGGAGGTGTGCTAGGAGTGGTAATTTGCGGGGATTTGTGTTTGGAGTGGGGATGGGGGAAGAAGATTTGTGCTAGGATGGGGAATTTTGGGGTGTTTGTGCTAGAATAAGTAATATGGTAGGGGAAGGGGATTTTTTTTTTTTTTGGGGGGGGGGGGGGAGTGGAGGGGATGTGTGCTAGCAGGAATGATTGGGACTATCTGTGCTATGAGGGGAAATTGGGGGGGGGGGGGGGGTTTACTAGGATGGTGGGCTGGGGAGAACTTGTGCTGGGTGGGAGAGAATTGGAGTGGTTGGGGGGGTGGGGGATTGGAGAGGATTTGTGCTTAGAGGGGAAATTTGGGGAATAAAGGATTTCTACTAGGAGGGGGGGGGGGGTATATGGGTAATGAGAGGATTAGAGCTTGGGGGTTGGGGGGGCAAAGATTCATGCTGGGAAGGGGATATCAGCGGGGGGGGGGGGGATTTTGCTGATACATAATGCTCATACATCTTGGGGGGGGTGCAATTTGGCATGTTTGTCCTGGGCTCTAGATGACCTTGTCGCGGCAATGGCTGTTAGCATCAGGGGAGGATTGCCAGTAACCGGCAAATCCTGTTTACATCTATGATCAGCTGTGATGGGACAGAGCTGATCAAGTGGTAAAGAACCATTTTGATTGGCTCTTTACCCCGATCTGTGATCAGCTGCATCGAAAGATGCAGCGATCACAGATCACTGCTGATGTGCGCCGCAGGGGGCATGCAGGCAGCCTGAGAATGGGAGGACGTCATATGACGTCCTCACGGAAAGGCACGGCCGCAGGAACTCTATGTATAACAATAAGGATGGTTCTGTGGTGTGGAGAGAATACGATTTTTCTCCTCTTACCCAAACAGGGAACATAGCAGACTGTTCCCTGTTTGGGTAACCGAATCTGACTGCAATATGAAGATTGGACGTCACTTAAAAGATCAAAAAAATCTTCAACTATAAATGAATCCCAAACTCAGTAGAAGATATCCAAAATGGTATTCCCAACACTCGTCTGACATAACATGATGGGGGGAGGGACTATACCAGGAAGTCAATTTATTTTGGGTTGTTCTTTGGTGGAAGGGAATGGTAGTAGCAAGAAATATACAGCTAAATTCAATTTGTTTTTGTTTTTTTTTATATTTTGGGTCAGTTTTTCTTTGATAAAAAAATAAATAAAAAATCAGGTGATTTCCATTACCATTTACCACCAAACAAAAGCCCAATTTTGTCCTAAAAAATGCGGTATAATCCACCTGGATGCACAAAGTAGTGATGATATGTACGATTTTACAAACACGTCAAAATTGCAAAATTGGGTTTAGGCATTTAGATTTGTTTTACCCTTAGGCGTGAAGGGGTTAAATTGAATTGGTTGCTGTCAGCGCAGTGATTTTTTTTGTTTTACGTTTGTGACAGCTTTCTATATATATATATATATATATATATATATATATATCTTTTCATTTTATTTAATTTAGCATAGATATTTTTGGGCACTGATTTGTTTGCGCAGGTGTGGGGTAATTATATTGCAATTAACACTTTGTCTTCTTTGTCTCTCCCAGGAGAAAGATAACGGGCTTGACGTGGTAAAGCTCAGTGACCGCGACTTCCTGCGCAGTTTAGAAAACGCAATCCGTTTTGGAAAGCCGTTTATGCTGGAAAATGTTGGGGAAGAGCTGGACCCAGCCTTGGAGCCCGTATTACTCAAACAGGTATGAGAAGAACTTGAGTGTTTCGGGTGGGGGCATCTTCCAGGGTCTCTGCTCCAACTGATTCTTACGTGTCCTTGCATTGCTACAGACCTACAAGCAGCAAGGGAGCACCGTCCTGCGTCTGGGTGATGCCGTCATTCCATATCATGATGACTTCAGAATGTATATTACCACTAAACTGCCAAATCCCCATTATCCACCCGAGATCTGCACCAAAGTTACCCTCATCAACTTTACACTGTCCCCCAGGTAAGAGAATACTAACATATTGTAACATCCTAATAAATAACAAATTAAGAAGAATCCCCAATCACATTAACAAATGTAAAAGTCCCCTTACCAGTGCAAAGCTGGAAGTTAAGGTCTACCCCCCATCACAGAGTTCCCAATCACACAGTCCACTCTTCCCATTAGAATCTTACCTTTTGGCAGAGGGTGGGAGGTGGAGGAGATGTAGAGAAGGTGGACTTTCATCTTCTCCTGAATGCTGGGGGTGTCCCTGAATACGACCCCACTTGGATCAGAATCATGCATTGCCATGGTACAGGCGACTCGGCCTCCATCACCCTAGCAATGCATGATGCTGGGCATGGTTCTACAGCATCACTGGTTGCTATGGTGTTGGCAGCCAGCCAGTCTGCATCATAGGAAGTCATGATCCAGAGTAAACTGGGTCCGTGCTCGCTACACACTGGGGGAATCCAGACGGCATCCTGGTTGGGAAACACTGGGATACCGAACGCCTCTATCACGTACCTGATAGCAGATCCTGTTTCAATGAGGAAGGCCTCTCTTATGGCGCTTTTCCACTGCATGGAACCGAACGGTTCGGCTCGCTTTTGTGCTTTTCCACACGGTACGGCGGCGCTTTTCCACTGCATGGAACCGAACGGTACGGCTCTCAAAAACAGTACCACCTCGATTGTGGTTCCAAGAGGTACCATACCCGGTACCATATCCCACAATCCTTTGCATGCAGTCACTACTAGCCACTGATTGGTCAGAGAATCGTTGTTATCCCACCCACTTAACTTTAGTACTACTTTAGTGGAAAAGCAAACCGTACCGAACCGTTCCAACACCGTACCATGCGGTACCAGCAGTGGAAAAGCAAACCGGGCCAAGCAGGGCCGAGTAGAGCCGAGCCGGTACTTGCAGTGGAAAAGTGCCATTACACCTCTGACTCTGGGCCCCTGATAGTGTAGACAGGAGGCACAGGAGTACAAAGTGGCACGAGTGCCTGTAAGTCTTGCTAGAAGCAGGGCAGGTGTCCATGCTGGGCAGGTGAAGTCCTCAGAAGGCTCCAGAGGGCAGGCAAGCTTGTTGGCGCTGACTGAGGCAGGCTGGTACTGGTGACAGTAGGCAGCTGAGATGGTTGCTGGTAAGCGACTGTAGGTACGCCGGAACAGCAGGGTGGTAGGCAGGAACCGGTGACAGCAGGCAGAGTAGCAGAGTCAGGCAGGCCGAGTCATAACAGACAGGATGGAACAGGTATAGGGCACAGGCAGAAGTGTGGTCAGGAAACAAGCCAGGTCCTGAACCGATTAGTGAAGCAGGAGCCAATGGAGCAGACAGAAGCAGAGATCAGGGGACAAGCCAAGGTCATTGCAGGTGGTGTTCAGAGAGTAGTCAAGACAAGCCGGTTCAACAACTGAAATCAGGATACAGAATCACAGGAACATACACAGGAGGAGGCTGAAGACAAAGCAGCACTTATTCTGTGCACTGGCCCGGTTTAAATAGCCCTTTTGTCACCAAAATCTGTCATAAGTGCATGTGAACACTGGCGCGAGCCAACAGAGCAAGTGCCCAATTTTTGTGAGCACGAAAGGTAATATGTATTAGCCTGTGTACAGAAGTTTGTCCAGAGGAGCCATCTTGTCTATTGGTATGCCCTTCCCTAAAGCCTCCTACCCCACCCCCCATTTCTGTCCTTCTCTACATATATACACTGATTTCTATTTCGGCAAAACAATCCTGCTACCTCGACTTCCATGACCCTGTGCACACACCTTGAATAGGGATTGGGAAAGTAATGTGCTGTTGCTTCCATTGAGAACCATTTTCATGTCTGAGGCCATGAGTGAATTTTTGACTTGCCATGAGTGATCAATTATTGATTAGCCACCCTCTCTTGATTCTCCTCCTGTTTTTTCCCCCTCAGTGGTCTGGAGGATCAGCTCCTTGGACAGGTAGTGGCAGAGGAGCGACCCGATTTAGAAGAAGCGAAGAACCAGCTAATCTTGTCAAATGCTAAAATGCGGCAAGAGTTGAAGGATATTGAGGATCAGATCCTGACCCGTCTCAGCTCCTCCCAAGGTAATCCTGTGGATGATGTTGACCTCATCAAAGTGCTGGAGGCCTCCAAGGTGAAAGCGGCTGAGATCAAGGTGAGCAGCGGACTGACAATTCTCTGCTGTGGTTTCTGACCTGCTCTGGGGCCAGCTGTGACCTAACGTCCACTTTCTACAGGCAAAAGTGCAAGTGGCCGAGCAGACGGAGAGGGACATAGACATTACGCGGCACCAGTATGTCCCGGTGGCCGTCAGGACTCAGATCTTGTTCTTCTGTGTCTCGGACTTGTCCAATGTGGATCCGATGTACCAGTATTCACTGGAGTGGTTCCTCGGCATCTTCACTGCCGCCATCGCCAACTCCGAGAGAGCAGGTAAAGCAAACGTTTTACAACATGCCTTTTTATGTCAAACCTGACCATCCAATTTATTCCAGCTCTGCAAATTTCTGTGTGGTAATCTCTCCAATTTCTTATATCCAATCCACATGAATTTCCTTTATCTGTTAATAACTGTATAACCACCCCTGATGAAATGGCCTCCTATTGAAAATACATGGGGGAACCCTTATGAACCATCCTTCCTCAGGAACTGGTTCTGTGTGAGCAAGTGGTCAAAAAGTGCGATTATACTCAATAATTTGGGCCAGACTCCAGGTAGACTCAGTCCTCCAGTTTACACCACTTGCTCTACTTTCTCCAATGTCAGGATCGATTCGCCACCAAAATAGTTGTATAGACTAGCAGATCATAGAGAAAGCAGAACTCATAGTGTAGTAAACAACATTTATTCAGAGTATTACACTTACATAAAACACAGGGAACCCAGCATATTAAATATTAATACAATGTTGTTTCAAACCAACAAGATGGCCATCGTCCATTCGGGTACGTGATGGCGTCACACGGTGTGGCTCCACCCAATGCATTTCGTCATCATAAGACGTCGTCAGGGACATCGTCTATGTTTTTACTTGCCTGTGAAGGTTATTAGGTCATGGTATAGCTAGTTGTAGTACTTAGTCACATTTAGCAGGAGCAGGACTTGTGTAGTGTTGAAGACATTTCATAGCGTCTCCAAGCAGCTTTTTCAACAGGACATGTGATGGTGGAGCGCTGGACCCCAGGACAGGCAAATCTTAGTATAAAGATCCAGCTTTTAGAGTCAACTGTGGGAGACTGGAGGGCAAAATGTGGGACAGGAGGCTCTGTAACAAGCTAGGGATCACTGTGGGAGGCTGGCAGGCACTGTAAGGACTGAGGGATTGTAGGGGGCCAGGGGGCATTGTGAGAGGCTATGGGGCACTAAGGGCCACTATGGGAGCAGGTTGGCAATGTGAGAGGTTAGGTGATCTGCTGCTAGCTGGAGGCTTGTAAGGACCTGTTCTAAGCAATATAGTGAGAATATGTGAGGGACCCTACAAAGCCTCAAATTACCTTTTTCAAATGCTGGGGAACCTCTGCAATTACTAGAAGAGTGCTAAGATCTCATTATTTTATATCATCAAACTGGGATTGTATGAAAGTAAGTGCAGCACTCTAAACTTGTCTTGTGATTGGCTGTTTCAGAAACGGTAGAGAAGCGTATCGAGAACATAAACACGTATTTCACCTTCAGCCTGTACAGCAATGTGTGTCGCAGTCTGTTCGAGAAGCACAAACTCATGTTCTCCTTCCTGCTGTGTGTGCGAATCCTCATGGACAAGGGGCTCATTCACATGGTGAGATGTCATATTCCAGTTCCACCTTTATACACTGTCTATATATGTTAGGGGCTGATCGAAGGAAACTTCATGTTTGTACTGTATTGGTTCTCCTTAGAAAACTTCACTCTCTTGGCCTTTGGGACTTATTTTTTTTTCCATTGTTCCCCTTCTGCCTCAGTGCTCCTTCATTGTCACCTATAACTTTACCTTCTCAATCTTTCCCCTGTTCGACATTTGTACCTCCTCCCTTGGTCAGTTGAAAATTTTTCATGGCTTCCTATAGGAATCCATCTCTGTGCTGACGACAAATCTTTCTCTTCACTCCTCTCACCTCATCACTTTAGTATCAATGCCACACCACGTCCTATAATTAAATGTTTCTAAAAATGAGCCTATAAAGCACCCCCCTCCCCTTCAATTTCTTCTGATGTCTCCATCAAGATCTATAGCACGGCTGTCACTTTCTCCTGTCATACCAGGGTGTATTCCTGGATTTTTACCTCTGCTTTCAACCCCCAAATCCAATCACTGGCCTTCACCTCCATAGCATTTCCAAAATATGTTGTTTCTTAACCAAGGTCACAACCGAGATAGTAATTCACTGCCTTGCTATCTCTTGCTTTGAGTATTGCAACTCCCTCCTTGTTGGAGTACCTCTACACAGACTATCCTCCACTTTAGTCTACTGCTGGACATATCCACCTTATCTCCACCCTCTCTGCCAATCCCTCCATTGGCCTCGATTCAGTGCCAGTCCCTCCACTGGCCTCCGCTCAGTGTCCACCATCCCTCTCTGCCAATCCCTCCATTGGCCTCCGCTCAGTGTCCACCATCCCTCTCTACCAATCCCTCCATTGGCCTCCATTCAGTGCCAGTCCCTCCACTGGCCTCGACCCAGTGTCCACCGCCCCTCTCTTCCAATCCCTCCATCAACCACTGTGCCCTCCTCCCCTCTCTGTCATCCCTCCATTGGCTTTCGTTCAGTGTACAGCACCTCTCTCTACCAATCCCTCCACTGGCCTCAGCTCAGTGTCCTCCACCCATTCTGCCATTTTCTCTATTGGCTTCTGCTCATTGTCCACCAGCCCTCTGCCAATACCTCTATTGGCCTCTGCTCAGTGTCTTTCACTCCTCTCTGCCAATTGCTCCACTGGCCTCAACTCAATGTCCACCACCCTTCTCTGCCAATCGCTCCACTGGCTTTAAATCAGCTAAAAAAAACATTCAAAGCCATCTACAACTCTGCCCCAAGCTACAGTATATCACCAATCTCATCTCAAAGTATCACCCAAATGGTCCTCTCCACTTCCCCCAAGACCTTCTGCTCTTTAGCTCTTTCATCACCTCCATACCCCCTCAGCCAATTTCTCTACTGGCCTCTGCACAGTGTCCTCCACCCCTCTCCAACAATCCCTCTGTTGGCCTATGCTCAGTATCCCCCCCCCAGACAATCCTCTACTTCTCTCTGCCAATCCCTTTACTGGCCTCCACTTAGTGTCCCCCACCCCTCCCTGACAATCCTTCCACTGGTCTCCATTCAGTGTCATTCCCTCCTCTCTTCCAATCCCTTCACTGGCCTCAACTCAATGTCCACCACCCCTTTCTGCCAGTCCCTCCACTGACTTTCAATCAGCTAAAAAAAAAAACCTATAAAGCTATCTACCATTCTGCCCCAAGCTACAGTATGTCACCAATCTCATCTTAAAGTATCACCCAAACTGTCCCCTCCACTCCCCCCAAGACCTTCTGCTCTTTAGCTTTCTCATCACCTGCATACCACCTCTCTCTGCCAATCCCTCCATCCAGCCTCTGCACAGTGTCCCCTACCCCTCTCCAACTATACCTCTGTTAGACTATGCTCAGTGTCTAATCCCCCCCCCCTGACAATACTCCACTCCTTTCTGTCATTCCCTCTACTGTTCTCCACTCCGTGTCCCCCACCCCTCTCTGACAATCCTTCCACTGGCCTCTTCTCAGTGTCCTCCACCCCTCTCTACTGGCCTCCACTCAATGTCCATGCCCGCCCCCACCCCCCCCCCCCCCCCCCACCAATTTCTCCACTGGCCTCCACTTAGTGTCTTTCACTCATCTCTGCCAATCCCTTCACTGGCCTCCACTCAATGTCCACCGCCCCTCTCTGCCAATCCCTCCACTCAATGTCCACCACCCCTCTCTGCCAATCCCTCCACTCAATGTCCACCACCCCTCTCTGCCAATCCCTCCACTCAATGTCCACCACCTCTCTCTGCCAATCCCTCCACTCAATGTCCACCACCCCTCTCTGCCAATCCCTCCACTCAATGTCCACCACCCCTCTCTGCCAATCCCTCCTCACAATGTCCACCGCCCCTCTCTGCCAATCCCTCCACTCATTGTCCACCACCCCTCTCTGCCAATCCCTCCACTCAATGTCCACCGCCCCTCTCTGCCAATCCCTCCACACAATGTCCACCACCCATCTCTGCCAATCCCTCCACTCAATGTCCGCCACCCCTCTCTGCCAATCCCTCCACTCAATGTCCGCCACCCCTCTCTGCCAATCCCTCCACACAATGTCCACCACCCCTCTCTGCCAATCCCTATCACTCAATGTCCACCACCCCTCTCTGCCAATCCCTCCACTCAATGTCCACCACCCCTCTCTGCCAATCCCTCCACTCAATGTCCACCACCCATCTCTACCAATCCCTCCACTCAATGTCCACCACCCCTCTCTGCCAATCCCTCCACTCAATGTCCACCACCCCTCTCTGCCAATCCCTCCACTCAATGTCAACCACCCCTCTCTGCCAATCCCTCCACACAATGTCCACCACCCATCTCTGCCAATCCCTCCACTCAATGTCCACCACCCTTCTCTGCCAATCCCTCCACTCAATGTCCACCACCCCTCTCTGCCAATCCCTCTACTCAATGTCCACCACCCCTCTCTGCCAATCCCTCCACTCAATGTCCACCACCCCTCTCTGCCAATCCCTCCACTCAATGTCCACCACCCATCTCTGCCAATCCCTCCACTCAATGTCCACCACCCATCTCTGCCAATCCCTCCACTCAATGTCCACCACCCCTCTCTGCCAATCCCTCCACTCAATGTCCACCACCCCTCTCTGCCAATCCCTCCACTCAATGTCCACCGCCCCTCTCTGCCAATCCCTCCACTGGCTTTTAATCAGCTAACAAAATTAACAAAAAGAAAAAACATACAAAGCCAACTACAACTCTTCCCTAAGCTACAGTCACCAATCTAATCTCAAACTATCACCCACATTGTCCTCTCCACTTCTCCCAAGACCTCCTGCTCTCTAAGCTCTCTCATCACCTCTTCCCATGCTCGTTTCCAGGACTTTTCCAGAGCCTCTCCCATCCTCTGGAATTCCCTACCTCAATCTGTCCAGCTATCTCCTACTCTGTCCACCTTTAGGCTATCCCTAAAAACTCTTCTCTTCGGAGAATCCTATCCCACCTCCAACCAACAACTGAACTTTTATCTCTTCCATCAACTCATCCTCCACAGTTATTACCTTTTGTATCACTTGCCCCTCCCTTTTAGATAGTAAGCTATTATGATCAGGGCCCTACTAACCCTCTTGTAAATTGTAATGTAAACTGTACTGCCTCTTTTTGTAATGTGAAGAGCCGTGTAAACTGTTGACACTATAGAAATCCTGCATATTACTACAGTATAAATAAAAACCAACAGGGGAGGTTCACAGTGGGATTTAATTCTTTACTTCATTGTCTTGCTATGTTCTGCAGGATGAATGGCGTTTCTTGCTCTCGGGGGGTACAGCGCCCACTCTGGCTGACAATCCATGTTCGGAGTGGCTGACCGAGCGAGCTTGGAGGGACATCCAAGCGCTGAATTCACTAAGCAACTTCAGCAAGATCAAAGAGCAAATCACCCAATACAGTGAGGAGTACCGGAAGATCCTCGACAGCCCTGAGCCACATCGGTGAGTCCTAGGAGGGGGAGGGGTTATACAAATATAAAAATACCTTGAAGGGAGGATTTCAGGCTGAAGGAATGGGAGTCCTTATGGAAAGAGTAGGCATTTTCTAGGCTTTACTATTCTGCTTAGCATCAGTGAGGATATACAATATATTGTCAAAAGTATTGGGACACCTGCCTTTACACGCACATGAACTTCAATGGCATCCCAGTCTTCCCAGTTCAATATTTAGTTGGCCCACCCTTTGCAGCTATAACAGCTTCAACTCTTCTGGGAAGGCCGTCCACAAGGTTTAGGAGTGTGTCTATGGGAATGTTTGACCATTCTTCTAGAAGGCCTGGCTCGCAGTCTCAGCGCAAGCCATCCGCTCCCGGTGATTTATTTATGTTAAGTTTCTCTAGTTTAGTTCTAAGTCTATCTTCTGTTAGCCATGGTGGTACTTCCTGAGGTGTATTATTTAGTTTAGCCTTACAAGCTGGATTAGTATAGCCCCCCAATTATTTTGTGAAGACTGAAGAGAAGAAATTATTTAACACTTCCGTCTTTTCTCTGTCCTCTGTGGCCATATTTCCTTTGTCATCTTTTATGGGGCCAATGTGTTCTGACCTCGCTTTCTTACTGTTTATATACTTAAAGGATTTCTTAGGGTTCTTTTTACTCTCTTCCGCTATATGTCTCTCGTGTTCTATTTTAGCCGCCCTGATTTCGTCTTTACATTTCTTATTACACTCTTTGTAATGCTTGAATGCTGCCAATGACCCCTCAGTCTTGTATTTTTTGAAGGCCTTTTCTTTAGCACTAATATGCATTTTTATGTTGGAGTTTAGCCACCCAGGGTTTAGTTTTGCTCTTTTAAATTTGTTTCCCTTTGGAATGCACTGGTCAATCCCTTTGTTTAGTATGCTCTTGAAGCACTCCCATTTTTCCTCCGTGTTCTTTGTTCCCAGGGTTCTATCCCATTTGATATTTTCTAGCAGAGAGCGCAGTTTGGGGAAATTGGCTCTTTTGAAATTCAGTGTCTTAATATTACCCTTGTGTTTCCTATTACTATGATTAATACTGAAACTAATTGACCTATGGTCACTGTTTCCTAAGTTGCCCCGTATTTCTATATCCTTGATCAGGTCTGTATTGTTGGTAATCAGTAGGTCAAGTACCGCATTGTTTTTTGTCGGTGCATTCACCATCTGACCCATAAAATTGTCCTGCAGAACATTGAGGAAATGCCGAGCCTTGGCTGAGTGCGCGGTCCCTTCTGCCCAGTCTATATCTGGATAATTAAAGTCCCCCATTATAATGATATTTCCCATCCTTGGTGGTGGTGGGAGTGTCATGGTCTGGAGCTGCATAAGTGCTGCCGGCACTGGGGAGCTACAGTTCATTGAGGGAACCATGAATGCCAACATGTACTGTGACATACTGAAGTAGAGTATGATCCCCTCTCTTCGGAGATTGGGCCGCAATGCAGTATTCCAACATGATAACGACCCCAAAAACACCCCCAAGACGACTACTGCCTTGCTAAAGAAGCTGAGGGTAAAGGTGATGGACTGGCCAAGCATGTCTCCAGACCTAAACCCTATTGAGCATCTGTGGGGCATCCTCAAACGGAAGGTAGAGGAGCACAAGGTCTCTAACATCCACCAGCTCCGTGATGTCATCATGGAGGAGTGGAAGAGGACTCCAGTGGCAACCTGTGAAGCTCTGGTGAACTCCATGCCCAAGAGGGTTAAGGCAGTGCTGGGAAATGAGGGCCACATAAAATATTGACACTATGGGCCAAATTTTGACTTTTTCCCTTAGGGGTGTACTCACTTTTGTTGCCAGCAGTTTAGACATTAATGGCTGTGTGTTGAGTTATTTTGAGGGGACAGCAAATTTACACTGTCATACAAGCTGTACACTCACTACTTTACATTGTAGCAAAGTGTCATTTCTTCAGTGTTGTCACATGAAAAGATAGAATAAAATGTTTACAAAAATGTGAGGGGTGTACTTACTTTTGTGAGATACTGTATGATGTACTGTCTGTGTAACGAGGGCTTACCTGACTGCTGGGTGTACATTGATCAGATTGTAGCCTTTCTCAACCTATTTACCCATGAAATAATTTTCAGGTCTCATGGTACCCCTGATTAAACCAATTTACTGGTGATCAGTGGGAAGAATGCTCCTTACACTGGAGGTCAATGGGAAGCATATTCCTTACATTGGTGGTTAGTGGGAAGAATTCTCCTTACATTGGTGGTCAGTGGGAAGAATGCTCCATACATTGGTGATCGGTGGGAAGAATGTTCCTTACATTGGTGGTCATTGGGAAGAATGCCCCTTACATTGGTGATCAATTGGAAGAATTCTCCTTACATTGGTGGTCAGTGGGAAGAATGTTCCTTACATTGGTGATCAGTGGGAAGAATTCTCCTTACATTGGTGGTCAGTGGGAAGAATGCTCCATACATTGGTGATCGGTGGGAAGAATGTTCCTTACATTGGTGGTCAGTGGGAAGAATGCCCCTTACATTGGTGGTCAGTGGGAAGAATGCTCCTTACACTGGAGGTCAATGGGAAGTATATTCCTTACATTGGTGGTTAGTGGGAAGAATGTTCCTTACATTGGTGGTCAGTGGGAAGAATGCTCCTTACATTGGTGGTCAGTGGGAAGAATGTCCCTTACATTGGTGGTCAGTGGGAAGAATTTTCCTTACATTGGTGGTCAGTGGGAAGAATGCTCCTTACATTGGTGGTCAGTGGGAAGAATGCTCCTTACATTGGTGGTCAGAGGGAAGAATTTTCCTTACATTGGTGGTCAGTGGGAAGAATGCTCCTTACATTGGTGGTCAGAGGGAAGAATTTTCCTTACATTGGTGGTCAGTGGGAAGAATGTCCCTTACATTGGTGGTCAGTGGGAAGAATGCTCCTTACATTGGAGGTCAGAAGGAAGAATGTCCCTTACATTGGTGGTCAGTGGGAAGAATGTCCCTTACATTGGTGGTCAGTGGGAAGAATGCCCCTTACATCGGTGTCAGTGGGAAGAATGCTCCTTATATTGGTGATCAGTGAGAAGAATGCTCCTTACATTGGTGACCAGTGGGAAGAATGTTCCTTACATTGGTGATCAGTGGGAAGAATGTTCCTTACATTGGTGGTCAGTGAGAAGAATGTCCCTTACATTGGTGGTCAGTGAGAAGAATGCTTCTTACATTGGTGGTCAGTGGGAAGAATGTCCCTTACATTGGTGGTCAGTGGGAAGAATGCTCCTTACATTGGAGGTCAGAAGGAAGAATGTCCCTTACATTGGTGGTCAGTGGGAAGAAGGAGGAGGACACACCCAAGGAGCTCTCTGTGAGAACCAGCCCTTTTCAAGCCTGGGCCTTGCTTGCTAGCTTGGCCCAGGAACAATGCCTGATCCTGGGGGAGGCCCTGGGAGGGACCCCCCTGATGACACGGGGCCTAGTGAGGAGGAGGTGGAGGACCTGTCTGTGGGTCCAGGCCCCGATGAGAATGCGGATGTCTTCAGCCAGAAGGTTATCAATCGTTTTAGGGCGATTGGAAGAGCTGAAGAAAAGCTTAAAGTTTTGAAGGCTGAACACAAATCCTTCAGAGCCAAATACTGCCAGGCCTGGAGTAAAAATCGTACAGCCATGAAGCCTGAGCTACAGGAATTGGAAGATAAGGTAAAGAAACAATCTTTATTACTGGAAAAGTTGAAAGATAGAAGCGGAGTGTTTAAAGAAAAATTTGATAATGAGAGGAGATTTGCCAGCCAAGCATCAGCAAGTTATGTGGATCAGCAGGCTCCGTTGATGGATGACCCGGCTCCATCTGCCTCTGCACCTCTCCCCCCATGCCAGAACTGGGAATCGCCAGCGGCAACCAGCCAGGGGGTTGAGAGTGGGCATGGATCCCTGACATTTATCCAGGAGATGGAGTCCCCCCTGAGAGCAGATAAGTTTGCATTCACTGATGATCCATCAGAAATCCCTGTGGATGGGCAGAGGAGATACAAACCAGCAAAGCCAGTACTGGTGGAGAAATCCCAGTATACCATGCTGCCATCCAACATGTCTGCCCCACCTGCTGTTGTGGATGGTGTCCCAGGTGAGAAGGAGCTTTGCCTACAGCTACCTATTGGAGATTCTGCTGTGAACACAACCAGTACAGACATGCAGGGAAAATCCCTGACCGTGAAATCCCCGGACCATCAGGTGAATGTGGATGGACCTGCATCTGACACCCCAGACATGGATTTTGCTGGTCTGGCTGAGACCAGTAGTCCCTCTGAAAGCAAAATGGCTGCCAGCTCCAAGGAGTCTGTTTCACTTTCACCAGAGCTTCCCAGTGTTTCAGGGCTGATTGCTGGTGGGGGAGGGGATCAGCATGCTGCTGTTTTTGGAATGGAAGCAGCCATGGAAGTTACCTGCAGTGTTTTACCTGCTGCTGTGCTAGAACTGAATTCCATTTCCACAGCTGAAAACCCTGTCCCAGTGGAAGAGAAGATGACAGCTGAAACTCTTACCAGTGCAGCACCAACTATGGATTCTGCTGTGAAGACAACAAATATCCCAGCAAGTATTAAAAATGACAATAATCATAAAGCAATGAATGTGGTGGGTGGTGGTGAAGGGGATAATATTGCTGGGAAAAATAGAAATGACATTTCTCCCCCTGCTCAGCAGAGGAAAGATTTATCGATTGTACAGATCAATCCCGGATCTGTACAATCGTTATCTGTTATGTCTGTGTCGGATGTTTCAAAACAAACTGATGGATTTTCTGCTGGGAGGAATGTTGGAAGCTATGCTTCAGCTTTGGGGAGTCGCACCAGGGTGGGTGGTGGGGATTTGGTTAGTAATCGCAATTCAAGGAGGTTTGTTGGGGGGTTGGTTAGTGGGTATAGGAGGAGGAATGTGGTTCAGTTGCGGTGGGAGGGCGATGGAACGCCGCCAGTAAGGGGGAGAGTGGCCGAGTTGGTCTTGGAAATGGGGTTTAAAGCCTGTGACATTTTTGCTTTGATTTGCCCGGTGGGAAGTTATGAATTTGATTTGTCGTTTGTGAAACCTGAGAGTTTGGATCTCTTTTGGGAGAGATTTAGGAGGTGCAAGGGCCTTCAGCAGTGGAGTGGTTTGGTGCCAAAGGTGATTTCAAGATAGCCTCTGATAAAGTCGGTGACCATCTTGGTGCGTAACGAATCCATACCAGAGGCTGATTTATTAGTATGGCTACGCCGATATGGCGAGGTCCTCACTCCACTGCGGAAGGTCCTTGATGAGCATGGGATATGGACAGGGGCCTGGACAGTGTCACTAAAATTGGGGGTGCTGGGCGATGTAGTTCAGCACCTTCCCTGCTCAGCCTTTCTGGGTAGGGATAGGCTGACCATTTTCTACCAAGGTCAGCCTAAGGTATGTAATAAATGTGGTGATAAAGGCCACTTTGCATCGTCCTGCACCCACAAGAAGTGCTCACTGTGCCAGGATTTAGGCCATTTGGCCAGAGAATGCACCCAGATTCGGTGCAATTTGTGCCAGCAGCTGGGTCATCCATATAGCCAGTGCCCAGAGGCACTGCATAACTTGCCAGGATTGGAGACTGAGCTGCAGAGGCTTGATAAAGAAGATGAAGCAGCTGAAGTTAGAGTGGAAATTGTTGTTGCCCCTCCTGTGTCTGTTGTGTCAGATTCTGTTTCCCCTAGTGAGGTGGTCCCTGAGTCTGTCCTTCCTGTGTCTGTTGTGTCAGATTTTGTTTCCCCTAGTGATGTGGTCCCTGAGTCTGTCCCTCCTGTTGTTCCTACATCTACTGTGCGTAGATCCTCCAGACTAGCGGAAGCTGCTGGGGGGGCGGGTATAGTGGATCTTCCCCCTCGGCCTACTCCACCTCCAGTCCCTGTCTCTCGACACCGCAAACGCGGCCAAGAGGGTGCAGGGGTGCTGGATGGTGGTGGGGTCGATGGGGTTGAGGGAGGGGTGTCCATGTCCCATGTCTCACCCTCTGTTGTGGAGGATTCGGATGATGAGGGGTGGGAGAGGACAAAGAGGAAGAAAAAGAAGAAGAGGAAGACCAGTAAGGCGGTCATTTCTTCCTTACAGTTAGAGCCAGGAGGGGTTCCTCTTGGCAACACATTTTCGGTTTTATCAGGGGAGGAGTTAGTATCCGATTTATCTACTTCTTTATCATCTATGGATGAGGGGGAGTCACATAGTGTAAAGAGAGCTGCTTCGGGTGATGAGAGTGTGGTGGAGGTTAAGAAACGACTACCCCAATCATCCTGATGGCAGTGCCCGCTCTGATAAAGGTGGCGACCATTAATGTCGCCAGCGTGAAATCTGCAAGAGCTCGTGATATTGCCTTATTTTTGCTCAGTGAGTTTGATGCTGAGATTTTATTTTTGCAAGAGACCTGGCTCAATACTTTGGCCGATGTCCATCTAGCAAAAAGGGAGTGGAGATGCGGTCCCTCCTTTTGGTCTCTTGCGGCTGAGCCTTGCAGCGGAGTTGCGGTTCTTTTTAAAACCGATATGGTAACGTGCCGGCGGATAATTGAGGTAGAAATGGGGAGATGCATGGTCTTAGACGTCTCTGTTAGGGGGCAGGACCTGCGCCTCATCAATATCTATGGACCGCAGTCAAAATGGGACAGGAAATGCCTCTTCACAAAGATCAAGCCCTTCCTTTTTACATCCCAGCAGGTTGTCTTTGGAGGTGACTTTAACACCATAATTAGGCCTGAAGACAGGAGGGTCTCCATAGACAGGCTGGGTTATGATAGCGTTTTTCTTAGAGATATGGTTAGACAAGCAGGCCTGGTAGATGTGCACATTAAGCACTGCCCTGGCAGCACGGGATTCACGTTTCAGAGAGGGAATAGTCAGAGTAGGATAGATAGGTTTTTTTTAAAGGAGAACTCTGCTTTCTCGGCTCCTGAGTTGAGGGCGGTGGAGTTCTCTGACCACTGTATGCTGTCTGTGACTCTGAATGCCTCGGACACTCCACCCAGGGGAAGGGGTACCTGGAAACTGAATTCGGCTCTCCTGGAAGATGTAGAGGTAAGACAATCCTTTGAGGATTTTTTTCAGGCACAGGTTTCTATTCTGGACTTTTGCAGCAGTAAGTCAGAGTGGTGGGAGCTTGTGAAACAAAGGGCGATTGGACTTTTCAAGGCCATAAGTAAGAAGAAGCAGCTTGGTATGTATATTGTCTACCAGCATTTGCGGAGGAAGCTTGATCGTCTTGTCTCGTATGGAGGAGATCCAGGGGAGATCTCGGAGGTAAAGCTTCTTCTTAGGAAGTGTCAATACGACCGGCATGCCTCCTTGGTTCTGGAGAGAGATTACGGGAAATATCACTCGCCTGATCCTTACCAGAACTGTAAGCAAGGCATAGCAGTTAAGACGGTCATAGGTCTGAGGGATAGTACGGGTTCCCTGGTTAAGTCCAGATCAGGGATCCTGGAGATCTTCAGGTCATATTACGCAGACCTTCTGGGAAGAAAGGACCTTAGTCGGGACAGGATGGAAAGCTTTCTGGATTCTACTCCAGGATTGGGAAATGGTACATTGCCTTTGATGGATTTGACAGAACCAATTTCAGCGGATGAGGTAGTTCGTGCTATAGAGAAGCTGGCTACCAAAAAATCGCCTGGGCCAGATGGGTTGACAGCTGAATTTTACAAGTGTTTTAAGTCCATTCTGGCTCCCTTTTTAGCGGAGGTTTATAACAGCTGTTTAGAAGAGGGTTCTCTCCCTCCCTCCATGAGGCAATCCGCTGTGATTCTTCTGTCAAAAGGTAAAGACCCCTCAATAATTGAGAACTGGCGCCCCATCAGTCTTCTCAATGTTGATAGAAAGATCTTGGCGAAGATTCTTTTTTGGCGCTTGTCGTCAGTAGCAGGCGATTTGTTGTCCAATCATCAGCACTGCTCGGTCCAGGGCAGAAGTACCTTTTCAGCAATTTTAGCTGTCCGGGAGGCTTTGGAGCGATGCAGGGCTGCTGGATGGAGAAAGTACTTGCTGGCATTGGATCAGGCGAAGGCTTTTGATCGAGTCAATCATGAGTACCTGTATTTGCTACTTGGTAGATACGGCCTGCAGGGGAGGTTTATTGATTGGCTGAAAACATTATATAAAGGGGCTGAGAGCTTCCCACTTGTTAATGGTTGGGTTGGACGGCCTTTTGAGGTTGGCTCTGGTGTGCGCCAGGGGTGTCCTTTGAGCCCCCTGCTATATGTATTCGCAATCGACCCCTTCATAAGAAGGTTAGAGAGTGGATCGTTGTGTGGGGAGCCTTTGGGCATTGCTGGTGTGCCACCTTTGAAGATCGTGGCCTATGCTGATGATGTGTCTGTTATTATCTCTGGGATGGAGGAGGCGCAGGAGGTGGTCTCTGTGATAGAGCAGTACACAGAGGCTTCTGGCTCTAAAATCAATCATGAAAAGAGTGAAGTTTTCTGGATGGGTGAGGAGGGTGAAAGCTTCGAACTTCCGGATGCCTTCCCAGAGCCCCAGCAGGAAATTAAAGTGTTGGGCATCAAACTTGGTCCTGGTGACTATGGTCATCGAAATTGGGAAAGCAGGTTGTTGAATGCCAATGCCAAGGTGGCAAGCTGGAAGAAATGGAAACTTTCCTTGAGGGAAAGGGTTGACTTGATTAAAACTTACCTGATCCCAATCTTTTTATATGTCAGCTTTGTCTGTATCTTGCCGGAATCTCTCTATGCAAGGGTGTACAGCTGCTTTTTCCAACTGTTATGGGGAAATAGGCTGAACCTGATCAAACGCAATGTAACTTACCTGTCCAGGCGGGAGGGTGGTCTAGGAATGGTCAACCCTATAGTTTTCTTTTCTCTGCTCTTTTTAAAGTATAATCTTGGTAATATGTTAGCAGAGACCCCGCCGGGATGGGTGGGTATTTTTCAATCTTGGTTTAGGCCTTTTCTGCGATGCTGGGAAGATGGCGGGCCAGTGAAAAGTCTGAGAGTCCGACATGGCAAGCTTCCGGCTTATGTTGCCCCGTGTCTGAAAATACTTAGGCAGTGGCAGGTGACAGTGGGGGATATCAAGTCCCTCCCCAGAAAGCTTCTGGAGAAGAGGATTTTGGGCTCTGCTTTCAGTGTGTCACTGACCTTAAGGGATTGCCCAGGCCCCGTAATGAGGGAGGGGTTGCGTTTAATTAACTTAGGAAGAATCCCTTTGAAGTTTAGGGATCAAGCCTGGCTCGCTTTCCATGGAAGGCTCTATGTGAGAGGGAACCTGAAGCATCGCCCTGTGGATGATCGGGATTGTCCTAGAGCGGAGTGTGTTGGTAAAGTGGAATCTATGGACCACTTTTTGCTCCAGTGTCCCTTTAACATAGAGGTGTATAAAAGGGTGGGGAGGGCTCTAGGCCTCCCTTTTCTCTATCGCATGAGTTATGCGGAGTGGGTGTACGGGGCATTCCCGACTCGCTGGGATTTTGATTTGGATACACTTTTTCTAGTTAGTATAGTTGTCCGTTACTTCACGTGGAATGCACGGTGCCAGATTACCCTGCGGAAGAAAGTCCTCCCTGTTGAGGTGGTGGTGTACGATATTCTGGGTGAGGTTGGGAAGATTCGGGGTCTTGAGAAGGGCAGGGAGCCTCGAGCGGTCTGGATAAGGGCGTGGAGGAATATCAGACCTGCTTTTGGTGAACTGTCCATCTCTGGGTGAGGAGCTCTTTTCCTATGCTATTTCTTTCACGCCCTTAGCTTTTGTTGGTTAATATCTTCTTTTTGAAGAAGGGCTGCATGCATAATGGGGGTGGTTTTGTTTCTTGACCTCGCAGGTTGGATGTCTGGTGTGGTGGTGTGAGTCCTACTAAGATTATTTTCTCCGGTAATGACAGTTTCATGATGTGAGTTTTGTTTTTGCTGTAAAGCCATTCTTTATTTGAGAGCAGAACTTGCTATGTATTTTTTTCCATTTTCATGTAAATATGTATATATTTATTTATGTATATTGATTTTATGATTATTGATTGCAAGACTTTTAATAAACAAAAATTGGGAAGAAGGAGGAGGACACACCCAAGGAGCTCTCTGTGAGATCCAGCCCTTTTCAAGCCTGGGCCTTGCTTGCTAGCTTGGCCCAGGAACAATGCCTGATCCTGGGGGAGGCCCTGGGAGGGATCCCCCTGATGACACGGGGCCTAGTGAGGAGGAGGTGGAGGACCTGTCTGTGGGTCCAGGCCCCGGTGAGAATGCGGATGTCTTCAGCCAGAAGGTTATCAATCGTTTTAGGGCGATTGGGAGAGCGGAAGAAAAACTTAAAGGTTTGAAGGCTGAACACAAATCCTTCAAAACTAAGTATTTCCAGGCCTGGAGTAAAAATCGCACAGCCATGAAGCCTGAGTTGCAGGAATTGGAGAAAAAGGTGAAGAAACAAACTTTATTATTGGAAAGGCTGAAAGACGGAAGTGGAGCATTTAAAGAAAAATTTGACAATGAGAGGAGATTTACCAGCCAAGCATCAGCAAGTTCTGTGGATCAGCAGGCTCGGTTAATGGATGACCCGGCTCCATCTGCCTCTGCACCTCTCCCCCCATGCCAGAACTGGGAATCACCAGCGGCAACCAGCCAGGGGGTTGAGAGTGGACATGGATCCCTGACATTTATCCAGGAGATGGAGTCACCCCTGAAAGCAGACAAGTTTGTCTTTTCTGATGATCCATCAGAAATCCCTGAGGATGGGCAGAGGAGATACAAACCAGCAAAGCTAGTACTGGTGGAGAAATCCCAGTATACCATGCTGCCTTCCAGCATGTCTGCCCCACCTGCTCTAGTGGATGGTGTCCCAGGTGAGAAGGAACTGCATATTGCAGTTATTGCTGAGGAGAAATCCGGTGCAGACATGCAGGGTAAATCCCTGACAGAATCACCAGATTGTGAAAGAAAGGTGGATGGACCTGCATCTAACACCCCAGGCATAGATTTTTTCTGCTCCTGCTGAGACCAGTAGTCCCTCTACAAGCAAAATGGCTGCAAACTCCAAAGAGTTTGCTTCAGCTGAGTTTCCCAGTGTTCCAGGGTTGATTGACCAGCTGTTTGCTGGTGGGGGAGGGGATCAACATGGTGTTGCAAGTGGAATGGAAGTAGCAATGGAAATATCCTGCAATGCTTTACCTGCTGCTATGTTAAAACAGGATTCTATTTCTACAACTGAAAACTCTGTCCCAGTGGAAGAGAAGATGATCGCTGAAACTCTTACCAGTGCAGTAGCAGCTATGGATTCTGCTGTGAAGACAACAGGAATAATAAATATCCCAGCAAGTATAAAAAATGACATTAATGTTAAAGCAATGAATGTGGTGGGTGGTGGTGAAGGGGTTAGTAATGCTGGGAAAAATGAAAATGTTATTTCTCCCCCTGCTCAGCAGAGGAAAGATTTGATTGCACAGATCAATCCCGAATCTGTGCAATCGTTATCTGCTAAGTGTGTGTCAGATAATTTAAAAAAAACTGATGGATTTTCTGCTGGGAGGAATGTTGGAAGCTATGCTTCAGCTTTGGGGAGTCGCACCAGGGTGGGTGGTGGGGATTCTGTTAATCACAATTCAGGGAGGTTTTTTGGGGGGCAGGTTAGTGGGTATAGGAGGAGGAATGTGGTACAGTTGAGGTGGGAGGGGGAAGGAACCCCAATAGTAAGGGGGAGGGTGGCTGAGTTGATTTTGGAAATGGGGTTTAAAGCCTGTGATATTTTTGCTTTAATTTGCCCGGTGGGAAGTTATGAATTTGATTTATCGTTTGTAAAACCTGAAAGTTTGGATCTCTTCTGGGAGAGATTTAGGAGGTGCAAGGGCCTTCAGCAGTGGAGAGGTTTGGTGCCAAAGGTAATTTCAAGGCAGCCTTTGATAAAGTCGGTGACCATTCTGGTGCGTAACGAATCCATACCAGAGGCTGATTTATTAGTATGGCTACGCCGATATGGCGAGGTCCTCACTCCACTGCGGAAGGTCCTTGATGAGCATGGGATATGGACAGGGGCCTGGACAGTGTCACTAAAATTGGGGGTGCTGGGCGATGTAGTTCAGCACCTTCCCTGCTCAGACTTTCTGGGTAGGGATAGGCTGACCATTTTCTACCAAGGTCAGCCTAAGGTGTGTAATAAATGTGGTGATAAAGGCCACTTTGCATCGTCCTGCACCCACAAGAAGTGCTCACTGTGCCAGGATTTAGGCCATTTGGCCAGAGAATGCACCCAGATTCGGTGCAATTTGTGCCAGCAGCTGGGTCATCCATATAGCCAGTGCCCAGAGGCACTGCATAACTTGCCAGGATTGGAGACTGAGCTGCAGAGGCTTGATAAAGAAGATGAAGCAGCTGAAGTTAGAGAGGAAATTGTTGTTGCCCCTCCTGTGTCTGTTGTGTCAGATTCTGTTTCCCCTAGTGATGTGGTCCCTGAGTCTGTCCCTCCTGTGTCTGTTGTGTCAGATTCTGTTTCCCCTAGTGATGTGGTCCCTGAGTCTGTCCCTCCTTTTGTTCCTACATCTACTGTGCATAGATCCTCCAGACTAGCGGAAGCTGCTGGGGGGGCGGGTATAGTGGATCTTCCCCCTCGGCCTACTCCACCTCCAGTCCCTGTCTCTCGACACCGCAAACGCGGCCAAGAGGGTGCAGGGGTGCTGGATGGTGGTGGGGTCGATGGGGTTGAGGGAGGGGTGTCCATGTCCCATGTCTCACCCTCTGTTGTGGAGGATTCGGATGATGAGGGGTGGGAGAGGACAAAGAGGAAGAAAAAGAAGAAGAGGAAGACCAGTAAGGCGGTCATTTCTTCCTTACAGTTAGAGCCAGGAGGGGTTCCTCTTGGCAACACATTTTCGGTTTTATCAGGGGAAGAGTTAGTATCTGATTTATCTACTTCTTTATCATCTATGGATGAGGGGGAGTCACATAGTGTAAAGAGAGCTGTTTCGGGTGATGAGAGTGTGGTGGAGGTTAAGAAACGACTACCCCAATCATCCTGATGGCAGTGCCCGCTCTGATAAAGGTGGCGACCATTAATGTCGCCAGCGTGAAATCTGCAAGAGCTCGTGATATTGCCTTATTTTTGCTCAGTGAGTTTGATGCTGAGATTTTATTTTTGCAAGAGACCTGGCTCAATACTTTGGCCGATGTCCATCTAGCAAAAAGGGAGTGGAGATGCGGTCCCTCCTTTTGGTCTCTTGCGGCTGAGCCTTGCAGCGGAGTTGCGGTTCTTTTTAAAACCGATATGGTAACGTGCCGGCGGATAATTGAGGTAGAAATGGGGAGATGCATGGTCTTAGACGTCTCTGTTAGGGGGCAGGACCTGCGCCTGATCAATATCTATGGACCGCAGTCAAAATGGGACAGGAAATGCCTCTTCACAAAGATCAAGCCCTTCCTTTTTACATCCCAGCAGGTTGTCTTTGGAGGTGACTTTAACACCATAATTAGGCCTGAAGACAGGAGGGTCTCCATAGACAGGCTGGGTTATGATAGCGTTTTTCTTAGAGATATGGTTAGACAAGCAGGCCTGGTAGATGTGCACATTAAGCACTGCCCTGGCAGCACGGGATTCACGTTTCAGAGAGGGAATAGTCAGAGTAGGATAGATAGGTTTTTTTTAAAGGAGAACTCTGCTTTCTCGGCTCCTGAGTTGAGGGCGGTGGAGTTCTCTGACCACTGTATGCTGTCTGTGACTCTGAATGCCTCGGACACTCCACCCAGGGGAAGGGGTACCTGGAAACTGAATTCGGCTCTCCTGGAAGATGTAGAGGTAAGACAATCCTTTGAGGATTTTTTTCAGGCACAGGTTTCTATTCTGGACTTTTGCAGCAGTAAGTCAGAGTGGTGGGAGCTTGTGAAACAAAGGGCGATTGGACTTTTCAAGGCCATAAGTAAGAAGAAGCAGCTTGGTATGTATATTGCCTACCAGCATTTGCGGAGGAAGCTTGATCGTCTTGTCTCGTATGGAGGAGATCCAGGGGAGATCTCGGAGGTAAAGCTTCTTCTTAGGAAGTGTCAATACGACCGGCATGCCTCCTTGGTTCTGGAGAGAGATTATGGGAAATATCACTCGCCTGATCCTTACCAGAACTGTAAGCAAGGCATAGCAGTTAAGACGGTCATAGGTCTGAGGGATAGTACGGGTTCCCTGGTGAAGTCCAGATCAGGGATCCTGGAGATCTTCAGGTCATATTACGCAGACCTTCTGGGAAGAAAGGACCGTAGTCGGGACAGGATGGAAAGCTTTCTGGATTCTACTCCAGGATTGGGAAATTATACATTGCCTTTGATGGATTTGACAGAACCAATTTCAGCGGATGAGGTAGTTCGTGCTATAGAGAAGCTGGCTACCAAAAAGTCGCCTGGGCCAGATGGGTTGACAGCTGAATTTTACAAGTGTTTTAAGTCCATTCTGGCTCCCTTTTTAGCGGAGGTTTATAACAGCTGTTTAGAAGAGGGTTCTCTCCCTCCCTCCATGAGGCAATCCGCTGTGATTCTTCTGTCAAAAGGTAAAGACCCCTCAATAATTGAGAACTGGCGCCCCATCAGTCTTCTCAATGTTGATAGAAAGATCTTGGCGAAGATTCTTTTTTGGCGCTTGTCGTCAGTAGCAGGCGATTTGTTGTCCAATCATCAGCACTGCTCGGTCCAGGGCAGAAGTACCTTTTCAGCAATTTTAGCTGTCCGGGAGGCTTTGGAGCGATGCAGGGCTGCTGGATGGAGAAAGTACTTGCTGGCATTGGATCAGGCGAAGGCTTTTGATCGAGTCAATCATGAGTACCTGTATTTGCTACTTGGTAGATACGGCCTGCAGGGGAGGTTTATTGATTGGCTGAAAACATTATATAAAGGGGCTGAGAGCTTCCCACTTGTTAATGGTTGGGTTGGACGGCCTTTTGAGGTTGGCTCTGGTGTGCGCCAGGGGTGTCCTTTGAGCCCCCTGCTATATGTATTCGCAATCGACCCCTTCATAAGAAGATTAGAGAGTGGATCGTTGTGTGGGGTGCCTTTGGGCATTGCTGGTGTGCCGCCTTTGAAGGTCGTGGCCTATGCCGATGATGTGTCTGTTATTATCTCTGGAATGGAGGAGGCGCAGGAGGTGGTCTCTGTGATAGAGCAGTACACTGAGGCTTCTGGCTCTAAAATCAATCATGAAAAGAGTGAAGTTTTCTGGATGGGTGAGGAGGGTGAAAGCTTCGAACTTCCGGATGCCTTCCCAGAGCCCCAGCAGGAAATTAAAGTGTTGGGCATCAAATTTGGTCCTGGTGACTATGGTCATCGAAATTGGGAAAGCAGGTTGTTGAATGCCAATGCCAAGGTGGCAAGCTGGAAGAAATTGAAACTTTCCTTGAGGGAAAGGGTTGACTTGATTAAAACTTACCTGATCCCAACCCTTTTTATATGTCAGCTTTGTCTGTATCTTGCCGGAATCTCTCTATGCAAGGGTGTACAGCTGCTTTTTCCAACTGTTATGGGGAAATAGGCTGAACCTGATCAAACGCAATGTAACTTACCTGTCCAGGCGGGAGGGTGGTCTAGGAATGGTCAACCCTATAGTTTTCTTTTCTCTGCTTTTTTTAAAGTATAATCTTGGTAATATGTTAGCAGAGACCCCGCCGGGATGGGTGGGTATTTTTCAATCTTGGTTTAGGCCTTTTCTGCGATGCTGGGAAGATGGCGGGCCAGTGAAAAGTCTGAGAGTCCGACATGGCAAGCTTCCGGCTTATGTTGCCCCGTGTCTGAAAATACTTAGGCAGTGGCAGGTGACAGTGGGGGATATCAAGTCCCTCCCCAGAAAGCTTCTGGAGAAGAGGATTTTGGGCTCTGCTTTCAGTGTGTCGCTGACTTTAAGGGATTGCCCAGGCCCCATAATGAGGGAGGGGTTGCGTTTAATTAACTTAGGAAGAATCCCTTTGAAGTTTAGGGATCAAGCCTGGCTCGCTTTCCATGGAAGGCTCTATGTGAGAGGGAACCTGAAGCATCGCCCTGTGGATGATCGGGATTGTCCTAGAGCGGAGTGTGTTGGTAAAGTAGAGTCTATGGACCACTTTTTGCTCCAGTGTCCCTTTAACATAGAGGTGTATAAAAGGGTGGGGAGGGCTCTAGGCATCCCCTTTCTCTATCGCATGAGTTATGCGGAGTGGGTGTACGGGGCATTCCCGACTCGCTGGGATTTTGATTTGAATACACTTTTTCTAGTTAGTATAGTTGTCCGTTACTTCACGTGGAATGCACGGTGCCAGATTACCCTGCGGAAGAAAGTCCTCCCTGTCGAGGTGGTGGTGTACGATATTCTTGGTGAGGTTGGGAAGATTCGGGGTCTTGAGAAGGGCAGGGAGCCTCGAGCGGTCTGGATAAGGGCGTGGAGGAATATCAGACCTGCTTTTGGTGAACTGTCCATCTCTGGGTGAAAAGCTTTTTTCCTATGCTATTTTTTTCACGCCCTTAGCTTTTGTTAGTTAATATCTTCATTTTTGAAGAAGGGCTGCATGCATAATGGGAGTGGTTTTGTTTCTTGACCTCGCAGGTTTGATGTCTGGTGTGGTGGTGTGAGTCTTATTTAGATAATTTTTTCCGGTAATGATGTGTTTCATGATGTGAGTTTTGTTTTTGCTGTAAAGGCAGTCTTTATTTGAGAGCAGAATTTGCTATGTATTTTTTTTCCCCCCTTTTCATGTAAATATGTATATATTTATTTATGTATATTGATTTTATGCTTATTGATTGCAAGACTTTTAATAAACAAAATTGGGAAGAATGTCCCTTACATTGGTGATCAGTGGGAAGAATGTCCCTTACATTGGTGGTCAGTGGGAAGAATGCCCCTTACATCGGTGTCAGTGGGAAGAATGCTCCTTATATTGGTGATCAGTGAGAAGAATGCTCCTTACATTGGTGACCAGTGGGAAGAATGTTCCTTACATTGCTGGTCAGTGGGAAGAATGTTCCTTACATTGGTGGTCAGTGAGAAGAATGTCCCTTACATTGGTGGTCAGTGAGAAGAATGCTTCTTACATTGGTGGTCAGTGGGAAGAATGTCCCTTACATTGGTGGTCAGTGGGAAGAATGCTCCTTACATTGGAGGTCAGAAGGAAGAATGTCCCTTACATTGGTGGTCAGTGGGAAGAAGGAGGAGGACACACCCAAAGAGCTCTCTCAGAGAACCAGCCCTTTTCAAGCCTGGGCCTTGCTTGCTAGCTTGGCCCAGGAACAATGCCTGATCCTGGGGGAGGCCCTGGGAGGGATCCCCCTGATGACACGGGGCCTAGTGAGGAGGAGGTGGAGGACCTGTCTGTGGGTCCAGGCCCTGGTGAGAATGCGGATGTCTTCAGCCAGAAGGTTATCAATCGTTTTAGGGCGATTGGGAGAGCTGAAGAAAAACTTAAAGTTTTGAAGGCTGAACATAAATCCTTCAGAGCCAAATACTGCCAGGCCTGGAGTAAAAATCGCACAGCCATGAAGCCTGAGCTACAGGAATTGGAAGATAAGGTAAAGAAACAATCTTTATTACTGGAAAAGTTGAAAGATAGAAGCGGAGTGTTTAAAGAAAAATTTGATAATGAGAGGAGATTTGCCAGCCAAGCATCAGCAAGTTCTGTGGATCAGCAGCCTCAGTTAATGGATGACCAGGCTCCATCTGCCTCTGCACCTCTCCCCCCATGCCAGAACTGGGAATCGCCAGCGGCAACCAGCCAGGGGGTTGAGAGTGGGCATGGATCCCTGACATTTATCCAGGAGATGGAGTCCCCCCTGAGAGCAGATAAGTTTGCATTCACTGATGATCCATCAGAAATCCCTGTGGATGGGCAGAGGAGATACAAACCAGCAAAGCCAGTACTGGTGGAGAAATCCCAGTATACCATGCTGCCATCCAACATGTCTGCCCCACCTGCTGTAGTGGATGGTGTCCCAGGTGAGAAGGAGCTTTGCCTACAGCTACCTATTGGAGATTCTGCTGTGAACACAACCAGTACAGACATGCAGGGAAAATCCCTGACCGTGAAATCCCCGGACCATCAGGTGAATGTGGATGGACCTGCATCTGACACCCCAGACATGGATTTTGCTGGTCTGGCTGAGACCAGTAGTCCCTCTGAAAGCAAAATGGCTGCCAGCTCCAAGGAGTCTGTTTCACTTTCACCAGAGCTTCCCAGTGTTTCAGGGCTGATTGCTGGTGGGGGAGGGGATCAGCATGCTGCTGTTTTTGGAATGGAAGCAGCCATGGAAGTTACCTGCAGTGTTTTACCTGCTGCTGTGCTAGAACTGAATTCCATTTCCACAGCTGAAAACCCTGTCCCAGTGGAAGAGAAGATGACAGCTGAAACTCTTACCAGTGCAGCACCAACTATGGATTCTGCTGTGAAGACAACAAATATCCCAGCAAGTATTAAAAATGACAATAATCATAAAGCAATGAATGTGGTGGGTGGTGGTGAAGGGGATAATATTGCTGGGAAAAATAGAAATGACATTTCTCCCCCTGCTCAGCAGAGGAAAGATTTATCGATTGTACAGATCAATCCCGGATCTGTACAATCGTTATCTGTTATGTCTGTGTCGGATGTTTCAAAACAAACTGATGGATTTTCTGCTGGGAGGAATGTTGGAAGCTATGCTTCAGCTTTGGGGAGTCGCACCAGGGTGGGTGGTGGGGATTTGGTTAGTAATCGCAATTCAAGGAGGTTTGTTGGGGGGTTGGTTAGTGGGTATAGGAGGAGGAATGTGGTTCAGTTGCGGTGGGAGGGCGATGGAACGCCGCCAGTAAGGGGGAGAGTGGCCGAGTTGGTCTTGGAAATGGGGTTTAAAGCCTGTGACATTTTTGCTTTGATTTGCCCGGTGGGAAGTTATGAATTTGATTTGTCGTTTGTGAAACCTGAGAGTTTGGATCTCTTTTGGGAGAGATTTAGGAGGTGCAAGGGCCTTCAGCAGTGGAGTGGTTTGGTGCCAAAGGTGATTTCAAGACAGCCTCTGATAAAGTCGGTGACCATCTTGGTGCGTAACGAATCCATACCAGAGGCTGATTTATTAGTATGGCTACGCCGATATGGCGAGGTCCTCACTCCACTGCGGAAGGTCCTTGATGAGCATGGGATATGGACAGGGGCCTGGACAGTGTCACTAAAATTGGGGGTGCTGGGCGATGTAGTTCAGCACCTTCCCTGCTCAGCCTTTCTGGGTAGGGATAGGCTGACCATTTTCTACCAAGGTCAGCCTAAGGTATGTAATAAATGTGGTGATAAAGGCCACTTTGCATCGTCCTGCACCCACAAGAAGTGCTCACTGTGCCAGGATTTAGGCCATTTGGCCAGAGAATGCACCCAGATTCGGTGCAATTTGTGCCAGCAGCTGGGTCATCCATATAGCCAGTGCCCAGAGGCACTGCATAACTTGCCAGGATTGGAGACTGAGCTGCAGAGGCTTGATAAAGAAGATGAAGCAGCTGAAGTTAGAGAGGAAATTGTTGTTGCCCCTCCTGTGTCTGTTGTGTCAGATTCTGTTTCCCCTAGTGAGGTGGTCCCTGAGTCTGTCCTTCCTGTGTCTGTTGTGTCAGATTTTGTTTCCCCTAGTGATGTGGTCCCTGAGTCTGTCCCTCCTGTTGTTCCTACATCTACTGTGCGTAGATCCTCCAGACTAGCGGAAGCTGCTGGGGGGGCGGGTATAGTGGATCTTCCCCCTCGGCCTACTCCACCTCCAGTCCCTGTCTCTCGACACCGCAAACGCGGCCAAGAGGGTGCAGGGGTGCTGGATGGTGGTGGGGTCGATGGGGTTGAGGGAGGGGTGTCCATGTCCCATGTCTCACCCTCTGTTGTGGAGGATTCGGATGAGGAGGGGTGGGAGAGGACAAGGAGGAAGAAAAAGAAAAAGAGGAAAACCAGTAAAGCGGTCGTTTCCTCCTTACAGTTAGAGCCAGGAGGGGTTCCTCTTGGCAACACATTTTCGGTTTTATCAGGGGAGGAGTTAGTATCCGATTTATCCACTTCTTTATCATCTATGGATGAGGGGGAGTCACATAGTGTAAAGAGAGCTGTTTCGGGTGATGAGAGTGTGGTGGAGGTTAAGAAACGACTACCCCAATCATCCTGATGGCAGTGCCCGCTCTGATAAAGGTGGCGACCATTAATGTCGCCAGCGTGAAATCTGCAAGAGCTCGTGATATTGCCTTATTTTTGCTCAGTGAGTTTGATGCTGAGATTTTATTTTTGCAAGAGACCTGGCTCAATACTTTGGCCGATGTCCATCTAGCAAAAAGGGAGTGGAGATGTGGTCCCTCCTTTTGGTCTCTTGCGGCTGAGCCTTGCAGCGGAGTTGCGGTTCTTTTTAAAACCGATATGGTAACGTGCCGGCGGATAATTGAGGTAGAAATGGGGAGATGCATGGTCTTAGACGTCTCTGTTAGGGGGCAGGACCTGCGCCTCATCAATATCTATGGACCGCAGTCAAAATGGGACAGGAAATGCCTCTTCACAAAGATCAAGCCCTTCCTTTTTACATCCCAGCAGGTTGTCTTTGGAGGTGACTTTAACACCATAATTAGGCCTGAAGACAGGGGGGTCTCCATAGACAGGCTGGGTTATGATAGCGTTTTTCTTAGAGATATGGTTAGACAAGCAGGCCTGGTAGATGTGCACATTAAGCACTGCCCTGGCAGCACGGGATTCACGTTTCAGAGAGGGAATAGTCAGAGTAGGATAGACAGGTTTTTTTTAAAGGAGAACTCTGCTTTCTCGGCTCCTGAGTTGAGGGCGGTGGAGTTCTCTGACCACTGTATGCTGTCTGTGACTCTGAATGCCTCGGACACTCCACCCAGGGGAAGGGGTACCTGGAAACTGAATTCGGCTCTCCTGGAAGATGTAGAGGTAAGACAATCCTTTGAGGATTTTTTTCAGGCACAGGTTTCTATTCTGGACTTTTGCAGCAGTAAGTCAGAGTGGTGGGAGCTTGTGAAACAAAGGGCGATTGGACTTTTCAAGGCCATAAGTAAGAAGAAGCAGCTTGGTATGTATATTGCCTACCAGCATTTGCGGAGGAAGCTTGATCGTCTTGTCTCGTATGGAGGAGATCCAGGGGAAATCTCGGAGGTAAAGCTTCTTCTTAGGAAGTGTCAATACGACCGGCATGCCTCCTTGGTTCTGGAGAGAGATTATGGGAAATATCACTCGCCTGATCCTTACCAGAACTGTAAGCAAGGCATAGCAGTTAAGACGGTCATAGGTCTGAGGGATAGTACGGGTTCCCTGGTGAAGTCCAGATCAGGGATCCTGGAGATCTTCAGGTCATATTACGCAGACCTTCTGGGAAGAAAGGACCTTAGTCGGGACAGGATGGAAAGCTTTCTGGATTCTACTCCAGGATTGGGAAATGATACATTGCCTTTGATGGATTTGACAGAACCAATTTCAGCGGATGAGGTAGTTCGTGCTATAGAGAAGCTGGCTACCAAAAAGTCGCCTGGGCCAGATGGGTTGACAGCTGAATTTTACAAGTGTTTTAAGTCCATTCTGGCTCCCTTTTTAGCGGAGGTTTATAACAGCTGTTTAGAAGAGGGTTCTCTCCCTCCCTCCATGAGGCAATCCGCTGTGATTCTTCTGTCAAAAGGTAAAGACCCCTCAATAATTGAGAACTGGCGCCCCATCAGTCTTCTCAATGTTGATAGAAAGATCTTGGCGAAGATTCTTTTTTGGCGCTTGTCGTCAGTAGCAGGCGATTTGTTGTCCAATCATCAGCACTGCTCGGTCCAGGGCAGAAGTACCTTTTCAGCAATTTTAGCTGTCCGGGAGGCTTTGGAGCGATGCAGGGCTGCTGGATGGAGAAAGTACTTGCTGGCATTGGATCAGGCGAAGGCTTTTGATCGAGTCAATCATGAGTACCTGTATTTGCTACTTGGTAGATACGGCCTGCAGGGGAGGTTTATTGATTGGCTGAAAACATTATATAAAGGGGCTGAGAGCTTCCCACTTGTTAATGGTTGGGTTGGACGGCCTTTTGAGGTTGGCTCTGGTGTGCGCCAGGGGTGTCCTTTGAGCCCCCTGCTATATGTATTCGCAATCGACCCCTTCATAAGAAGGTTAGAGAGTGGATCGTTGTGTGGGGTGCCTTTGGGCATTGCTGGTGTGCCGCCTTTGAAGGTCGTGGCCTATGCCGATGATGTGTCTGTTATTATCTCTGGGATGGAGGAGGCGCAGGAGGTGGTCTCTGTGATAGAGCAGTACACTGAGGCTTCTGGCTCTAAAATCAATCATGAAAAGAGTGAAGTTTTCTGGATGGGTGAGGAGGGTGAAAGCTTCGAACTTCCGGATGCCTTCCCAGAGCCCCAGCAGGAAATTAAAGTGTTGGGCATCAAATTTGGTCCTGGTGACTATGGTCATCGAAATTGGGAAAGCAGGTTGTTGAATGCCAATGCCAAGGTGGCAAGCTGGAAGAAATGGAAACTTTCCTTGAGGGAAAGGGTTGACTTGATTAAAACTTACCTGATCCCAATCTTTTTATATGTCAGCTTTGTCTGTATCTTGCCGGAATCTCTCTATGCAAGGGTGTACAGCTGCTTTTTCCAACTGTTATGGGGAAATAGGCTGAACCTGATCAAACGCAATGTAACTTACCTGTCCAGGCGGGAGGGTGGTCTAGGAATGGTCAACCCTATAGTTTTCTTTTCTCTGCTTTTTTTAAAGTATAATCTTGGTAATATGTTAGCAGAGACCCCGCCGGGATGGGTGGGTATTTTTCAATCTTGGTTTAGGCCTTTTCTGCGATGCTGGGAAGATGGCGGGCCAGTGAAAAGTCTGAGAGTCCGACATGGCAAGCTTCCGGCTTATGTTGCCCCGTGTCTGAAAATACTTAGGCAGTGGCAGGTGACAGTGGGGGATATCAAGTCCCTCCCCAGAAAGCTTCTGGAGAAGAGGATTTTGGGCTCTGCTTTCAGTGTGTCGCTGACCTTAAGGGATTGCCCAGGCCCCGTAATGAGGGAGGGGTTGCGTTTAATTAACTTAGGAAGAATCCCTTTGAAGTTTAGGGATCAAGCCTGGCTCGCTTTCCACGGAAGGCTCTATGTGAGAGGGAACCTGAAGCATCGCCCTGTGGATGATCGGGATTGTCCTAGAGCGGAGTGTGTTGGTAAAGTGGAGTCTATGGACCACTTTTTGCTCCAGTGTCCCTTTAACATAGAGGTGTATAAAAGGGTGGGGAGGGCTCTAGGCATCCCCTTTCTCTATCGCATGAGTTATGCGGAGTGGGTGTACGGGGCATTCCCGACTCGCTGGGATTTTGATTTGGATACACTTTTTCTAGTTAGTATAGTTGTCCGTTACTTCACGTGGAATGCACGGTGCCAGATTACCCTGCGGAAGAAAGTCCTCCCTGTCGAGGTGGTGGTGTACGATATTCTGGGTGAGGTTGGGAAGATTCGGGGTCTTGAGAAGGGCAGGGAGCCTCGAGCGGTCTGGATAAGGGCGTGGAGGAATATCAGACCTGCTTTTGGTGAACTGTCCATCTCTGGGTGAAAAGCTTTTTTCCTATGCTATTTCTTTCACGCCCTTAGCTTTTGTTAGTTAATATCTTCATTTTTGAAGAAGGGCTGCATGCATAATGGGAGTGGTTTTGTTTCTTGACCTCGCAGGTTTGATGTCTGGTGTGGTGGTGTGAGTCTTATTAAGATTATTTTTCCCGGTAATGATGTGTTTCATGATGTGAGTTTTGTTTTTGCTGTAAAGGCAGTCTTTATTTGAGAGCAGAATTTGCTATGTATTTTTTTTCCCCCCCCTTTTCATGTAAATATGTATATATTTATTTATGTATATTGATTTTATGCTTATTGATTGCAAGACTTTTAATAAACAAAATTGGGAAGAATGTCCCTTACATTGGTGATCAGTGGGAAGAATGTCCCTTACATTGGTGGTCAGTGGGAAGAATGCCCCTTACATCGGTGTCAGTGGGAAGAATGCTCCTTACATCGGTGTCAGTGAGAAGAATGCTCCTTACATTGGTGACCAGTGGGAAGAATGTTCCTTACATTGGTGATCAGTGGGAAGAATGTTCCTTACATTGGTGGTCAGTGAGAAGAATGTTCCTTACATTGGTGGTCATTGGAAGAATGATCATCCTTACATTGGTGGTCAGTGAGAAGAATGCCCCTTAAATTGACGGTCACTGGAAGAATGATCCCACTTACAATGGTGGTCAATGGGGAAAATTGCCCCCATTACAGATACTGTAGCTAAAAAGATCATTGGCGTTGTGGTGCTGGCTTTGCCAAGAACCATTGGTCCCAGAGCTTTGCAGGCACCATACAATAACAGTGAATTAGCCACAGCCTGAAAAACTTTGGTTGAGAATGGCTGGTCTAGAGAGCCTCTCACTCTTCATATTGGTTGGTGAATCTTTTGGGAGATTGTGCAGATGTTGTACCATCATTCTATAGTGTGTGTGGCAAGCTTTAGACTCCAGAAATAGATTGGACTAACCATTCATCCAAGCTGTGTGTTGGGTTGTATAATGTGTTGTGTTCCTTTTTTCCCAGAGAGGTCCTCCCAGGTGGTTTGGATCAGTCTCTGGACGCCTTCCAGAAGATGCTGATTCTGCGCTGTCTGCGAGGAGACAAAGTGACCAATGCCATGCAGGACTATGTGTGTCATCAGCTGGGACAGAGGTTCATAGAGCCGCAGGTACTGCAGACTAATCACTTTCCAGATGACTGATACGGATTGTTGTGCAGAGGTGGAATATTTAGGTTCACATTCATCCTTCTCAATTAGACGGCAGACCTGGGCGCAGTATTCCGCGAATCCTCCCCTGTCACTCCGCTCATCTTCATCCTTTCTCCTGGGACCGACCCGGCCGCTGATCTCTACAAGTTTGCAGAAGAAATGAGGTTCTCCAAGAAACTTAGTGCCATATCTCTTGGCCAGGGACAGGTAAGTACCCCTACACTTCTCAGCGAGCTTCACACAGTGAACTGTTTAATAATTCCCCCAGATCTTTATCAGAGCATCCATATAGTCATCTATTTCCAGACATATTGTACTTTTTGCAATAAAAGAGTTTCCAGGATTGTCTTCCTTCCCACAGGGACCTCGGGCAGAGACCATGATGAGGAACGCCATGGAGAGAGGGAAGTGGGTATTCTTCCAGAACTGCCACCTTGCCCCCAGCTGGATGCCCTCCCTGGAAAGGCTGATAGAGAATATTGACCCTGATAAAGTAAGTTCCATTTTCTGCATCCCAATTCTACTCCAACCATTGTGCCAGGCTCCTGAGTGATAATTCAACCTTCTCTGTTCTGTAGGTCCATCGGGATTTCCGACTCTGGCTGACCAGTATGCCCAGTAACCAGTTCCCAGTGTCCATATTACAGAATGGCTCTAAACTAACCATTGAGCCTCCACGTGGGGTGAAAGCCAATCTCCTGCGCACTTACCTGAGCTTGACCGATGCAGAACTAAATGACTGCAAGAAGGTAAGTGCTTGGCCTGCTACAAGGTCCTCAGCCTATCTCTCAGTCCCTCCCATCCTTTCTTTTTTTCCTTCCTGTTCTGTTACTAATTTTGTTTCATTGATTTGTTTCGGAATTAGTTTAGTTGTGTTTATTATTTTTCTAATGAATTTTCGGAGCGATTTGAATTCTGTGTGAAGAATAGATAATTTTTAAGGAGCGGGGCCAGGAAGCCAGTCGCTGCGTCCTTAACAACCGATGATTCATCAGCTGTCAGCGAGCTTCCCTGCTGACAGCTGAATGTAAACAGAATGGCTGGCAATTTAAAATTCATTTAAAAAACTGTGTGCCCCCCCCCCCCCCCCCGATCCATAGCAGGCCACTCTGGTCTGGTATGGAGATTACGGGGAACCCCTCTCCATAATTAAAAAAAAAAAAATTGGTGTGCTCCCTCCGAAATCTATACCAGACCCTTACCCGAGCATGCAGCCCGTCAGGCCAGAAATGGGGGGGGGGGGGGGAACAAGTGAAGGCCCCCTCCTCTCCTGAACTATACCAGGCCACATGCCCTCAACATGCAGGGGAGTGCTTTGGGATTCACAAGGGGGGGGGGGAGGTGGGATCTGGGGGCCCTTCATTTTAAAGGAGGCTTCCAGATCCAAAAACACCAGTCACACCTGCCCCCGCACCCTCAAAACCACCAAGCCAGGGTTGTAGGGAATAGGCCCTTGTCCCCATCAACATGTGGACAAGGTGTTTTGGTACCCCAAAGCCCCCCCCCCCTCCCCATGTTGAGGGCATGTGGCCTGCAATTGATTGTAATTTTTTTATTTACATTCAGCTGTCAATGCGGAACCCCGCTGACGGCTGATGAGTCATCGGTTATTAAGGACGTGGCGGCCGGCTTGTTGCCCTGCTCCTTAGCAACCAGCTATTCTTCAAATACAATTTGGATCATCGATCTATTTATTTACCAATCAATGAACATACAAAATAACACTAAACTAATTTCAATGAAGTTCCTTATCATTTCATTTAGAATCTCCAAATAATCAAAAACTTGTCTGAATTTATATTCAGACCGTAACGAATTGTAGGAGGAGTAGCGGGTCCTAGCTCTCAGTCACTTACTAAACTTCAGGCACTGTCACTCTCCAGCGCAGATCGTCTGCAGAATTGTTCCTTCTATGTTGACCATTTGTTGAGTGGTTAGTGGTTAGTTCCCCCAATTTAAAAACTCTACCGCAAGGATTTGACAACAGTTCACATTTTCAGCTGTGTACATTGAATGAATAACACTTACAGTGCCTTGCAAAAGTATTCGGCCCCCTTGAACTTTTTGACCTTTTGCCACATTTCAGGCTTCAAACATAAAGATATAAAACTGTAATTTCTTTGTGAAGAATCAACAACAAGTGGGACACAATCATAAAGTGGAACGAAATCTATTGGATATTTCAAACTTTTTTAACAAATAAAAAACTGAAAAATTGGGCGTGCAAAATTATTCAGCCCCCTTAAGTTAATACTTTGTAGCGCCACCTTTTGCTGCGATTACAGCTGTAGGTCGCTTGGGGTTTGTCTCTATCAGTTTTGCACATCGAGGGACTGAAATTTTTGCCCATTCCTCCTTGCAAAACAGCTCGAGCTCAGTGAGGTTGGATGGAGAGCGTTTGTGAACAGCAGTTTTCAGTTCTTTCCACAGATTCTCGATTGGATTCAGGTCTGGACTTTGACTTGGCCATTCTAACACCTGGATATGTTTATTTGTGAACCATTCCATTGTAGATTTTGCTTTATGTTTTGGATCATTGTCTTGTTGGAAGACAAATCTCCGTCCCAGTCTCAGGTCTTTTGCAGACTCCATCAGGTTTTCTTCCAGAATGGTCCTGTATTTGGCTCCATCCATCTTCCCATCAATTTTAACCATCTTCCCTGTCCCTGCTGAAGAAAAGCAGGCCCAAACCATGATGCTGCCACCACCATGTTTGACAGTGGGGATGGTGTGTTCAGGGTGATGAGCTGTGTCGCTTTTACGCCAAATATAATGTTTTGCATTGTTGCCAAAAAGTTTGATTTTGGTTTCATCTGAGCAGAGCACCTTCTTCCACATGTTTGGTGTCTCCCAGGTGGCTTGTGGCAAACTTTAAACGACACTTTTTATGGATATCTTTAAGAAATGGCTTTCTTCTTGCCACTCTTCCATAAAGGGCAGATTTGTGCAGTATACGACTGATTGTTGTCCTATGGACAGAGTCTCCCACCTCAGCTGTAGATCTCTGCAGTTCATCCAGAGTGATCATGGGCCTCTTGGCTGCATCTCTGATCAGTCTTCTCCTTGTATGAGCTGAAAGTTTAGAGGGACGGCCAGGTCTTCGTAGATTTGCAGTGGTCTGATACTCCTTCCATTTCAATATTATTGCTTGCACAGAGCTCCTTGGGATGTTTAAAGCTTGGGAAATCTTTTAATATCCAAATCCGGCTTTAAACTTCTCCACAACAGTATCTCGGACCTGCCTGGTGTGTTCCTTGTTCTTCATGATGCTCTCTGCGCTTTAAACGGACCTCTGAGACTATCGCAGTGCAGGTGCATTTATACGGAGACTTGATTACACACAGGTGGATTCTATTTATCATCATTAGTCATTTAGGTCAACATTGGATCATTCAGAGATCCTCACTGAAATTCTGGAGAGAGCTTGCAGCACTGAAACTAAAGGGGCTGAATAATTTTGCACGCCCAATTTTTCAGTTTTTTATTTGTTAAAGTTTGTGATATCCAATACATTTCCTTCCACTTCATGATTGTGTCCCACTTGTTGTTGATTCTTCACAAAAAATGACAGTTTTATATCTTTATGTTTGAAACCTGAAATGTGGCAAAAGGTCGAAAAGTTCAAGGGGGCCGAATACTTTCGCAAGGCACTGTATGTAGACCTTCTGACATCAAAGATGGGATTGTGTAGTTAGAACAGAGGAGATTACCAACTTTCACACTTCCCATCCTGTTCTTGGGAAATCAGCATCTGCCAGCAATCCCACAAAGTCTACTCATCAATAGATTAACTGAGAGAAGAAGCCATTGAGGAGCCTAACATTCCAGTACTGCCAAACGCTAAAGTGGCAGTATTGAGTGGTGTGGCCCCCATAAGGCTAGCTTGCCTAGGATCTAGGACAACTCAAACATAATCAAGATCTTCACCTGGCAGATCCATTGAAAACTATATACCGTAAAATACCGGAGAATTTTCTTAATCTAAATCTCCAAGTCTTGTAAAGTCTGTAATATTTAAAGTCCGTACTTCAATTACCAACCTTCTTGTGTACCACCTCTTGTCTTCCCCTGACCATGGTCCTAACCCCTACAGGCTATGGAGCACAAGGCCCTGCTGCTATCTCTTTGTCTGTTCCACGGCAGCACTATAGAAAGACGGAAGTTTGGTCCATTGGGATTCAATATCCCCTACGAATTCACAGATGGAGATCTGAGGATCTGCATCTCCCAGCTGCGGATGTTTCTGGAAGAGTACACCGACATCCCATACAAGGTGAGGAGGAAAGGGATGGCATTTCTATGTGGCATCATCTTGCCTGTCCAGATATCACAGATCAGCCTCACGCAGCACTGTGAAGAGGTAACTGTATTTTATGCGGCAGGTTCTGCGGTACACAGCCGGTGAGATTAATTATGGTGGTCGCGTTACCGACGACTGGGACAGACGATGCCTCCTTAGTATCCTGCAGGACTTTTACCAGCCGCCGGTGCTAGAAGATAATTACAAGTTCTCTGAGTCAGGAGTTTACCATCAGATCAACCCGACCTACGACCTGAATGTGAGCAGGAATTTCTTGTATCTTATCTTTTATACATGGATTATATTAGTGGTATTCGCCTTTGTGTCATAGTAATCAGAAAATAAAACAGGTTATGGTTAGAAGTGATTAAAGGGATCAAAAAGCCCTCCAACTAAATCAGTGTGTAACACAGTAAACTCTTCTTACAACAGAAGGTATTCATGTGTCTCATTCCATCACATATTCCAAAAACAAGAGGATTATTTCTCATTTTGGGATAGAAAGCAGAGCCATGCAAATCATTCCTTCATGCCCCAGCAGCCAACACTGTGGACTCTGATGTAAGGGAGAATGCTGCAGACTCTGGTGTAAAGGGAAATTCTGATGTAAGGGGATCTCTGGTCACCAGAGCTTCCCCCCCCCCACCCATACAAAAAAATCCACAGAGCTCCCCTTTACATCTCAGGCCACAGAGTTCCCCTTTACATCACAGTCCACAAAGTTCTCCCTTACATCAGAGTTCCCCTTTACATCAGAGTCCGCAGGGTTACCACTTACTGTGTAAGGGGATACCTTGCAGGTCCAGATGTTAAAGGGGAATTCAATAGACAGTACACAGGTGGCTCCAGGGCCCCTATAGACTACAGTACACAGGTGGCTCCAGGGCCCCTATAGACAGTAGACAGGGATCTCTGGGATCCCTATAGACAGTACACAGGGATCTCTGGAGCCACTATAGACAGTACACAAAGACCTGTGGGGCTCCTATAGACAGAATTCAGAGATGCCGGGCCCCACATAGCTGGCACACTGGTTGAGGGGAGATCAGTAGGTGGCCGTGGGTGGGGGAGATCAGGCGGGATATAAACAAGGGGAAGTCTCAGGGATATCCTCCAGCTGCATCTCTCCAGGGCCACTCTCCCTCCTCCACACATGGTCAACCGGAGGCAGTGGTGCCGGGACAGAAAAATGGACCAGGAGTAGCGGGTCCTAGCTCTCAGTCACTTACTGAACTTCAGGCACTGATGTCACTGTCACACTGATGGGCCATACACACTATAAGATTTTCTGAAGACTTTTTTCTTTAGACTTACCAAAACCATATAATATGAGGTCAAACCTAAACACTTTCAATTTGTATGCAATCTGGAAGGCCCTTGCACTACATAGAAAAGGTCAATCTAAAGAAAATCTAACCACAAAAGTTGGATAGTGTGTATCCAGCTTTAGAGTAGAGCGCAGGTCGTCTGCAGAATTGTTCCTCCTATATTGACCATTTGTTGAGTGGTTAGTTCCCCCAATTTAACAACTCTACCCCGAGGATTTGAGAACAATTCAAATCTTCAGCCATGTAAATTGAATGAATAACACCTATGTAGACCTTCCGATATCAAAGATCGGATTGTGTAGTTAGAACAAAGGAGATTAAAAACTTTCACACTTCCCATCTTGTTCTTGGATAATCAGCATTTGCCAGCAATTCCACAAAGCAAGGTCCATAAAGACATGGATGAGCGAGGGGTGGGGGAACTTGACTGGCCTGCTCAGAGTCCTGACCTCAACCCGATAGAACACCTTTAGGATAAATTAGAGCAGAGACTGTTAGCCAGGTCTTCTCGTCCACAATCAGTGCCTGACCCCACAAAAGCGCTTCTGGAAGAATGGTCATACATTCCCATAGACACTCCTAAACCTTGCAGACAGCCTTCCCAGAAGAGTTGAAGCTGTCATAGCGGCAAAGGGTGGGCCAACTCAATACTGAACCCTACAGATCAAGACTGAGATGCAATTACAGTTCATGTGCGTATAAAGGCAGGCATCCCAATACTTTTGGTAATATAGTTTATGTCTCAAGAATCAAAAATTATATTACATTTTTTATTTTAAAAAGGGGATTTCCCTTTTGGAAGGCTATCCTCTCATTTATGCTGTGTCCCTGGTAAAAGGAAGTGAAGGAAAATCTCAGTGGGACACAGTAAAGATCAAGTTTTGGCTTTACATACATTTGTTTAAGCCAGGGTTTCTCAACCAGGGTTCCTCCAAAGGTTGCTTGGAGCTCCTTGAGCAATTTCTGCCACTCAGATAAGTTCCCACTGACACCAATGATCTTTTTAGCTATCTGTAAGGGGGAATTCCTTCCACTGACTACCAATGTCAGGAGCATTCTTCCCACTGACCACCAATTTCAGGAGCATTCTTCCCACTGACCACCAATGTAAGAGACGTTCTTCCCACTGACCACCAATGTCAGGAGCATTCTTCCCACTGACCACCAATGTCAGGAGCATTCTTCCCACTGACCACCAATGTCAGGAGCATTCTTCCCACTGACCATCACACTAATGTATCATGAGTTGTAGATATAGTCACTTACAGCAGGGGTTCCTTGGGGCCACAAAGTTATTTCAAGGGTTCCTCTGAGTTAAAAAAGCTGATAAAGGCCGCTTTTAAGCTATAGTTACGGGTGTCTGGTCTGTGATAGGTGCATCATCTCCAGTTCACGTAGGACTAACTGTGTAAAAATGTTCACCATGGTTTTGTTTTAGGGTTACCTGCAGTACATCCGCTCTCTTCCGCTCAACGATCTGACAGAATTGTTCGGACTCCATGAAAACGCCAACATCACATTCGCGCAGAATGAAAGCTTCGCCCTTCTGGGGTCTCTTGTTAGGCTGCAACCGCGGACGCAGAGCGCAGGAGGGAGCCGCGATGAGGTGAGTATGGTTTCTGTATCCAGACGCAGCGGTCTTGTTTGTACTGTCACTGATAAGCCATTTCCTTCAGATGGTGGAAGAAATCGCTGAGGGGATCCTGAAGAAGGTTCCATCGCTCATTCCTGTGCAGGAAGTGATGGCAAAATACCCCGTGATGTACCAGGAGTCCATGAACACGGTGTTGGCACAGGAAGTCATACGGTACTGAGCATGGGGAAGGCGTATGAGTTATAACTTTAAGTTGTAGCGGAGTGAGGTGGCACTATAAGCAGTGATCTCCAAACTGTGGCCCAGTGGCCGGACGTGGCCTTTGCTTGCTTTTATCCAGCCCTTAGGGCATTATTTCCCCCCACTGTCAGCAACAGTGGGGCATAGTTCCTGCCATGACATCAAAAATGTAGCACTAATCCTTTCTAGGACACCAATGATGGGACACCATTCCTCACACTAACACCAACAATGGGGCACTATTCCTCCCCCTGACACCAATGCTGGGGCACTATACCTCCCACTAACAACAATGGGGCACTATTCCCATTGACACCAATGATGGGGCACTATTTCTCCCACTGACACCAATGATGGGACACCATTTCTCCCACTGACACCAACAATGGGACACTGTTCCCCCCACTGATACCAATGATGGGGCATCATGCCTCCCACTGACACCAATGATTTGGCATCATTCCTCCCACTGACATCAAGGATGGGACACTGTTCCTCCCACTTACACCAATGATGGGGCATCATTCCTCCCACTGAAACCATTCCTCCCTCGGCTACCAATGATTTGGCATCATTCCTCCCACTGACATCAAGGATGGTACAATGTTCCTCCCACTTACACCAACGATGGGGCATCATTCCTCCCACTGACACCATTCCTCCCTCGGCTACCAGTGATGGAAAACCATTCCTCCCACTGACACCATTCCTCCCTCGGCTACCAGTGATGGAAAACCATTCCTCCCACTGACACCAACAATGGAACACCATTCCTCCCACTAACACCACTGATGGGGCTCTATGACTCTACCTAACACCAATGATGGGGCTCTATTACTCTGCCTAATACCAATGATGGGGCATTGTTTACACCCACTGACACCAGGGCACTTTCTTCTCCCGCTGGCCATAGTTCAACCCCCCTAAAGTTTGAACGACTGTAAAGTGAAAGTGGCCCTTTGTTTAGAAAGCTAGCCTAAAGACCCCTGCCCTGTAGCACTGGCTCCTGGGTTTAATCCTTATAAGCAAACCAAAGTGTGATATGCAGGGTTGTTTTTGTGTGGGATTTTGATTGCTTCTTTCCAAAGTTCAAAAACCTACTGTGACCGTGGTGGGGTTGGACGGTAGAGTGTAAGCTCCTCTAATGCAGACTGATGTCACCAACTAAGTGTTCTCTGTACAGCACTGCAGTATAGATCAGAGCTTAATAAATGAAATAAATATACTAATATATATTATTCCTCCAGGTATAACCGCCTCCTTGGCGTCCTCTCCCAGACTCTTAGCGACCTGCTGAAGGCCATGAAAGGCCAGGTCGTCATGTCATCTCAGCTGGAGCTCATGGCCAACAGTCTTTATAACAATTCAGTGCCAGAACTCTGGCAGGCAAAGGTCAGAATCCAGACACAGTTCTATAACTCTCCTACAGCATTTTGTTTTCCTCTGTTGCTCTTCATCATTTGACCATGTGTTGCTTTTATCCAGGCGTATCCATCGCTGAAGCCGTTGTCCTCCTGGGTGATTGACCTTCTCGAGAGAATCAAGTTCCTTCAGAAATGGATCTCCGATGGAATCCCAGCTGTCTTCTGGATCAGTGGCTTGTTCTTCCCTCAAGCTTTCCTGACCGGAACCTTACAGAACTTTGCCAGGAAACACGTCATCTCCATCGATACCATCTCCTTTGACTTTAGGGTAATTAATCTGTGTCAGAATTCTGGTCTTCACAAAAAATAACCTCCAGCCAAAAACTTTGTGAAAATAATGGAACTCTGTCAGGTGTTACTAGGTTGAAGAAATTGGCTCTCATATCCTCTGTGGTTAGTGGGACAAGGAGTGAGGTTTAACCTCTGTTAATTTGGGGGCACGGGCAGCAATAAAAACCTCACAGAACTCCTAACTCTTATGTCCCGTACACCCGCGTTGATAGTTGGCCGTGAATTTTCGGCAAACGTCCGATCGGCCGATTTTTGGCTTGTTAGTATGATGCTTTCGACAACCGACTCCGACTTTTCGGCCGAATAAAATCTGGTGTGCAGGCTATAAAATTTTTGTTGGCCGTCACCACAACGGCCGATTTTCCGTCAGTCAGTACAGATTTCGGCAGACAAAAATCTGATGAGCAAGACTGGGCATGCTCAGAGATGAAAAAACACACGGAAAGTAAACCATCACATGACATCACTTTTTTGTTGGCCGAGAAAATTTGTGTGCAGTCTAGAGCACATTTCAACCAACACAACAACACTGGACAAAAGTCGGACGATCGGTCGGCCGATAATCGTTGCGTGTGTACGAGGCATTAGCAACTCTCTTCGGAGAAAAAAAGTTGAACTTCAGGCAAATAGCTACATACAGACTTGAAATACATATATATGAGAGGTCTTACCTATCTACGGGTATTTGTGTCCATCCAGTGCTGAGATTTACACATCCCTGCAGGACAGGGCCTCTTGATGACCTGACTTTTCTTCTACCGATGTTAAATAATAGTTAGGTCACCTCCCTACCCCCAGTCTGTGATAGCAAAGAAGTCTTGGAACGATGGTGATCAGTGACAAGAAATTACCAACAGTCGTTCCACTTCAATTTCGGTAAGGCAGAACGGCCTTGGTGAGATTGCTCTTGCTAAACAGGGTGCCCCTAAATTAAAACCCACAAATTATGAAGTGTCATAAAGAGCCCCAGACCCAAATTAATACAAGAAAACTGATTATCAGATGATTGAATACAACAGCCAAGGCATTGGAGGGTCTGGCCCCTGAAACATATTCTAGGACTGTCACAGGAGTGCAGACCCCCAGGCCTCGCCATGTGACCCTTACACCAAGTTTTGCAGCCAGAACGTGGTGGAACTCCATTCCCCCACCTCCAGCTCTCACCCTCCGCTCCTGCTCCCCACGGTCACTTATGAACATAGAAGCCTATTGTGTTTACAAGGGATAGCTTTGCTCTCATTGCCTCCCAAAACGAACAGATCCATGAACATACTCATTGCGGGGCACAGCAGGCGCAGACCTCCAGAATCTGGGAGAGAACATGATCTCCCTGCAAGGTGAGGCAGAGCCTCCTACACAGGACCAGGACGGTACTAGAGCTGGGCCAGGTAGAAGAGAGAGAGGAGGGGAAGCTTTAGGAAGGGGGGGGGCAGGGTTACACACTGTGCATAGCACACCCTTTAAACCCTGTAAACAACACACCCCTGACTCCTGCACTCTGTACGTAGCGTACCCCTAAACTCTGTACACCGCGCACTACTAAACCCTACACTCTGTAAGTAGAACACCCCTAAAGCCTGCACTCTACACAGCACACCCCTGAACTCTGCACTCTGTACAAAGCGCACACCTGAATCCTGCATTCTATATGTAGCGCACTCCTGGACCCTGCACTCTGTATGTAACACACTCCTGAATGTAGCACACCCCTAAACCCTGCACTCTGTACATAGTACACCCCTACACCCTGCACACACTGTACATAGTACACCCCTAAACCCTGCACTCTGTACACAGCATACTCCATAACTACAAAGCACACCACTGAACTCTGCAATCTGTACAGAGCGCACCCTTGAACTCAGCACTCTTTACGTACCACACTCCTGAACCATGCACTTTGTACATAACGCATCCCTAAATCCTCCACTCTGTATGTAGCGCACTCTTAAACCCTAGCCCCTGCACTCTGTATGCAGCACACCCCTAAAGCCTGCACTCTGTATGTAGCGCATCCCTAAACTCTGCACGAAACCCACCCCTGAACCCTGCACGTAACGCACTCCTAAACCCTGCACTCTGTACGTAACGCATTCCTGAACCCTGCACTCTCTACGTAACACACCTCAAATACAATTGGCTCTTTAAGAGCAACTTTACTGCTGATGCAGCCCATGAAGAAATTGAGTTTGACACCCCTGCCCTAATGTCTGTCTGTTTTAAACCATGTCTAAACACCATTGGGGAGATTCATTGATATTATCTGTTTTCCTGTTGAAGGTTCTGCGGGAGACAGTGTCAGATCTGCAGCAGCGCCCCCCAGAGGGGTGTTACATATTTGGCCTGTACCTGGAAGGAGCGTGCTGGGACAAGACGACAACGCAGCTGGCAGAATCGAGGCCTAAAGAACTTTACACGGAGATGGCGGTCATCTGGCTAGTACCAGTGGCTGAACGCAAACCTTCCACTTCAGGGACCTATCTGTGCCCCATCTACAAGACCCTTACCCGAGCAGGTAAAGTGGGGACTTGGAAGAGGGTTCAGTAATTGCAGAGGACCAATCTCCCATTCCCTACAAAACCGGAAAATTCAGGCAGACTGATCAGATTTTTGTGCAGGTGGATAGACCACGCACTTTACAATCTGATCACAAGATATTTCATTTTGATTAACATTTTAATCAGTTGTTTTTGGATGGTGGAGTTTTCCACTGGTTACAATATGTATCCTTAATTTAATTAAACGCAATATTAGCTTTTACTGCCTGCAGAGACAGGGCAGAAAGTGAGGAACCCCTACAAGGATAAAGACGGCAAAAGATGGATTGAAATTCGGCAAGCTCAACAGGAGCCTGCCGAATTTTGATCTATCTATGAGCAGCCTGTTGGGTTTTTCTTCATACGATTTCTGCCGCTGGCTATAGTTGGTGGCAGTAATCACTGTTTGAAACCACAACCTGTGAAACAGAATAGAAATGATGTCCCAAAAGCCACACACCAAGCAACCCTGTGCATCAAAGTGTTGTCAGCAGCTTCAGTCTATCTCTGGCCTGGCCCCACCCAAAGACATGTTTCACCCTGCCCACGGGGATTAGTCATAGAGGCCGAGAGAGAGGGAGGGGGAGAGAGAGGGAGGGGGGGGGGAGAGAGGGATGGGGGAGAGAGAGGGATGGGGGAGAGAGAGGGAGGGGGAGAGAGAGGGATGGGGGAGAGAGAGGGAGGGGGGAGAGAGAGGGAGGGGGGAGAGAGAGGGAGGGGGGAGAGAGAGGGAGGGGGGAGAGAGAGGGAGGGGGGAGAGAGAGGGAGGGGGGAGAGAGAGGGAGGGGGAGAGAGAGGGAGGGGGAGAGAGAGGGAGGGGGAGAGAGAGGAGAGGAGAGAGAGGGGAGGAGAGAGAGGGAGGAGAAGAAGAGGAGAGAGAGGGGGAGAGAGAGGAGAGGGAGAGAGAGATGAGAGATCGGAGAAAGATAGAGAACAGAGAGAGATACATCAGAGAAAGAGAGAGCGAGAAAGATATCAGAGAGAGAGAGACATGAGAGGGGGTGAGGAAGAGAGATACATCAAAGAGAGAAAGACATGAGAAATAGATACATCAGAGAGAGACTGTGTATAGGTGGGAGGGGAATAGTGTAATGTTAGGTCTCCACCCCCCAAGCTTTGGTGCTATGCCACGCTCATAATCCGCTGATTTCTGAGGGCCGCAACCGAATAAAAACTACTTTTTGAGGAGGTACACACAATGAGTTCGGTCATTACCTACTAAAATGTGCAGAAGAATGGTGTTTAGGGGTTTTGGGTTTACAACCACTTTAAGAAGAAACTTCAAAGAATAAAAATAAAAAGCTAGCAAAATGTTTTTAGACTTTAAGGGAGCTGAAGAAGAGATGACCATCCTGGACATGAACAAAAACCCTGAAGCATACATTACACACTCGTTTGTTTGTTTGCCAGTGTCCAGTAATCCTCCTGTAGGCAGCAGTATAACCTGACCTCATATGACTTCCTGTGTCCCTCAATAGATGATAACAGGTAGAAGAACCCCTTTAAGCGGCCACCATCACCCCTATAGATACACATACCAGCCTCTGCATAACATATAATCGATTGACCAGAATTATTTTTTTCCCCCCCAGGAACGCTCTCCACCACTGGACATTCCACCAATTACGTCATCGCAGTGGAGCTCCCTAGCAGCCAACCACAAACCCACTGGATAAAAAGGGGCGTGGCTCTGATTTGCGCTCTGGACTATTGATTGGACGCTGTGTCAAATAGCTTTCTGTAAACTTCAGGGACCTTTTTAGAAAATATTATTTAAAAAGAAATATCAGTTTCAATGATCTCAGCCATTTGTAAAGCCGTGTTTGATATTCTCTTCACTGTTTTCCTGTATTTCAAACAAAAATAGTACAAATTAAATCCCATTTCTACTGTATTTTTTTGCAGATAGTTTTGTCCAACCTAAATCTACCAAAAGGAAAACAAGATGGTGTCACTTTTTGTTCTGGAGTTTCATTCATTTCTTTAGTTTTCAGTTTGTTTGTTTTTTGCAATTCCATTATGTAAAAAAAAACCCCCAAAAAACTTTAGATATAAAAGGGCAAAAGTGTTGCAATACAAACAGCAGGCCTGCGGATCGTTACAAATAGGCCCCCGTGGGTTCCTGTCACCTACAATTCAGAAACTTCCAATATCACTGCAGCAGGAGGCAGTTTGTACCTTCACACAAGTCCCTGGTGACAGACAGGCGGCATCCAATGTACTAGTCGGGCGTGACAACATCAGCATGATGTATGGTGGCCATGGCATTTCCCTATAAGCCAAACAAGACTTTGCTCTCCTCCAATGCAGGGCTTGGCTCACTTTGCCATCCCGGAGTGCAATGATTTGCTGACACTGTTCACTTCTAGTGCAGTGATTAGCCAACTCTGCCCCCCTCTAGTGCAGGGATTGGATGACACTTCTGTCCTCCTGTGCAGTGATTGGTTGACCCTGCCCTCTCCCAGACCAACTGGCTGACTCTGCCTTCCTGCAGTGCAGATATTGCCTGACTCTGCCCTCCTCCTGTGCAGTGATTTGCTGATTCTGCCCTGTTTCACTGCAGCCATTGGCTGACTCTGCCCTCCTCCTGTGCAGCGACTGGCTGACTCTGCCCACCTTCAGTACAGACACTGGCTGACTCTGCCCTCCTCCTGCGCAGCGATTGGCTGACTTTGCCCTCCTCCTGGCAGGGCTTGGCTGACTCTGCCCACCTCCAGTACAGACACTGACTGACTCTCACCACCTCCTGTGCAGCGACTGGCTGACTCTGCCATCCTCCTGTGCAGCGACTGGCTGACTCTGCCATCCTCCTATGCAGCGACTGGCTGACTCTGCCCTCCTCCTGTGCTGCGATTGGCTGACTCTGCCCTTCTCCTGTGCAGCGATTGGCTGACTTTACCCTCTTCCACAGCAATGATTGGCTGACTCTGCCCTCCTCCAGTACAGCAATTAGTTGAATTATTCATATTTCAACTGTACAGTTATTAGTCCACTTTAACAGTAATTAAAGGCCATTTAATAAGAGCATTGTTTTATTCCAGACTCTCTGTCAGGTTTTAGCTATGCAGTTAAACAGAATGTAAAATGTTTTTGCACTTATTGATTAATCTTTGTATATTTTTTTTTGTCAAGTTAATATAAAGTATTATGTCTGATTACTACAGAATTAGCAGGTGCAGCCTGTCGGTGGAATCTAGCTTTCTAGAGCTCTTTACTTCATTGCTGTAAAAAGGAGTGTAATCTCCTTCTGGTCCGTTCTATGTACAACATACCATCTAAACCAGGGGTGTCCATTATTTTGACCCTCCTGGGCCACATTGGAAGAAGAGACATTACACTAAAAATACAAACAAAAAATACACTAAAAATAGGGATAGCTGATGATCAGTTCCTCCTGCGGGTGACAGAGGGTAGGTACGGCCGCAAGGCCCCGTTCACTCTAGTGACAGGACATAGGCGGGCGCACCTGTTCATGGCTTTCTACACAGCCAGAGATTACCTGCTGTGATCGCTGCTGTGTAGAGAGCATGAAAAGGTGTGGCTTTCGGCGAACTATCACCATAGTGAATGGGGTCAGCAGCCACACCTACCCTCTGGGAGCCGCAGAATTTGCACCAGCCCTAATCACCGGTGTGAATGTAGCCTATGTATGTGCTGTGTGGTGAGGTAGAGGGGGCACAGTCCACCCCAGTACCCCTCTAGATCCGACCATGCAGCATTTACATAGCTGGCACCCCTGCTGCTGTTGTTTTTGCAAACATGGCATCCCCGGCATCCCTCCAGCTGTTCATATGCCTGGCTTGTCAATGTAGGCTGCCGCAGCTGCTATGTTTGCACGACATCCCCACAGACCGGGTTGTCTGTGTCGGCTGCAGTGGTTGCTGTGCAGTATTTGTATATCTCACAATCTATTCCAAACACACCGTGGGATTATCCAAAAAATCATCACATCCTGATAAATTGGATAACATTTATTATTCCACAAGGAGTACTGTCATCGGCAGAAGAATTGTGACATGATCATGAAGAAATTATGGATCCAGCCCGTGGGGTCATTGTAAAGTTTGTAAAATGGGTCCTGCCCGCAGCGTGACAACAGTGATTGTAATATGAAGCTAGTGACACGGAGGAACAGTCTTCTGACATGGAGGGATCCCAGCCCGGAAAATCCCTGATAAGGAATATTAGTGGACTACACTGGGGGGGGGGGGGTTTAGGGTGTAGGCAGATCACATGATGCGGGTATGAAAAGATCATTGGGCATATGCCATATATTACCTGTGAGGGGGGACGAGTATACATGGGGAATTATAAAAATGGTTTATATACATCATATACAGGAGTGTCAGGACAGTCTGTCTGGGTGGTACCGCTAAAAAGGGTTTTGGGAAGGGGGGGTTACTGGCGTTTGGCTTTGTATGGGCGCGAGCGTTTGCGGCGGTCGGGCTTCCTCTGTTTGTGCAGGCGGCCGATGCTGACCCCCTGCCGCCTCCTGACCGAAATGTTCTGCTCCACCAGACTCGCCAGCATGCCTGAAAGGATGGAACAAAGAGGGTTAAATGTGATAGATTTTTCGGGTCAACCCCTTTTTATGCAAAAGTGTGAACCCCCCCCCCCCCCCCTCGTGCCATCACACTGTGAAACCTGAAATTAGTGCTTGCAAGGTGAGAGATACAAAATCTAAGCCTCCCTCCGCCCCAAAGCACCCCCCCCCCTCTAATGTTGAGGGCATGACGCCTGGTATGGTTCGGGGAGGCGCTCGTCGCCCCCCCCCCCCCTTACCTGCCAGGCTGCATGCTCTGATAAGGGTCTGGTATAGATTTTGGGGGGCACTCACTTATCCCATCCCCCTTTCCTTTCCTGACCTGCCAGGCTGCATGCTCTTATAAGGGTCTGGTATGGATTTTGGGGGACACTCACTAGTCACATCCCCCTTTCCTTTTCTGACCTGCATGCTCTGATAAGGGTCTGGTATGGATTTTGGGGGGCACTCACTTGTCCCATCCCCCTTTCCTTTCCTGACCTGGCAGGCTGTATGCTTGAATAAGGGTCTGGTATGGATTTTGGGGGGGACCTCACGTCGCTCTTTTTTTGAGATTTTGGCGTGGGGTTCCCTCTCAAGATCTATACCAAACTCAAAGGGCCTGGTTTTGTTTTGGGGGGGCGCTCACACCATTTTTTAAGGGGATATTACATTGCATACACTCGATCTCAGAGCACAAGTCGCATGCCACAAGTTGGATCAGTTAAGATGATGATCTGACTTCCATTCATATCAATTGGATGAAATTGCGCCCAAGTCAGACCAAAGTAGTGCAGGAACATTTTTTCAAAGTTTGACCAAGTAAAACGGCTCCCATAGGGAACCATTTATTTTGACATGTCATGCGACTTAAACTCTTAATATATATATATATGTGTGTGCGTGTGTGTATATAGATATATATATATTTATATATGTGTATGTATATATATATATATATATATATATATATATATATATATATATATAAAAAAATGTTTGGGGGCTCTAAGTAATTTTCTAGCAAAAAATACTGAAGTGCCAGAAATAGGCTTAGGCATTACAGGGTTAAGTTAAAAATGTATCAGAACTCTCCCCATGTTGAGTACAACCAAAAAAAAAAAAAAAAAAAAAAACCTTAAAAAACAAAAATTATACAAAAACTTTTTCATATGCAAACCAAAAAAGGTAAAGACTGATAATATATGAAACTTATGCTGGAGATTTGGATTTTTAACCCTTTCGCCGCCTGGTATATAAGTCGTACGCATCTGAAACTGGGAGCTTTCCACATACTCGCAGCCACCGGTTGTTTGCTCGTTCTGGCTGACGGATGAAAGCAGTCTAGCAACCCTATACCGCCTAGTAACGGGCAACTCTGCCATGTAATCCAGGCTCTGCTTGCCCATCTGCAGGCCCAGGACCAGCATGGTGGGCGCTGCCAGTTAGATGGGACATGTGTCTGCTCTCCTCCCCTTCTTCTTGCGGACCCGGAAGTGACGTGTCAAACGTCACTTGCCGGTCCCCCTTTCACATTTCCCGCCCACTATGGCCAGGAATTAGCTTCACTGAGACATCAGGGGGTCTTTTAGACCCCAGATGTCTCAATAAAGAGAACTGGTCATAAGGGACCTCAGACACCCAGGCCTGAACTCACCTTCTTGGGCCAGCATGGAGATGAAGGCGCAGATGAACTCGTCGTAGTTGTGGGTCCTTCTCTGATCATCAATCTGAAGACAAAAACAAGAAGGTCTGATCACATCCCAGTCCAGAGATTGCACACAGAAGAGCAGAACGACTACAGGACACCGAGCGTCCTACCTTGAATTTTTTGCGTTTCTCCAGCTCCTCCCTCAAGGAGGCCTCCGAGGTGGCTATTTCAGCTTCTACGCATTTTAACAAAGCCAGAAGCTCCTAAAAAAAAAAAAAAAAAAAAAGTCAAGTTATCTTAAAAAAAACAAAAAAAAAAAACGTAGACCTCTCAAAAATCTGCATCATGAACACATTCCTGACACATCACAATATACGGCAGCAGGATCATTTTTCAGAAAAGCCATTCTTAGGGTCGGTTCACACTCTTGCGAGTGCGGCGATCGCATGTAATATCGGAGCGCACTGCTCCTTCATTACATGCGATCGGATGTGCGGTGCGAATTCAGCCATACACTTTGTATGGCTGAAATTCGCACTGCACCCGCACAAAAGACGCACATGACCCTTTTATCCAACCGCATTAGGATCGGATCGCACAGTGGTTCACACTTGTGCGATCCGATCCTGTGCGAACTGTCAGATCGCACTGCAATATGCGATCAAACTGGGGGTGTCGTTAACATTTAATTGACACCCCCGTCGTATCGCATATGGCAGTGTGAACTGCCAGGAGTGCGTTTGCGATGCGGGAACAGGCTGCAAATTCGCAGCCTTCCCGCATCGCACAAGTGTGAACCGGGACTCAAAGTGATTGTAAAGCCTCGTGTATTTTTTTATTTTTTTAAATAACAAACTCATTATTCTTCCCTCCTCTGTGCAGTTGGTTTTGCACAGAGCAGCCCGGATCCTCCTCTTCTCGGGTTCCTCTTTGCTGCTCCTGGCCCCTCCCTCCTGTTGAGTGCCTCCACAGCAAGCAGCTGTAGCCCAGTAATTGATTGGGTCAACATTTTCAATGCTACCAAAGGTTACATTCTCAACATGTTTCGCCAAATACGAGGCCTCTTCAGAAATTATTGTAGCATAAAGAACAAATCACTAAAATAGAGTAATCTCAATAAAGATAAGAAAAACCATCTGTTTCTCTATTGAAGTTTAATCACTTCTGGACCACCCCTTAGATTTACTGCTACAGGGCAGCCCTCCTGCACAGAATCACATATATATATATATATATATATATATATATATATATATATATATATACATATACATATACAAATACATACACACACGATTCTGCACTTCCGCCTAAGGGGTGCGTGCTGTCGGTGGGCCACTTCTGCTGCGATTAATTACAACAAAAATCGATCTGTGGGTGCCGGGCAATGGATGTCAGAGAGGCAAAACTGAGCTGGGAAGTGATGGATTTTGTGTCCCTACAAAAGCAGAGAATAAAATCCATCACACCCCTTAGCAAAAGCACCTCACAGTGTACACACGAACACTGGCTAGGCACACATTTAACCCTTTGATTGCCCCTGATGTCCCCTGAGGAGATAAGGGTAGATGAGATGTGGGAGATGGGATAAGTAGAGAGGAGATAAGGGTAGATGAGATGTGGGAGATGGGATAAGTAGAGAGGAGATGAAAGCGGATAAGGGGATAAGTGTAGAGCTAATGACTGGAAAAAGGATGAGTAGAGTAGAGGGGATGAGATGAGAGTAGAAGAGGGGGTGAGATGAGAGTAGAAGAGGGGGTGAGAGGAGAGTAGAGGGGATGAGATGAGAGTAGAGGGGGTGAGAGGGGATGAGAGGAGATGAGAGGAGAGGAGATGGGATGATAGGAGATGAGAGTAGAGGGGGTGAGATGAGAGTAGAGGGGGTGATATGAGAGTAGAAGAGGGGTTGAGATGAGAGTAGAAGAGGGGTTGAGATGAGAGTAGAAGAGGGGTTGAGATGAGAGTAGAAGAGGGGTTGAGATGAGAGTAGAAGAGGGGTTGAGATGAGAGTAGAAGAGGGGTTGAGATGAGAGTAGAAGAGGGGTTGAGATGAGAGTAGAAGAGGGGTTGAGATGAGAGTAGAAGAGGGGGTGAGATGAGAGTAGAAGAGGGGGTGAGATGAGAGTAGAAGAGGGGGTGAGATGAGAGTAGAAGAAGGGGTGAGATGAGAGTAGAAGAGGGGGTGAGATGAGAGTAGAAGAGGGGGTGAGATGAGAGTAGAAGAGGGGGTGAGATGAGAGTAGAGGGGGTGAGAGGAGAGTAGAGGGGATGAAAGGAGAATAGAGGGGGTGAGAGGGGATTGGATGAGAGTAGAGGGGGTGAGATGAGAGGGGATTGGATGGGATGAGAGTAGAGGGGGTGAGATGAGAGTACAGGGGGTGAGAGGAGAGTAGATGGGATGAGAGGGGATTGGATGAGAGGGGATTGGATGAGATGAGATTGGCTGGGATGAGAGTAGAGGGGGTGAGATGAGAGGGGATGAGAGGAGAGTAGAGGGGATGAGAAGCGAGTAGAGGGGATGAGAAGCGAGTAGAGGGGATGAGAAGCGAGTAGAGGGGATGAGATGAGAGGGGATGAGAAGCGAGTAGAGGGGATGAGAAGCGAGTAGAGGGGATGAGAAGTGAGTAGAGGGGATGAGAAGCGAGTAGAGGGGATGAGAAGCGAGTAGAGGGGATGAGAAGCGAGTAGAGGGGATGAGAAGCGAGTAGAGGGGATGAGAAGCGAGTAGAGGGGATGAGAAGCGAGTAGAGGGGATGAGATGAGAGGGGATGAGATGAGAGTAGAGGGGATGAGATGAGATGAGAGTAGAGGGGATGAGAGGAGAGGGGATGAGATGAGAGTAGATGGGATGAGAGGAGAGTAGAGGGGGTGAGATGAGAGGGGAATGGATGGGATGAGAGTAGAGGGGCTGAGATGAGAGTAGAGGGGATGGGATGAGAGTAGAGGGGATGGGATGAGAGTAGAGGGGATGAGATGAGAGTAGAGGGGATGAGATGAGAGTAGAGGGGATGAGATGAGAGTAGAGGGGATGAGATGAGAGTAGAGGGGATGAGATGAGAGTAGAGGGGATGAGATGAGAGTAGAGGGGATGAGAGGCGAGTAGAGGGGATGAGAGGCGAGTAGAGGGGATGAGATAAGAGTAGAGGGGATGAGATGAGAGTAGAGGGGATGAGATGAGAGTAGAGGGGATGAGATGAGAGTAGAGGGGATGAGATGAGAGTAGAGGGGGTGAGATGAGAGTAGAGGGGGTGAGATGAGAGTAGAGGGGGTGAGATGAGAGTAGAGGGGGTGAGATGAGAGTAGAGGGGATGAGATGAGAGTAGAGGGAGTGAGAAGAGAGTAGAGGGGGTGAGATGAGAGTAGAGGGGATGAGATGAGAGGGGATGAGATGAGAGTAGAGGGGATGAGATGAGATGAGAGTAGAGGGGATGAGAGGAGAGGGGATGAGATGAGAGTAGATGGGATGAGAGGAGAGTAGAGGGGATGAGAGGAGAGTAGAGGGGGTGAGATGAGAGGGGAATGGATGGGATGAGAGTAGAGGGGCTGAGATGAGAGTAGAGGGGCTGAGATGAGAGTAGAGGGGATGGGATGAGAGTAGAGGGGATGAGATGAGAGTAGAGGGGATGAGATGAGAGTAGAGGGGATGAGATGAGAGTAGAGGGGATGAGATGAGAGTAGAGGGGATGAGATGAGAGTAGAGGGGATGAGATGAGAGTAGAGGGGATGAGATGAGAGTAGAGGGGATGAGATGAGAGTAGAGGGGATGAGAGGCGAGTAGAGGGGATGAGATAAGAGTAGAGGGGATGAGATGAGAGTAGAGGGGGTGAGATGAGAGTAGAGGGGGTGAGATGAGAGTAGAGGGGGTGAGATGAGAGTAGAGGGGGTGAGATGAGAGTAGAGGGGGTGAGATGAGAGTAGAGGGGGTGAGATGAGAGTAGAGGGGATGAGATGAGAGTAGAGGGGGGTGATATGAGAGTAGAGGGAGTGAGAAGAGAGTAGAGGGGGTGAGATGAGAGTAGAGGGGGTGAGATGAGAGTAGAGGGGATGAGATGAGAGTAGAGGGGATGGGATGAGAGTAGGGGGGAGGGGTGAGATGAGAGTAGAAGGGATGAGAGAGGAGTAGATGATTTGAAAGTGGATGAGCGGAGAGGCGGTAAGTGGGACAGGAAAGAAGTGGAGAAGTATAAGGCACATGATCCTGAATATGGAGTTCTGGGTAATATTAGATGTTTGCCCTCCTCTGTGTCTCCTTACCTTAGGTGAGAACCGCTCTCCTCTCGGGGGATCAGAATTCTCGCTGCCATCTTCAGCTTTGATTTTTGGGGAAACTTTTCCGGAATCTGAGTGATATGAACAGAGAAGATTAACAATTCCCCCCCTTTGGGCACACATTCCTCCTCACACATGTATAGAGTCCTCCACCTCCCCTCCCCCCTTACCAGTCCGGCTCAGTGTGTAGAGCTGCCCGTCCCGGGTGAGGTGCAGGGTTCCAGTGCCAACCAGGGGGCCGAGTTCCCGCACTGCGCGACTATACCGTACACTATCCAACCGTGAGAGAGGCTCATCCTCCCCAAACAGAACCTTGGAGAGGTGCAAGGTGACCGGGCTGGAGGGCCTGGTTGGATTGGCGGACCTCAGAGGGGAACGCAGCGGAGAGTTGAATGCGCTCCCGATCTCTGAGGCGGTGTCCGTGCTCTCGTTGCTGGGGGTGGGGGACGGCTGGGAATGGGGGGCTGTGGGTGCTCCTGTCTTTATAGAGAGCGGGGAGCACAATTCTCGTTGAGTTTCTTTTAATTTTTCTACCAGAACGCTGGCGGGAAGCTCCGGCCCAGGAGGAGGGGGAAGAGACTCCGAACTTCTTCTCTTGAACCTGCAGGGGGCAATAATCATTAACCACGTCAACTCTAGACCAATTCCGATACGTCTCTCATACATGGATATATCTGCATTTTTTTTTTTTGCTAGAAAATTACTTAGAACCCCCAAACATTATATATATATTTAGGCAGAGGCCCTAGAGAATAAATTGATGGATGTTGCAAATTTTTATATTGCACAGTATTTGCACAGCAGGTTTTCAAACTTTTTCAAAGTTTCTGGGAAAAAATGCACTTTATTTACACTAATAAATTTTAATGCACAAAAACACAATACAATACCCAATTGATTTGTAAAATATAATGTTACGCCGAGTAAATAGATACCAAATATGTCACACTTTTAATCGCTTACCGACTGCCCGCCGCCGTTTTACAGCGGCAGGCTGGCTCAGCTCCGCGAAACGATGTAGCCCTACGTTGGTTGCGCGCGTGGGGCTGGGGGGCGAACGCGCTCTCCAGGTGTAATGTCAGGCTCCTGCAGACACTGCCTACAGCTTTCTGCCCCTACCTGTAAACTACAAGCTCTCTGCTGCGGTGGATGACGGGACTTGTAGTTCATCCATTCACAGATTACGATGAATGAATGATGTGGCTGTGTGGGGGCGAAGACATGCAATATTTTCAAAATTGTGACAGCGGGTGCAGGGAGAAGAACCCCGACATGTTGTTATGGGGAGGAGAGACTGGTGCATAGTGTTACATGTTACTAAGGGTAAACGTATCGAGCCTTTAAGGTACAATCATCAGTGTTGTAGGAGTAAGGGAAGCCCCGCCCTCACCTAGGAAGAGTTGTCGGTCTTGTGGAGGTCTCTCCCTCCTCTTCTTCATCTTCATCGGAGTCCGGAGAGGGGGGCGGGAGTCCTCGAGATCGGCTGACGCCTGCAGCTAAATCTTCTTCCTCCTGAGACATATAAATGTTATATACAGGAATAGTAAACAACACAACATTTGAAATAAAGATGTTTAGCCTTGTATTAAAGCTGTGTGAATTATGCTTATAGTCTAGTAAGGAGCTGTTGCCTGAAGCAGAACATTGCTGGTCTTTTTGTATCATGTTCTTAAAAGAAACCTGCATTCATCTACTGCCGTAACCTGCGACCAATATACAATATACTGTATGAAACGCATATTTTCTTTCAGGAAACCTATATCATTTATCCTTCAACAGGATATTAAAGCCTAAGTCCAGGTTTTTGGTTCACTTTACTAAGTCTGGGCCAAGCTGGCCCAAACAATTTCCTTTCCTAAAACAGTCATTCTCTGTCTTTTGGATAGGATCATGTGTAGTATTGTTTTGTGTGTAACTTTTAGGTTACTTTGCAGTAAAACAAGGAAGCAGAAACCCCTGTTGTACATTAAAGTGGAGTTCCGGCCTCAAAATCAACAAAATCGATTTTGGGCCATCCACTTGCTGAGTGTCACCTGAAAAAGAAATGGATAATCACGATTTTTTTTTTTGTTTACTTACTTTGTTATTGAAGAAAAATATACTCACCTTCCTGCCACTTCCTCCCTCTGCGGCCGCGGCCCGCGCCGTCACTTCCTCCTTGCATTGATTCCTAGGAGCTGAACGTCATCGCTCCCAGGAATCAACGCGCCTGCACCGGCCCCACTGGTCACTTCCGGTGTGGGCGCCTCATTCCCTGCTAAACAGCTTCGGGGCTTGCAGGGATGACACGCCCGCACTGGAACTGACGAGCGGGTCCGGTGCAGGGCATTCTGGGAGAAGAGGGCACGGAAGCACCACATTGGCCATTCACCAATCCAGTAGTACTATTCCAGTCCTGAACGAGTCCCTAAAAATTATAAACAAAGGCTTTGAAATGACAGAGCTAAATTCTTTAAGGATCCGCGGGTGGATGCCATCTGGTCCAGGTGCTTTATCCACCTTTATCCTGTCTAAATATTTCTGGACCATATCACTTTTGAGCCATTGTGGATCATTTAGGGCTGCTTCAATATAATCCCCATTATAGACATGAGCTTCCTTAACCATGGTTACCTGCAAGAAAACATGCACAGTCATAATGTGCTTTGCACAAGAAATGATTCACAGGTAAGCGTATTGCTGCTACTAAGATTGCGCCTATATAAACCATTTATCAACTTCAAGAAGACAGGTTCAATTGCTGTAAAGAAGGCTTCAGGGAGCCCAAGAAAGTCCAGCATGCGCCAGAACCGTCTCCTACAGTTGATTCAGCTGCGGGATCGGGGCACCACCAGTGCAGAGCTTGCTCAGGAATGGCAGCAGGCAGGTGTGAGTGTGTCTGCACACACAGTGAGGAGAAGACTTTTGGAGGATGGCCTGGTGTCAAGAAGGGCAGCATAGAAGCCACTTCTCTCCACTAAAAACCTCAGGGACAGACTGATATTCTGCAAAAGGTACAGGGATTGGACTGCTGATGACTGGGGGAAAAACATTTTCTCTGGTGAATCCACTCTGATTGTTTGGGGCATCCTGAAAAAAACCTTGCCCAGAGGAGAAAAGGTGAGGGCAACCATCAGTCCTGTGTCATGCCAAGCATCCTTAGACCATTCATGTGTGGGGGCTTCTCAACCAAGGGAGGGGGCTCACTCACTAAGAACACCAACATGAATTAAGAATGGTACAAAAACATCCTACGAGAGAAACTTCTCCCAACCATCCAAGAACAGTGTGGTGAGGAACAATGCCTTTTCCAGCATGATGGAGCACATTGCAATAAGGAAAAATTGATACCTAAATTGCTTGGGGAACAAAATATGGAAATTTTGGGTCCATGGCCAGGAAACTCCCCAGCCCGTAATGCCATTGAGAACTCGTGTTCAATCCTCAAGAGGCGGGTGGAAAAAAGAAAAAAAAAATACTAATTCTGACAAACTCCAAGCATTGATTATGGGCACTGATGGGCGGCCATCAGTCAGGATGTGGCCCAGAAGTTGAGTGACAGCATGCCGGGGAGAATCGCAGAGGTCTTGAAAAAGAAGGGTCAGCACTGCAAATATTGACTCTTGGCATAAACTTCATGTAATTGTCAATAAAAGCCTTTGACACTTATGAAATGCTTGTAATTATACTTCAGTATTCCAAAGTAACATCTGACAAAAAAGATCTACAAACTCTGAGGGAGCAGACTTTGTGAAAATTAATATTTGTGTAATTTTCAATATAATATACCCTTTTTTTCTATATAAGGCTTAACAAGAAAAATTAGGTCACCTTGAGGTCGGAAATGGTGATCCTACACAAATACTCATGCAAAATATATTGGGTAATGTCACCTCATTGTTAGAGGCTAGACAACCTTCGCAAAACTACTTACAATTTTAGGAAAACAATACAAGACAAACAGGGTATTGCCAATATTCATACAAAACACATGCACACACTATCTAACCTTCCTGGCAAATAAGAATTGATAGCATATAAAAATAAGAAAAGAACGAGGGTTCTTATTTTTATATGTATATTAGGGATGGAGGTTGAGTCATCACTTATACCTCAGATCATGTTTATTATATTTTATTTCTCAAAGAATTGATAGCAGTCTGTATGGGATAAATAATTTATCAAAAGCCAAAAAAAAAAAAAAACAGGTCTCTTTAAAATGAACTTTATCATAAATCCCGGACGAACCCCCCAAAAGGTACTTAACTTGGATTATAAAATACAAGGAGTCGCGCTAAAAAAAGCAAATTGCATCAGAAGATTGGCTTATTTCAAACAAAACCTCTTGAAAAGAAATGCACAAATCAAACATGCGGCATCCACAATAAAATAGGTGATAAAGTCCACTTTAAACACTCGAAGTTAACAACAGTTCATGTGGATTAAATGATAGAATATTTCCACCCTTGTGATTAGGATGACATATAGCAACTCAGTGAATCCCTCCACCACATAGAGCCTCTTACCAGAGGGGGAAAGGTGATGCGCAGTGAGTAGTTAAGGAGTGAGTAGTTAAGGAGTGAGTAGTTAAGGAGTGAGTAGTTAACCGCTTGCCGACGGCCGCACGACTATATACTGCGGCGGTCAGCCCCTCACAGGCAGAGTGACGTAGGGGTACGTCACTAGCCTGTGAGGCTCTGGGGAGCGAGCGTGCGCCGCCGGCGGCGCGGTCACGGACCCCCCCGCGCGTGTGACCGGCGGACCCGATGTCCGCCGGTCACTCAGCGATCGTCGGGGGAGAGGGAGAAAGTCAGGCGGCTAGTGTAAACAAGCCGCCTGTCATTCTCCCCTGTGTAGGAACACTGATCATACGGTTCTACTATGTTGGACCTTTGATCAGTGTTCCTACAGCTCAAGCCACAGCCAATCACAGTAGGAGGCACGCCCCTAGGGACACACACAGCCCCTCCCTCTCCAATAAAGTTAACCCCTTCACTGCCAGTGTAATTTTACAGTAACAGTGCATATGTATAGCACTGATTACTGCAGTAATGTCACTGGTAACCCCAAAAGTGTCAGTCAAGGGTCCGATCTGTCCGCCCCAATGTCGCAGTACCGCAAAAAAAAAAAAAAATCGCAGATCGCCGCCATTATGCGTTTAAAAAAAAACAACAAAAATGACAAAAATCTTTCCCTTTGTTAGTAAACGCGATAACTTTTGCGCAAACCAATCAAAATACGCTTTTTGCTATTTTTTTTTACCAAACATATGTAGCAGAAAACAAATTGGCCGAAAATGTTAAAAAATTTTGATTTTTACATTTTTTTGGGGGGGAATTTCATATAAAAAAATGTGAAAAATATTGTTATTTTTGCAAAATTGACGCTGTTTTTTTGTTTATAGAGCATGATCAAAAAAATCGCACAGGTGATCAAATACCACCAAAAGAAAGCTCTGTTTGTGGGAAAAAAAAGGACGTCAAATTCGTTTAGGTACAGCGTCGCACGACCGCGCAATTGTCCGTTAAAATCACGCAGTGCCGAATCGCAAAATACCCCCTGGTCTTTAAGCAGCCAAATCCTCCGGGGCTTAAGTGGTTAAGGACTACTACCACCTATATCCAGCACCGCAGCTTCGGTACAATCAGCCACAGGGAGTACACCAACCACAGATAGCCTCCAAACAGACTGGATTTGATCAGCTCTCACCAGGTAAGTATGAAGTGGGAAATAAAACGGGACAAGCCCATAGTGTAATACCGCTTAAAACACAATTTTATTGTAAAGTACAAGTTGCACTCACCCACAGATGGACATAAAAAGCAAGTAACAGCTAGGAAGCACCAAAAGCGGAGCAAACACTTCCGGTTTCCCTTCTGAGATTCCAGTCAATAAAAACAAACGACGGACTTCAGACATGGTTGGGTAGTAGATGATGTAACCTTAGCGCCATAGCAAACAAGTTCACATAATCTTATCTCAACCTATGCAGCAAGCATTACCCATATATGGAATGGAAAGATTTTGGATTATAGTTTGTAATTTCCATAACAAACAGGGCTCATAATCAATAAGAACTAAGGAAGCCAGACTCCATAACACTATGGAAGGTCTGTGCAAGAGGGGACTTCATATGACCAAATAAGGAACTTAACCTGGCGGATGACACTAGATCTGCACAATGATCGAACCTCGTTTCCTACAATCGCTTGAGTAGCCCGGAGTCCTGTTTGTTACAGAAATCACAAACTATAACCCAAGTTAAGTACGTACCTGTTTAGTGCATCCAGTTTTTAACCACTTGCCGATCGCCCCATGCAGATTTACTGTGGCAGGACGGCTCGGCTGTGCATAATCACGTAGATCTAGGTGATTATGTGCACGCGATCTCGGCGCCACGCTCCCACTGTGATTAGACACAGCAGGAGACAGACCGCGGGAGGAGGGGGCTCGATCGCAGCCGGCCTCCCGTGATCTTCGGGGAAACTGACAGGAGAACCACCTGCCTATGTAAACAAAGCAGGCGGCTCTCCTGTCAGACAGGCACAGTGAGATTGTGTGTCTTAGCTAAGCTGAAACACCAATCTCTGTGTGCCTGTCACAGAGCCCCCCCCCCCCCCCCACAGTCAGTAAGCACAATTAGGCTCACGGGTTACCCCTTGATCACCCCCAGTATAAACCCCTTCCCTGCCAGTGTCCTTTATACAGTAACAGTGCATATTATTTAGCACTGATCACTGTATTGGTGTCACTGGTCCCCACAAAGTGTCTCTTTTCCACTGCAAGTACCGGCTCGGCTCCACTTGGCACTGCTTGGCCCAGCTCGGCTCAGTTTGCTTTTCCACTGCGTGGTACCGGTCGGCACTGTATAGGCTCTACTCAGCTCAGTTTGCTTTTCCACTAAAGTAGTAAGTGGGTGGGATTACAACGATTCTCTGACCAATCAGTGGCTAGTAGTGAAAAATAATCAAGGCTGCATGCAACGGATTGTGGGATATGGTATAGGTACGGCCCGCTTGGAACCCCAACCGAGGCGGTACTGTTTAAGCGAGCCGTACCGAGTAGTGGAAAAGCGCCGCTGTACCAAACCGTACCGAACCGTTCTAACACGTACCATGCGGTACCATGCAGTGGAAAAGCGCCAAACCCAGCCTAATCGAGCCGTACCATGCAGTAGAAAAGCGCCTTAAGGCTTTTTTCACACGGTCGCTCAGTTTATTTCCTCCGTTCAGTTACTTTTTTTTTTTTACGGACACAGATGGCACTTGTGTCATCTGGTCCGTATGTCCGCATATCATCCCATCCGTTTGCAGATGATATACGGACATAATGTATGTCTATGGGGATTGCGGATGTCAGCGGATGACACCGTTGACATCCGATTTTACGTCCTTTCCGTTTTTTAAATGGAAGAAAAATAAGGTTCTGTTCCATTCCAAAAAACGGAACAGAACGTAATGGACACAAATCGGATGTCATCGATGGTCATCCGCTGACATCCGCAATCCCATTGACATGTCCGTATATCACCCGCAAAAGGATGGGGTGATATACGGACATATGGAACGCCTGTGTGAAAGGGGCCTTAGTGTCAATTTGTCCGCCGCAATGTCGCAGTCCCGCTAAAAATCGCTGATTGCCGCCATTACTAATGAAAACAAAAAAAAAATAAAAAATAAGTTAAAAAATCTCTCTCAGTTTGTAAACGGGATATCTTCTGTGCAAACCAATTAAAATACGCTTTTTGGGATTTTTGTTACCATAAATGTGTAGCAGAATACAAATTGGCCTAAACTGATTTTTTTTATTTTTTTATTTGGAATGTTTTATAGCAGAAAGTAAAAAATATTGTGTTTTTTTTTTTTTTTTTCAAAATTGTCGCTCTTTTTTTTTTTTTTTATAGAGCAAAGTCTAAAAACCGCAGAGGTGATCAAATACCACCAAAAGAAATCTCTATTTGTGCGGAAAAAAAGGACATCAATTTTATTTGGGTACAGCGTCGCACGACCGCGCAATTGTCAGTTAAATAACGCAGTGCCGAATTGCAAAAAATGGCCTGGTCATTAAGGGGGGTAAAACCTTCCGGAGCTGATGTGGTAAACCTGGTGGATGACACTACATAGTTAGTTAAGTTGAAAAAAGACACAAGTCCATCTGGCTCAACTAATAAAAAAAAACCCCACAGTAATAAAAACCCAACCATACAATCCCATATACACAATCCTCTACCAGCAGTTGATCCAGAGGAAGGTGAAAAAAACCCAGCAAAGCATGATTGTACCTGGTTTCCTACAATCGGTTGAGTAGCCTGGAGTCCTGTTTGTTATAGAAATCACAAACTATAAGCCAAGCTAAGTACCTGTTTAGTGCATCCATCATTTAACCACTTGCTGATCGGTCACGTTGACTGTACTGCGGCAATGTGGCTCGTTCCCGTCCAGCGACGCAGACCTACGTCGCTGGACTCCTCCCCTTGTGGGCGGCACGCAAGCACCGCCGGAGGCTCGCTCCCGCCGCTTTCAGTCACAGCGGGAGTCGGGCCAGGGGAGGAGAGGCGGTGATCACCGCTGCTCTTCCCCGATCGTCGGGGATCGAGTGTGGAGATCCGCCTGCTTGTGTAAACACAGGGGGGCGGATCTCCTAAGTGACAGGCAGGGTCAGATTACAGGATTCAGCATAGCTCAACCTGCGATCTGTCCTTGTGTCACTCAGTCCCCTCCCCCCACACACGTCAGTAAGCACCAGGCATACATTAACCCCTTGATCTCCAATAAAATTAACCCCTTCCCTGCCAGTGTCATTTTTACAGTAACAGTGCATATATATAGCACTGATTACTGTAGTAATGTCACTGGTACCCCCAAAAGTGTCAAATGTCAGTCAGGGGTCCGATCTGTCCGCCGCAATGTCGCAGTCCCGCAAAAAAAAAAAAAAAAAATTGCAGATCGCCGCCATTACGCGTTAAAAAAAAAACCCACCAAAAATGACAGAAATCTTTCCCTTAGTTAGTAAAGGCAATAACTTTTGCGCAAAGCAATCAAAATACGCTTATTGTGATTTTTTTTACCAAACATAGGTAGCAGAAAACAAATTGGCCAAATTTTTTTTTAAATTTTGATTTTTACATTTTTTGGGGGGAATTTCATATAAAAAATGTGAAAAATATTGTTATTTTTTCAAAATTTACGCTTTTTTTTTGTTTATAGCGCAAAAAGTAAAAATTGCACAGGCGATCAAATACCACCAAAAGAAAGCCCTGTTTGTGGGGAAAAAAGGACGTAAATTTTCCTTGGGTACGGCGTCGCACGACCGCGTAACTGTCCGTTAAAATCACGCAGTAAAAAAAAAAAAAAAAAAACGCAAAAAACCCCCTGGTCAGGAAGGGGGTAAAATCTTCTGGGGCTTAAGTGGTTAAAGACCGCTGTCAGTGTTAATTTGCTAGGAAGGTTACTGTGACGGTACTCATTGTCACTGGGAGTGAAAGACAGATAACTTAATGGTTTGGATTGCTTCAATGGGGTTCTGTATTTACTTATGATAATGTGAACTTCAATGGCAGAGACAGGCTCTCCCTATTGTTTGTGTATTGAGGTGTGATGTGGATTTTGTTAAGCCTGTCTGTTCCATTGTTAAATGTTAATTAACTCACATATTGTTTCTGTCCAGATGGCTAGATAATTAGTTCAGGTTAATTCTATTTCTGTATACAATTTCATCTGCATATGATAATGTAATCAGGCAACCCCTGACCGGTGTGTGGTAATCTGATCAGGGGGGGGGTGATGTGCTCATGTGTGTATAAATTGAGTGTGAAACTGTTCAATAAAGGAGAAGATTCCACTACAACGGGGATCTCCAAACTACGGCCCTCCAGCTGTTGCGGAACTACATGTCCCATAAGGCATTGTAATACTCTGACATTCACAGACATGACTAGGCATGATGGGAATTGTAGTTCCTGAACAGCTGGAGGGCCATAGTTTGGAGACCCCTGCACTACAAGCTAAGTTGTCGGCTAGCTTTGTATGTGGGGTGGCTTGGAAAATAAGATATCTATGTTCCCGACTGGGAGGAAGCTGTATACTGACATATGTCCACAAGTACAGACAGAATGCCAAAGAAACCGGAGCTACCTGTAAGATGGAATGCTGTATAAACTGGAGCTTCTTAGAAGACACTGCCATAGAGAAAATGGAGACAGAAAAAGCACTGACCTGCATCGGGGACTTGGCGTAGTTGTGGTTGTCCAAGAAAGCCGGCAGCCGAGGAGGTTGGGTGGTGGTTGCACTCCCGTTATGAGGGACAGCATTTAGCTTGCTGTACGTATTAGGGACTGGTCCTTTCTGGGTGGATCCTGCCGCATCCCCGCTCACATCTATAGAGGAGAGACAAGAAGAAGAAGAAGTAGGTACACCCGAACATGGCACATCTGAAGGCCAATATATTATTCAAGACAATACCTGAGGCATTACTCTGAGGATTATGACGAGACTTCTCCTGGTTAGAGGCTGACTTTGCATTAGGCTTCGTGTCCTCGTTATTTTGACTGTCGGTCGCCTTCTGGGGCTGAATCAGCTCTGGCTGGGTCACCCGGATCAACTGCAAAGAGAGATGGGTAAACCTAAAAAAAAAAAAGTCTTATATACAAAGTCTCATGTATACAACTGGGACTATATACACACTCACCGGCACTTTATTAGGTACACCCGTTCAGTTGTAAACACAAATGCAGCGCTGATTTAAATATGAAATAAGTCTCTAAAAAAAGAAGCTGGATCTTCCACCCGGGTGCTCAAGCCAAACGTTTGTGAATACGATCCTCCACCGCCACCAAACACAGTGACTCTTACCCCAATGGGCGGACTACTGCTCTCACAACAGTCGGACTACACGGTGGGTGATTTAAAAGGATCACTCAGCCTTAGACTCCAGGTTGATTTTATATCCAGATTCCCTCAGAGATATCCAGGATAAGGTTCATACATATCATGTAAAGAGTCAAAGAGAAAGACTCATAATGAAGTAGATTTTCAATGTTTTAATTAATAAATAAAATTACACTCACCATATGCTGGTGTAACACACGCCTGTATAATAAACAAATTGCGTCCTGTTTCTATCCAAAAAGATGGCCGAACCTCCGGACATGACGACATGTACGCAGAGCTAACTCCCCCCCCAACGAGTTTTGTCATATAGACGTCATCAGGTGTTCAGTTGCTTGGTAACACAAATTGCTAATCAGCCAATCACATGCCAGAAACTCAATGCAATTAGACACCTAGACGTGGTGAAGATGACTTGCTGAAGTTTCAAACCGAGCATCAGAATGAGGAAGAAAGGGGATTTAATGTGTTACCTTAAAAGCCAGCCCTGAGCCACAAGAAAATGGTTGTCAATAGAAGTCAATGGGGAGAAAAGCCCTGGGAAAATGGCCGCTGCCCACAAAGGACATCATGCCCACACTAAAGATGGCGCCCGATCGGCGCCAAAAGGATGACAAAAAATGGCTGCTGCCCACACTATGAGGCCGAACAGCCTGCCCTCACCCAAAATGGCGGCCGTGCAGAGCAGCGCTAAATGCGGCCCCAAAATACCATGCACTGGCCCCCACAGAGCACCACAAAGCACCCCTGGGAAGTAGGAGACCCCCGCACCCTCCACACATCGGTCAAACCGCGATAGCTCCCCCGCAGGGACAGGGAAGGGAAACACAGGAGCCGCACCTACAACCATGAGGGGGATATCTCAGAACCCATACCTGAACTGTCATCCCCAAACAGAGGGCCCACATACACACCCCAGCAAACATGGTCCATAGACAGAGGGGTAGTAATAGTACTCACCAGTCCAGCGAACGTGGGCACCGCTCTGAGACAGGAAACCTCCCACCCTGAGTGGGAGTGCCGTCAGCCGAAGGGGACGCTAGCAACACGTGGGCGTACCGCAGTTGAGACATCCCAGCGAAGATAGAAACTTGGCAGGCTCATCCCTGATGCCAGTGACATTGTCATTTGCGAGGCCTGGGAGTACCAATAACCTGCTAACGCTCGATGGCAGGCTGGTAGTCCGTAAGGTTCTAGAACAACCAGTGCGAGGCCCAGCTCTGCAAACGCTGTAGTCTTCTAAAGTCTGACTAACTAGCGAAGGAGAAAATAAAAAGCTATCTTTTAAAAGAAAAACACTTTTTTTTTTTTAGAGAGAAAAAAGAAGAAAAAAGCTGAGACCTAAGTCTCAGCCAGGGAAACCCAGCTACTCCTGAGCTAAGCAGCAGAAAACTGAATTGGGAATGAGGCTAGCTGGGGGTATTGACCAGAAGGACAGCCCCCTGTAGGTGTGTCTATACATAAATCTTCTGCCTAGCTTACTCCTGCGGAGAAGGCCAATACCCAGACGTGCAGAATGAATGAGTGGGCGGCGACTGTCAGAGGACGTAAAAGAAAAAGGACATCAATTATATTTGGGCACAGCGTCGCACGACCGCGCAATTTTCCGTTAAAGTAACGCAGTGCCAAATCGCAAAAAAATGGCCTGGTCATTAGGGGGGAAATCCTTCCGGTCCAGAAGTGGTTAAAAACACAGGGTGACATTATTTTCAGAGGAGATATTCGGTGCTGCGGATCGATCGGTTTACCTGCTGTAAAGCCTCCAGCACGGTCTGTCTGTTCATCTTCAGGACATTCAGACGACTTTCGTATTTCAGCCTCCGGTCCGGCACCACGGCCATCAGGTTAAATCGAATGTCATGATACGGCTCCCTGCGGGAATACAAAAAAGATTATTATACCGGAGACAATGCGCTGAATAGCCGTCACCTGACCTCCAGGGTCCGTACCCCGCCGTAGCCAAGCCGATCCGCTCCATTATCACCCGACGCGCTTTGTCCGTCCACTCCTCTTCCTCCGCCCAGGGGCCTGGAAAGAGAGATAAGAAGAGCCATTATCAAACATGAGGAATGCACAGGATTTCTAAATGGATGATTTATACAGTATTCATTATCCAATCAGAAAAGACATACTTTTTTATTTTACAGACCCGGGAACTCAGCACAGGGATGGAGGGAACCCCTCATAATGGGCACAGCAGCTGTACAGACCCAGGAACTCAGCACAGGGATGGTAGGAACCCCTCATAATGGGCACAGCAGGGGTACAGACCCAAGAACTCAGCACAGGGATGGTGGGAACCCCTCATAATGGGCACAGCAGGTGTACAGACCCGGGAACTCAGCACAGGGATGGTGGAACCCATCATAATAAGCACAGCAGGTGTACAGACCCAGGAACTCAGCACAGGGATGGTAGGAACCCCTCATAATGGGCACAGCAGGGGTACAGACCCAAGAACTCAGCACAGGGATGGTGGGAACCCCTCATAATGGGCACACCAGGTGTACAGACCTGGGAACTCAGCACATGGATGGTGGGGACCCCTCATAATGGGCACAGCAGGTGTACAGACCCGGGAACTCAGCACAGGGATGGTGGGAACCCCTCATAATGGGCACACCAGGTGTACAGACCTGGGAACTCAGCACATGGATGGTGGGGACCCCTCATAATGGGCACAGCAGGTGTACAGACCCGGGAACTCAGCACAGGGATGGTGAGAACCCCTCATAATGGGCACACCAGGTGTACAGACCTGGGAACTCAGCACATGGATGGTGGGGACCCCTCATAATGGGCACACCAGGTGTACAGACCTGGGAACTCAGCACATGGATGGTGGGAACCCCTCATAATGGGCACAGCAGGTGTACAGACCCAGGAACTCAGCACAGGGATGGTGGGAACTCCTCATAATGGGCACAGGAGGTGTACAGACCCAGGAACTCAGCACAAGGATGGTGGGAACCCCTCATAATGGGCACAGCAGGTGTACAGACCTGGGAACTCAGCACAGGGATGGAGGGAACCCCTCATAATGGGCACAGCAGGGGTACAGACCCAGGAACTCAGCACAGGGATGGTGAGAACCCCTCATAATGGGCACAGGAGGTGTACAGACCCAGGAACTCAGCACAGGGATGGTGGGAACCCCTCATAATGGGCACAGCAGGTGTACAGACCTGGGAACTCAGCACAGGGATGGAGGGAACCCCTCATAATGGGCACAGCAGGGGTACAGACCCAGGAACTCAGCACAGGGATGGTGAGAACCCCTCATAATGGGCACAGGAGGTGTACAGACCCAGGAACTCAGCACAGGGATGGTGGGAACCCCTCATAATGGGCACCGTGGGTGTAAAGACCCGGGAACTCATCTAAGAGACCCACCAATAGAGCCCCCAAGTGATAGCAGACAATGTCAGGGGTTTATTCCTCCTGGACTATCCATGCTCGGAGTGTATTACCATGATCGATGGGGTAGACCTTCAGGCCGTCCAGCTCAAACAGCCTCCCTTTAATGGGAACGTAACTGACGAAATGAAATGCCTCCATGGTGCGGACGGCGCTGATCCCATTCTGCTTCTCAGGTAGGTGACGCGGCTCCGGCCTGCAGGAGACAACAACACAGCTTCAACCAGGAGCTTCTTATTAGCACAAAAAGTACGTAATGGAGAAATAGTAAAATGCTGTTACAGCACAACTGCTCATTTTATCAAGGAATACAAGGCTTCCTCTGATTGGCTGAGGTGAAGATCATGACATCACCCGCCCGCCTCTCCATCTCAGCCAATCAGAGTACTCCTTTTTTTTCCAGGAAGTCCCTGTACCGCTGCTGGAACACAACGCTGCACAATGTCTGGAGCTGATGCTGCATAGACAGCGGCCCCAGCAATCAGAAAAATAAATAATTAGAAAAATTAATAGTGTTGGTCTCTCACGCTAATAAAAATAATAAAGTGGGAATATGTGACAATCTTCTTAGAACTGCTGCAACTTGTAATAAATTCATAAAATTAGTGCAATAAATCAAATAATATTCATTAGATTGTAAGCTCTTCTGAGCAGGGCACTCTAAATCCTCTTGTATTTTATTGTATTGTAAATGTACTGTCTCCCTTTAATATTGTAAAGCGCTGCGTAAATTGCTGGCGCTATAGAAATCCATAATAATAATAATATACACTAAGTTGCGCAAAATGATTGATAGATGTAAAAAATATTTGTAGATTTTTAGGATTTTTCTACCAAAGACATGTAGCAGAATACATATTGGCCTAAATTTATGAAGAAATTAAATTTTTTTACATTTTTTTTTTTTATTGGGAATATTTTGTAGCAGAAAATAAAATGCGTTTTTTTTTTTTTTTTTTTTTTCAAAATTGTCGCCCTGTTTTTGTTTATAGTGCAAAAAATAAAAAACCGCTGAGGTGAAACCACGGAAAGAAAGCTCTATTTGCGGGGACAAAAGGACATACGTTTTATTTGGTTACAGCGTCGCACGACCGCGCAATTGTCAGTTAAAGTAACGCAGTGCCGTATTGCAAAAAATGGGCTGGTCATGAAGGGAGGGGGGGGGGGGGGCTAAATCTACTGGAGGTGAAGTGGTTGATTTGCTTTTTTGGCCTAAGCAAACTATTTCCTTTCACAAAATTAGTGCAATAAATCAAATAATATACACCAAGTTGCGCAACATTATTGGTAGATGTAAAAAATTAAAAAAAAAAAAAAAAAAAAATGTAAAAAAATCAGTAAATCATATAAAAATATAAAAAATTAATAATTTAGCTGTCCAAGATTCGCATATAGCAACAGCAACACACGTGTTCATTATTTGAAATTTGTTTATATGCGAATCAGTGTTAATTTCGTCGACTAAAACGTTTTCGTCGACTAACACAATTCAGATGACTAAAATACGACTAAAACTAAAATGGCATTTTAGTCAAAAGACTATAACTAAAACTAAATCGAAATTTGCTGCCAAAAATTAACACTGGTGCATGCTCAAAGCATAAATAATAACATATTAGATTTTTCACTCCAGGACCAGCAGTAGTATATAATGAGTTTGGAAATTGTAGAGAAATGCTTAACCACTTGCTGACCGCCGCAAGTATATTTACTGCGGCGGTCAGCCCCGGCCAGGCAGAGTGACGTTAATTAACGTCACTAGCCTGGGAGGGTCTGGGGAGCGAATGCGCGCCCGTGGAGGCGCGCTCCCGCGCGGTCACGGACCCCCCCGCGCGTGTGACTGGCGGACTCGATGTCCGCCGGTCACTCGGCGATCGTCGGGGGAGAGGGAGAAAGTCAGGCGGCTTGTGTAAACAAGCCACCTGTCATTCTCCCCTGTGTAAAAACACTGATCAGACGGTTCTACTATGTAGAACCGTTGATCAGTGTCCTTACACTTCAAGCCACAGCCAATCACAGTAGAAAGCACGCCCCTAGGGACACACACAGCCCCTCCCTCCCAAATAAAGTTAACCCCTTCACTACCAGTGTATTTTTACAGTAACAGTGCATATGTATAGCACTGATTACTGTAGAAATGTCACTGGTAACCCCGAAAGTGTCAAAAATGTCAGTCAAGGGTCCGATCTGTCCGCCGCAATGTCGCAGTACCGCAAAAAAAAAAAATCGCAGATCGCCGCCATTACTCGTTAAAAAAAAAAACAACAAAAATGACAAAAATCTTTCCCTTTGTTAGTAAACGCGATAACTTTTGCGCAAACCAATAAAAATACGCTTTTTGCGATTTTTTTTTTACCAAACATAGGTAGGATAAAACAAATTGGCCGAAAATGTTAAAAAATTTAGATTTTTACATTTTTTTTGGGGGGGAATTTCATATAAAAAAAATGTGAAAAATATTGTTATTTTTGCAAAATTTACGCTCTTTTTTTGTTTATAGCGCAAAATACCCCCTGGTCGTTTAGCAGCCAAATCCTCCGGGGCTTAAGTGGTTAAATAATGCATTACAAATTACAATTGAACTACACCCATTTGATTATAGATGACTAAAATGAGTTTTAGTCGACTAATATGTAGGACATTTCAGTCGACTAAAATATACTGGAGTTTTAGTCGACTAAATACGACTAAAACTAAAACACTTGCAGAAGACTAAAATGGGACTAAAACTAAAATGCCATTTTAGTCCTAAGACTAAGACTAAAACTAAATTGAAATTTGCTGCCAAAATTAACACTGATGCGAATCTTGCACAGCTATATTATTAATTTTTTATATGATTTACTGATTTTTTTTACACACATATATATATATTTTTTTTTTTTACATATATTTTTTACATCTATCAACAATTTTGTGCAACTTGGTGTATATTATTTAATTTTTGCACTAATTCTATAAAAGGAAATAGTTTGCTTAGGCCAAAAGAACAAATCAACCACTTCACCTCCAGAAGATTTACCCCCCCCCCCCCCCCCTCATGACCAGGCCATTTTTTGCAATACGGCACTGCATTATTTTAACTGACAATTGTGCGGTCGTGAGATGCTGTACCCAAATAAAACGTATGTACTTTTTTCCCCATAAATAGAGCTTTCTTTCGGTGGTTTCACCTCAGCGCTTTTTATATTTTTTGCACTATAAAACAAAAAAAAAGGCCGACAGTTTTATAAAAAAAAAAAAAAAAAACACATTTTATTTTCTGCTACAAAACATTCCCAATAAAAAAAAAAAAAAAATGTCTTCATAAATTTAGGCCAATATGCATTCTGCTACATATCTGGTAAAAAAAATCCCAATAAGCGTATATTGATTGGTTTGCGCAAAAGTTATCACGTCTACAAACTATGGTATATGATTTATGGAATTTTTATTTATTTATTACTAGTAATGGCGGCGCTCAGCGACTTATAGTGGGGCACTACACTACAGCAGACAATTTGGACACTAACCGACCCTTTTTGGGGACCAGTGACACTAATACAGTGATCAGTGCTAAAAATATGCACTGTCACTGTACTAATGATACTGGCAGGAAAGGGGTTAACATCAGGGGCGATCAAAGGGTTAACTGTTTGCCTAAAATGTGTTTTCTAACTGTGGGGGAGGTGGTATACTAGTGGAAGGCATGGATCCTGTGTCCCTGCTTTACAGGAACACAGGATCCATGCCTTCTGTACTGATAGGACGGCAATCTGCCTTCTTTACATTGGTAGATCACCGTTCTGCATGTGCAGAGAATGATCAGCGGGTGCCAGCGGACATCGGGTACGCGGGTCCCACTGTGTAGAATCACAGCAGGAGCAAGCTGCCAGACGTGTGCACTGGCGCCTAATATACCTGGAAACGCATACTCACATAAATATAAAAAAATATAAATATATACAGTGGGTACGGAAAGTATTCAGACCCCCTTAAATTTTTCACTCTTTGTTATATTGCAGCCATTTGCTAAAATCATTTAAGTTCATTCTTCTTCCTCATGAATGTACACATAGCACCCCATACTGACAGAAAAACACAGAATTGTTGACATTGTTGCAGATTTATTAAAAAAGAAAAACTGAAATATCACATGGTCCTAAGTATTCAGACCCTTTGCTGTGACACTCATATATTTAACTCAGGTGCTTTCCATTTCTTCTGATCATCCTTGAGATGGTTCTACACCTTCATTTGAGTCCAGCTGTGTTTGATTATACTGATTGGACTTGATTAGGAAAGCCACACACCTGTCTATATAAGACCTTCCAGATCACAATGCATGTCAGAGCAAATGAGAATCATGAGGTCAAAGGAACTGCCTGAAGAGCTCAGAGTCAGAATTGTGGCAAGGCACAGATCTGGCCAAGGTTACAAAAAGATTTCTGCTGCACTTAAGGTTCCTAAGAGCACAGTGGCCTCCATAATCCTCAAATGGAAGACGTTTGGGATGACCAGAACCCTTCCTAGAGCTGGCCGTCCGGCCAAACTGAGCTATCGGGGGAGAAGAGCCTTGGTGAGAGAGGTAAAGAAGAACCCAAAGATCACTGTGGCTGAGCTCCAGAGATGCAGTCAGGAGATGGGAGAAAGTTGTAGAAAGTCAACCATCACTGCAGCCCTCCACCAGTCGGGGCTTTATGGCAGAGTGGCCCGACGGAAGCCTCTCCTCAGTGTAAGACACATGAAAGCCCGCATGGAGTTTGCTAAAAAACACCTGAAGGACTCCAAGATGGTGAGAAATAAGATTCTCTGGTCTGATGAGACCAAAATAGAACTTTTTGGCCTTAATTCTAAGCGGTATGTGTGGAGAAAACCAGGCACTGCTCATCACCTGTCCAATACAGTCCCAACAGTGAAGCATGGTGGTGGCAGCATCATGCTGTGGGGGTGTTTTTCAGCTGCAGGGACAGGACGATTGGTTGCAATCGAGGGAAAGATGAATGCAGCCAAGTACAGGGATATCCTGGACAAAAACCTTCTCCAGAGTGCTCTGGACCTCAGACTGGGCCGAAGGTTTACCTTCCAGCAAGACAATGACCCTAAGCACACAGCTAAAATAACGAAGGAGTGGCTTCACAACAACTCCGTGACTGTTCTTGAATGGCCCAGCCAGAGCCCTGACTTAAACCCAATTGAGCATCTCTGGAGAGACCTAAAAATGGCTGTCCACCAACGTTTACCATCCAACCTGACAGAACTGGAGAGGATCTGCAAGGAGGAATGGCAGAGGATCCCCAAATCCAGGTGTGAAAGACTTGTTGCATCTTTCCCAAAAAGACTCCTGGCTGTATTAGATCAAAAGGGGGCTTCTACTAAATACTGAGCAAAGGGTCTGAATACTTAGGACCATGTGATATTTCAGTTTTTCTTTTTTAATAAATCTGCAACAATGTCAACAATTCTGTGTTTTTCTGTCAGTATGGGGTGCTATGTGTACATTCATGAGGAAGAAGAATGAACCTAAAGGATTTTAGCAAATGGCTGCAATATAACAAAGAGTGAAAAATTTAAGGGGGTCTGAATACTTTCCGTACCCACTGTACATTATATATATATATATAAAAAAAAAAAGAATATATATATATATATATATATATATATATATAAATAATAAAAAAAAAATATATATATATATGTATGTGATTCTGTGCAGCGCGGACACCCTGTAGCAGTAAATGTGCTACGTGGCGGTTGGCAGGTGGTTAAAGTGGTAGCAAAGCTGGAGTTCAGCCTTAACACCTCAGCAGCAATGAGGTGAGTTGCGATGCGTAACATTGCAGTATCTCTGCATTTTTGTGCCGTGCGTCTCACTGCAGCATTGCAACGGTTTTCTGTGTCCGCGTTGATCTGTGCAGATGAGGTGAATGAGCCCTAACTCCATGTGACAGCGCTGGCGCTTAGGGTGTCATCACCCATGGGTGTCACTCACCGTGCGTGGCTGTTGTGAGCTTTGGCCAGCTCAGGAGCGTTTCCGATGGCATAACCTTTACTCTAAGAGAAAAAAATAGATTCAGATTTCAAGGTGCACACCCCTCCTTACCTTCCCTCGTCATTCCTCTGTGTCCCCAGGGACACCCCAGCATTCCTCTGTCCCCCCAGGAACACCCCCCATCATTCCTCTGTGTCCCCAGGAACACTCCCATCACTCCTCTGTGTCCCCAGGAATACCCCCAGCATTCCTCTGTGTCCCCAGGAACACTCCCATCACTCCTCTGTGTCCCCAGGAATACCCCCAGCATTCCTCTGTGTCCCCAGGAACACTCCCATCACTCCTCTGTGTCCCCAGGAACACCCCCATCACTCCTCTGTGTCCCCAGGAACACCCCCATCATTCCTCTGTGTCCCCAGTAACACCCCCATCACTCCTCTGTGTCCCCAGGAACACCCCCATCATTCCTCTGTGTCCCCAGGAACACCCCCATCACTCCTCTGTGTCCCCAGGAACACCCCCATCATTTCTCTGTGTCCCCAGGAACACCCCCATCACTCCTCTGTGTCCCCAGGAACACCCCCATCATTCCTCTGTGTCCCCAGTAACACCCCCATCACTCCTCTGTGTCCCCAGGAACACCCCCATCACTCCTCTGTGTCCCCAGGAACACCCCCATCACTCCTCTGTGTCCCCAGGAACACCCCCATCATTCCTCTGTGTCCCCAGGAGCACCCCCATCACTCCTCTGTGTCCCCAGGAACACCCCCATCATTCCTTTGTGTCCCCCCCAGGAACACGCTCATCAGTCCTCTGTGTCCCCAGAAACACACCCCGATAATTCCTCTGTGTCCCCAGAAACACCCCCATCACTCCTCTGTGTCCCCAGGAACACCCCCATCATTCCTCTGAGTCCCCCCCCCCTTTTTCCCAACACATATGATAACTAACCTGTGTAAGAAAGATGTACTTATTTACCTATTTTCAACCCGCTCTGCTCCAGTCACTTGATCAGCCGACAGCAGCTGCAGGGGAGAGGAGGGAGCACCATGGGAGCCTTCCAGGCTCTTCCAGGCTTTTCCAGCCATTATCGAGCGTTCTCTACTCCCCCCTGCAGCTGCCGCTGAGTGACACAAGGAATCATGTGACTGGACCAGACTGGGCTGAGAATAGGTAAGTATATACATATATATATATACACATCCTTTATACTAACACAGGTTAGTTAGTACCGGTGTTAGGAGGGGGGGGGGCAGTACATTCTTAGGACTAGTTATGTTTTATCTGGAATTCTACTTTAAGCTGCTCTCTGTATGGTTACCTCCGGGCTGAAGCCTTTGGTGAAGTCCTTGATGCGGCTCAGAGTCGGCCCCAGGTGAACGCCGCTGCAGTTCAGTAAAACGCTCAGGAGGGCGTGGGTGGCGCAGGAATTTGGGATCAGCTGTGAATGAATGGAAGAGATTAAAGGGCGATCCCAGACCAAAAAAAGTGAAATTAATGGGCTGCTAAAAGTATAAAAGACATGACCTTACCTTAAAAAGGTTTTATTTAACCTGTTACCGACCGCCCGCCGTATAATATATATATATATATATATATATATATATATACATACATACACATATATATATATATACAAACATATATACATACACATATATATATACAAACATATATACAAACATATATACATACACATATATATATATATATATATATATATATATATATATATATATATATATACAAACATATATACATACATATATATATATATATATATATATATATATATATATATATATATACGGCCGCTCCCAGGCAAATCGCCGTAGCTGTACGTCGCTCACGTGCACAAGGCTAGGTAGCGTGTGCGCACCACCAGCGGTGCACTTCCGCCCCCGCTCGTCAGCGGGGATCCCGATGCATGGAGCAGGTGGCTCCGACTGCCGCCTGACACCTGCGATCGTTCCCCGCTGAGAGAGAACGGTCGGCTGTTGTAAACACATCTGACCGTTCTTCTCCCTGCAATGATCATAGAGCTCCTGGGATCCTTCTATATAGAATCACAGGTCTCTATGGTCATTTCACAAACCCCGCCCCCATACAGTTAGAAACACTCCCCTAGGCTCACTTTTAACACCTTGATCACCCACAGTGTTAACCCCTTCTCTGCCAGTGTCATTAGTACAGTGACAGTGCATATTTTTAGCACTGATTACTGTAGAAATGTCACTGGTCCCCCCAAAAATGTCAGTTAGGGGTCCGATCTGTCCGCCGTAATGTCGCAGTCCAGCTAAAAATCGCAGATCACTGCCATTACAAGTAGAAAAAAAAAAACAATAAAAACAACATAAATCTTTGCCGTAGTTTGTAGATGCGATAACTTTTGCGCAAACCAATCAAAATACGCTTATTAGGATTTTTTTTTACCAAAAATATGTAACAGAATACAAAATGGCCTAAAATGTTAAAAAATTTTGATTTTTAAAATATTTTTTTTTTGAGAATGTCATATAGCAGAATGTGAAAAATATTGTTTTTTTTATAGCGCAAAAAATAAAAAAAAAAATAAAAAAATTGCAGAGGTGATCAAATACCACCAAAATAAAGCTCTATTTGTGGGAAAAAAAAGGACATCAATTTTATTTGGGTACAGCGTCGCATGACCGCGCAATTGTCAGTTACAGTCACGCAGTGCCGAATCGCGAAATAGGGCCTGGTCATTAAGGGGGCAAATCCTTCCAGTCTTAAAGTAGTTAAAAATAGAATTACCGTGTTGATGAAGGGGGAGGGGGGGAGGGGGGAGAAGAGTCGATGTAAATCTTTAGGGGTTCAGTCATTATGTAAAAGAGAAAAAAAAAAAAGGAGGTAAAACCTAAAAATAAGTCAGTTTATCTCACCTGGTGAGCGAAGAACATGTTGTTGACCACATCCTCCTCCATGACAGACGTGTCGTCCAGCAGGGTGGAGACTTTCCTGCGAGAACGGCGCTCCTCGATCCATTTGAAGAGGAAGATGAAGCCATAGACCGGCCTGGAGGGGGGAGGAAATGGTCAGAGAGTGCTATGGGGGGGGGGGGGGGGGAGGGGAGGGGAGGTCTTTACACAAAGAATATTAAGTATATCTTACCCCGGACACTTGCTCTGCAGGTCATAAATCTCTTCTACCTGAACCCCCTTTACACCTGTGAGAGACAAACAGAGTCAGACACACATAATGTGCTGGGGGAGTTTTCCTTTAAGATACAGATTAACAAAAATTTACTTATTTAATATACACCAAAACAAATCTATACCATAATATCCCCATTCCTATGCAAAATACCACTCATAGCTTCTTACAGCTCATGGTAGACTCCAATGGGGAGATTTCCTGGAGTAGTTTGTGTCTCTGCCCCTCCCACAATGGGGAGATTCCCTGCAGTAGTTTGTGTCTCTGCCCCTCCCACAAGGTTGAGATTTCCTGGAGTAGTTTGTGTCTCTGCCCCTCCCACAATGGGGAGAATCCCTGCAGTAGTTTGTGTCTCTGCCCCTCCCACAAGGTTGAGATTTCCTGGAGTAGTTTGTGTCTCTGCCCCTCCCACAATGGGGAGATTTCCCGCAGTAGTTTGTGTCTCTGCCCCTCCCATAATGGTGAGATCTCCTGCAATAGTTTGTGTCTCTGCTCCTCCCACAATAGTGAGATTTCCTGCGGTAGTTTGTGTCTCTGCCCCTCCCACAATGGTGAGATTCCCTGCAGCAGTTTGTGTCTCTGCCCCTCCCACAATGGTGAGATTTCCTGCAGCAGTTTGTGTCTCTGCCCCTCCCACAATGGTGAGATTCCCTGCAGTAGTTTGTGTCTCTGCCCCTCCCACAATGGTGAGATTCCCAGCAGCAGTTTGTTTCTCTGCCCCTCCCACAATGGGCAGATTTCCCGCAGTAGTTTGTGTCTCTGCCCCTCCCATAATGGTGAGATTTCCTGGAGTAGTTTGTGTCTCTGCCCCTCCCACAATGGGGAGATTTCCCGCAGTAGTCTGTGTCTCTGCCCCTCCCATAATGGTGAGATCTCCTGCAATAGTTTGTGTCTCTGCTCCTCCCACAATAGTGAGATTTCCTGCGGTAGTTTGTGTCTCTGCCCCTCCCACAATGGTGAGATTTCCTGCAGTAGTTTGTGTCTCTGCCCCTCCCACAATGGTGAGATTCCCTGCAGCAGTTTGTGTCTCTGCCCCTCCCACAATGGTGAGATTTCCTGCAGCAGTTTGTGTCTCTGCCCCTCCCACAATGGTGAGATTCCCTGCAGTAGTTTGTGTCTCTGCCCCTCCCACAATGGGGAGATTCCCTGCAGTAGTTTGTGTCTCTGCCCTCCCACAATGGGGAGATTTCCTGCAGTAGTTTGTGTCTCTGCCCTCCCACAATGGTGAGATTCCCTGCAGTAGTTTGTGTCTCTGCCCCTCCCACAATGGTGAGATTCCCTGCAGTAGTTTGTGTCTCTGCCCCTCCCACAATGGGGAGATTCTCTGCAGTAGTTTGTGTCTCTGCCCCTCCCACATTGAGATTCCCTGCAGTAGTTTGTGTCTCTGCCCTCCCACAATGGTGAGATTCCCTGCAGCAGTTTGTGTCTCTGCCCCTCCCACAATGGTGAGATTTCCTGCAGTAGTTTGTGTCTCTGCCCCTCCCACAATGGGGAGATTCCCTGCAGCAATTTGTGTCTCTGCCCCTCCCACAAGGGTGAGATTTCCTGCAGTAGTTTGTGTCTCTGCCCCTCCCACAATGGGGAGATTTCCTGCAGTAGTTTGTGTCTCTGCCTTGATTCTTATTCTATAATGGGCACAGTGACTGGATATGGGAATTATTATGGGGAAATTCCCTGCAGTAGTTTGTGTCTCTGCCCCTCCCACATTGAGATTCCCTGCAGTAGTTTGTGTCTCTGCCCTCCCACAATGGGGAGATTCCCTGCAGCAGTTTGTGTCTCTGCCCCTCCCACAATGGTGAGATTTCCTGCAGTAGTTTGTGTCACTGCCCCTCCCACAATGGTGAGATTTCCTGCAGTAGTTTGTGTCTCTGCCCCTCCCACAATGGTGAGATTTCCTGCAGTAGTTTGTGTCTCTGCCCTCCCACAATGGTGAGATTTCCTGCAGTAGTTTGTGTCTCTGCCCCTCCCACAATGGTGAGATTTCCTGCAGTAGTTTGTGTCTCTGCCCCTCCCACATTGAGATTCCCTGCAGTAGTTTGTGTCTCTGCCCCTCCCACAATGGTGAGATTCCCTGCAGTAGTTTGTGTCTCTGCCTTGATTCTTATTCTATAATGGGCACAGTGCCTGGATATGGGAATTATTATGGGGCGCTCTCACTACTGGGGCCCCCAACAGACACAAAAAATCAGCACCGGATCCAATGACTGAAACTACAAGTAAGATAAAATCTACTCACCGAAATCCTCCACCAGCAGTGTGAAGAGCCCTGCAAAGAGAAAAGAAAAACAAAATGTGTGGATAGCGATTATTGCTGCGATTCCTCCATTATATGTGATGATTGTTACACTGTATCCATTGATCAGTGATCTTATTATACAGCCTGCTTCTGGCACACGCCCCCTCCCATCCACAGCCTGCCTCTGGCACACGCCCCCTCCCATCCACAGCCTGCCTCTGGCACACGCCCCCTCTCATCCACAGCCTGCCTCTGGCACACGCCCCCTCCCATCCACAGCCTGCCTCTGGCACACGCCCCCTCCCATCCACAGCCTGCCTCTGGCACACGCCCCCTCTCATCCACAGCCTGCCTCTGGCACACGCCCCCTCCCATCCACAGCCTGCCTCTGGCACACGCCCCCCTCCCATCCACAGCCTGCCTCTGGCACACGCCCCCCTCCCATCCACAGCCTGCCTCTGGCACACGCCCCCCTCCCATCCACAGCCTGCCTCTGGCACACGCCCCCCTCCCATCCACAGCCTGCCTCTGGCACACGCCCCCCTCCCATCCACAGCCTGCCTCTGGCACACTCCCCCCTCCCATCCACAGCCTGCCTCTGGCACACGCCCCCCTCCCATCCACAGCCTGCCTCTGGCACACGCCCCCCTCCCATCCACAGCCTGCCTCTGGCACACGCCCCCCTCCCATCCACAGCCTGACTCTGGCACACGCCCCCTCCCATCCACAGCCTGACTCTGGCACACGCCCCTTCCCATCCACAGCCTGCCTCTGGCACACGCCCCCTCCCATCCACAGCCTGCCTCTGGCACACGCCCCCCTCCCATCCACAGCCTGCCTCTGGCACACGCCCCCCTCCCATCCACAGCCTGCCTCTGGCACACGCCCCCCTCCCATCCACAGCCTGCCTCTGGCACACGCCCCCCTCCCATCCACAGCCTGCCTCTGGCACACGCCCCCCTCCCATCCACAGCCTGCCTCTGGCACACGCCCCCCTCCCATCCACAGCCTGCCTCTGGCACACGCCCCCCTCCCATCCACAGCCTGCCTCTGGCACACGCCCCCCTTCCATCCACAGCCTGCCTCTGGCACACGCCCCCTCCCATCCACAGCCTGCCTCTGGCACACGCCCTCTCCCATCCACAGTCTGCCTCTGGCACACGCCCCCTCCCATCCTCAGCCTGCCTCTGACGCACGCCCCCTCCCATCCTCAGCCTGCCTCTGACGCACGCCCCCTCCCAGTCACAGCCTGCCTCTGGCACACGCCCCCTCCCATCCACAGCCTGCCTCTGGCACACGCCCCCCTCCCATCCACAGCCTGCCTCTGGCACACGCCCCCCTCCCAGTCACAGCCTGCCTCTGCTACATGCCCCCCTCCCAGTCACAGCCTGCCTCTGGCACACGCCCCCCTCCCGTCCACAGCCTGCCTCTGGCACACGCCCCCCTCCCGTCCACAGCCTGCCTCTGGCACACGCCCCCTCCCAGTCACAGCCTGCCTCTGGCACATGCCCCCCTTCCAGTCACAGCCTGCCTCTGGCACATGCCCCCCTCCCAGTCACAGCCCGCCTCTGACAAACGCCCCCTCCCAGTCACAGCCTGCCTCTGGCACACACCCTGGCCTCCCAATCACAACCTGCCTCTTGAACACACCCCCTCCCAATTGCAGCCTGCCTCTTGAACAAACTCCCTCCCAATCACAGCCTGCCATTGGCACACACTTCCTCCCAGTCACAGCCTGCCTCTTGAGCACCCCCCCCATCCCAGCTTACCATTGGCAGACACCCCCCCCCCCCCCAATCACAGCCTACCATTGACACACACCCCCTCCCAGTCAAAGCCTTTATTTACACTTGGTTAAAAAGTTTCTATATAAAAATATATGCTCCGCTTTACAATATTAACCCATCGAAAAAAAAAAAGAAAAGAAAGGACAATACAAAACAATCACAACCAACAAATTGGTATCCCTACGCGTTTCAACCTATTCAATAGTGGTCTTCCTCAGGGGATATATGTGATGCCTACAAGTGCATTACAAAATTAGAGATACAAAGTACAAGACATATCAACAGTAGCTATAAAAATATAACCTATATATTCACCATTGCACCCGATGAGGGTCTTCTTACCAGAAACTTTTTTTGTTAAGAATCGTCCTGGAAAGGACCTCCAAGAGTCCAGAACGGGGGAGGGGAAAAGACGGGATTTGCAAGGAGTCATGTTTTGAACAAATAATGGGAAAGTAGAGGATCTACCTGCAGAAATATTCCCAAATGTGGAAGGGAAAATTACATTTTTACAAAGGGATTTAGATTGAATAATTTATAATGATAATAATTTATAATAATAATATTAATTTTTAATAATAATATATTTATAATAGTAATAATAATTTATAATAATAATTTATAATAAATATAATAATTATTATTCAATCTAAATCCCTTTGTAAAAATTTAATTTTCCCTTCCACATTTGGGAATATTTCTGCCGTGGTTAACAGCCAACGGTCGGCTTTCCGTCTGTAACGCCTTACGTGACTTTGCTCGGCGCTCCCATCCCACCGGGAGCCCTGAGCACCCAGCCGGCACGTCCCCCGGCTGGATGGAGTGCCGATCAACGGATTTGATCGGGTCTCCGATGACGTAACCCGGAGGCGGCGTCCATGACGTCACTTCCGGGTTACTGTGCTGCAAAAAGCAGAAAATTAAAAAACGGCTGTATGCAAAAACGCCGTTTTCGGCGTTTTGCATACATGGAAGTGCAGTGGAGGGGTTTGGGGTCTTTTAGACCCCCGATCCCTCCATAAAGAGTACCTGTCACTGCCTATTACTGTCACATTCCCCCCGATCCCTCCATAAAGAGTACCTGTCACTCCTATTACTGTCACATTCCCCCCGATCCCTCCATAAAGAGTACCTGTCACTCCTATTACTGTCACATTCCCCCCGATCCCTCCATAAAGAGTACCTGTCACTCCTATTACTGTCACATCCCCCCATAAAGAGTACCTGTCACTGCCTATTACTGTCACATTCCCCACGATCCCTCCATAAAGAGTACCTGTCACTCCTATTACTGTCACATTCCCCCCGATCCCTCCATAAAGAGTACCTGTCACTGCATATTGGTGTCACAAGGGATGTTTACATTGCTTGTGACAGCAATAAAAGTGATCAGATTTATTTATTTTTTTAAAAAACCTGTAATAAAGTAAAAAAAATAAATAAATAAAATAAATAGGAAAAAAAAAATTTAGCCGCCTCCGTCACCGTTAGCTTGCGCACAAAGAAAACGTATACGGAAGTCGAGCCGCATGAAATCGCTGTTCAAACCACACATGTGAGGTATCGCCGCGAACGCCAGAGCGTGGGCAATAATTAAAAAAAAAGATCTACACTCTAACTCTAAACTGGTAACCGTTAAATAAATTTAAAGCGTCGCCTATAGAGATCTCTAATGACCGTAGTTTGTCGCCATCCCACAGGGGGGCGCAATTTTAAACCGTAACATGTTGGGTATCTATTTACTCGGCGTGACATCATCTTTCACAATATATGTTAAAAAATGGGCTAATTTTACTGTTTAGTATTTTTTAAATGCAGTGAAATGTGATTTTTCTAAATTTTTCCCAAAAAAATGGCGTTTTAAAGACCGCTGCGCGAATACCGCGTGACAAAAAATATTGCAATGACCGACATTTTATTCTCCAGAGTCTTTGCTAAAAAAAATATATATATAATGTTTGGGGGTTCTAAGTAGTTTTCTAGGAAAAAAAAAATACTGATTTTAACTTGTGAACAAAAAGTGTCCGAAATAGGGCTGGGGCTTAAGTGGTTAACATTGAAACCCGGAACTTATATTTTTATATGGAAACTTTTTATCCAAGTGTAAATAAAAAATAATAATTTTATATCTTTTGATCTCAATAATTTTTTTGCTGCTAAAAAAACCCCCTAGGGGGCACCCTTCTCTCTTTGCACAGAGTCCTGTAACCCCGCCCCCCCCTATCAGGGAGAAGAGATGGTTGGTCACATGACGCAACTTTTTATTGTTGTAAAAAAGTTAAGAAAGATAATTTGTGAAAGGAAGGAAAATCAGTGGCGGTGCCGCAATACTTATAGCTGTGTATGAATCCTCAGTGGGATTTTATGTTGGGAGCACTGGAGGGAGCCCGGAGCTGCATTTTCCCCAGAAGAGGGAGCTCAGGACCCTCTGCCAGCTACAGACATATTCATTCCAGGTCTGCCATCACAGGGGACATTGGAAGACGTAAATGCCTCTGGGTGGGGTAAATTATCCAATCCTCAGCAATAAAGCCCCCCCCCCCCCAGATCTGCCCCCAGGAGGGAGGGGGTATTTATGTTGACTGCTAAGTTACAGCGGGGGAGGGGTGCCTTGCATGACAGAGAAGAGACAGAATCAGCCACCCCAATCTCCCAATCTGCCCCTCCCCCACCCCAGACCAGCCCCAGCAGTCACACACAACCCAATCTCCATTACTGACAATATCATAATATAACATTTCCCTAATCATCAGTAATACACACATCCCCTCAGATCTGCCCCTCGGGGGGGTACCTTCCACCCATCACCCCAATATCTGCCCCTCGGGGGGTACCTTCCACCCATCACCCCAATATCTGCCCCTCGGGGGGTACCTTCCACCAGTCACCCCAATATCTGCCCCTCGGGGGGTACCTTCCACCCATCACCCCAATATCTGCCCCTCGGGGGGTACCTTCCACCAGTCACCCCAATATCTGCCCCTCGGGGGGTACCTTCCACCCATCACCCCAATATCTGCCCCTCGGGGGGTACCTTCCACCAGTCACCCCAATATCTGCCCCTCGGGGGGTACCTTCCACCCATCACCCCAATATCTGCCCCTCGGGGGGTACCTTCCACCCATCACCCCAATATCTGCCCCTCGGGGGGGTACCTTCCACCCATCACCCCAATATCTGCCCCTCGGGGGGTACCTTCCACCAGTCACCCCAATATCTGCCCCTCGGGGGGGTACCTTCCACCCATCACCCCAATATCTGCCCCTCGGGGGGTACCTTCCACCCATCACCCCAATATCTGCCCCTCGGGGGGTACCTTCCACCCATCACCCCAATATCTGCCCTTGGGAGGAGGGGTTACACATAAAGTATGGAGTTAATACATTGCAGCTCCTTGGTGGGGTATTTGGGATCAGTGTGGGGGGAGGGGGGTACAATGCAGCTCCTGGGGGAGGGGGTATTTGGGGTCAGTGGGGGGGGGGTACAATGCAGCTCCTGGGGGGGGGGGGGGGTATTTGGGGTCAGGGTGGGGGGAGGGGGGGTATTTGGGATCAGTGTGTGGGGGGGAGGGGGTACAATGCAGCCCCTGGGGGGGGGGGTATTTGGGGTCAGTGTGTGGGGGGGGGGAGGGGGTACAATGCAGCTTCTGGGGGGGTATTTGGGGTCAGTGTGGGGGGAGGGGGTACAATGCAGCTCTTGGGGGGGGGGGTATTTGGGATCAGTGTGGGGGGGAGGGGGTACAAAGCAGCTCCTGGGGGGGGTATTTGGGTCAGTGTGGGGGGGAGGGGGTACAAAGCAGCTCCTGGGGGGGGGTACTTGGGGTCAGTGTGGGGGAGGGGGGTACGATGCAGCTCCTGGGGGGGGGGTATTTGGGGTCAGTGTGGGGGGAGGAGGTACAATGCAGCTCCTGGGGGGGGGGGGGGGTACTTGGGGTCAGTGTGGGGGAGGGGGGTACGATGCAGCTCCTGGGGGGGGGGGGTATTTGGGGTCAGTGTGGGGGGAGGGGGTACAATGCAGCTCCTGGGGGGGGGTATTTGGGGTCAGTGTGGGGGGGAGGGGGGTACGATGCAGCTCCTGGGGGGGGTATTTGGGGTCAGTGTGGGGGAGGGGGGGTTTTGGGGTCAGTGTGTGGGGGGGAGGGGGTACAATGCTGCCCCTGGGTGGGGTACTTGGGGTCAGTGTGTGGGGGGAGGGGTGCAATGCTGCCCCTGGGTGGGGTATGTCCCCCCAGAGCTCAGACTCGCACAGAGGTCTCCCCTGTATTGGGGGGTAAGTGGGGGGGAGGGGTACAGTCATTGTACCTGGGTCGCTCTCCAGCTCTAGCCAGCCTTTATTCATGTTGTCTCATCCATAGCTCCGAGCCTCTGACGTCATCACAATGCGCCGGAAACAACCACAACCTCCGCTACACAGGGACTGTCAGAGGGACACAGGGACTGCCAGAGAAGAAACACAGGCCCTCCTTGTCTCCGCTTAGCGGACATTTTACCTGAGACCCTTCCCTTCATATCAATGTATATTGAGCTTCAGAAAAATGGCCACCTTTTGGTGTTCCTGCGGACCCATCAGCGAATTAACAATAATATCACATGTTCTATTGGGATCACATGACAGGAATAGCATCGAAAGCGCCATTTTTGCTGTGGGAAAGCTAATATTATGATGATGAGGATGATTATTATTGTTGTTATTGCTATAAGTAGCAACATATTATTATTATTATTATTATTATTATTATTATTATTATTATTATTATTAGCAGCTGCTTTTTTCTTAGTAGTAGTAGTATTTTATTATTAATTTTATTATTATTAGCAGCAGCCTTTTCTTCTTAGTAGTATTATTAGTAGTATTTTATTGTGAACATTTTTATTATTATTATTATTATAAGTAGTAGTAGCATTTTACTATTATTAATATGATGATGATGATTATGTTTAACTTTATCCTCCTCATCGTCGTGAATATGATTATTAGTTTTATTATTTTATTTATTATTATTGGTTCTTTTCTTGTATATGTTAATATGATTATTTTAATATTATTTTTATACTATTAAAATCATTAGTAGTAGTATTTTATTATCATTTTTTTATTACCAATATTATTATTGTTATTAGTAATAATAATTGTTATTTTTATTAGTAGAAGTAGTAGAAGTCATAGTAGTATTTTCTTTTTATTATTATTATTGTTGTTGTTTTTGTTAGTATTACTTTTAGCAGTATTATTTTCATGTTATTATCATTATTATTATTATTATTAGTTCTATTATTGTTGTTCTTAATATTAAGTAGTAGTAGTAATATAATTTATTGTATTATTATTATTAATAATAATAATAATTTTATTACTACTACCACTACTACCACCACTACTACTAGTAGCAGTAGCAATAGAATTTTTACTATTAATGTTATTATCATTATTATTGTTACCAGCAGTAAATATTAATATTAGTTACGGAGGTCACTAATTATTACTACTATTATTATTACTGTAAATGTAGTAGTAATAGTTGTATTAATCTTGTTATTATTACCAGTAGTAATGATTATTTTTATCATTATTATTATTTTTACTATTGTTATTAGTATTAGTAGTAATATTTTTTTTCTTCTTCTTCTTCTTTTTCATTTTCTTTTTTTATTATTATTATTGGTATTATTATTATTAGTAGTAGTAATAGTATTATTCCTCTTCTTCTTTTTATTTTATTATTAGTAGTAGTAACAATAGTATTTTTATTATTGATATTATTATAATTACCATCATTATTGTTATCAGTAGTAATGATTAATATTAGCTGTAGTAATAGTAGTCATAGTAGTATATTATAGTTTTATTTTATATGTAGTAGTAGTAGAAATGATTGTATTAATTAATAATATGGGTATTAATCTTGTTATTTTTATTTTTACTAGTAGTAATGATTATTGTTATCATTGTTCTTATTACTATTACAATGAGTATTAGTAGTAATAATATTTTTCCTCTTCTTCTTCATCTTATTTTTATTGTCAATAATATTATTAGTAGTAGTATTAGTATTTTTACTCTTCTTCTTTTTATTATTAGAAGTTGTATTAGTAATAGTATTTTTACTCTTCTTCTTTTTATTTTTATTATTAGTATTTATACTTTTCTTCTTTTTATTTTTATTATTAGTAGTAGTAATAGTATTTTTACTCTTCTTCTTTTTATTTTTATTATTAGTATTAGTAGTAGTAATAGTATTTTTACTCTTCTTCTTTTTATTTTTATTATTAGTATTAGTATTTTTACTTTTCTTCTTTTTATTTTTATTATTATTATTAGTAGTAGTAGTAATAGTACTTTTTACTCTTCTTCTTTTTTATTTTTATTATTAGTAGTAGTAATAGTGTTTTTTACTCTTCTTCTTTTTATTTTTATTATTAGTAGTAGTATTAGTATTTTTACTCTTCTTCTTTTTATTTTTATTATTAGTATTAGTATTTTTACTCTTCTTCTTTTTATTTTTATTAATTAGTATTAGTATTTTTACTCTTCTTCTTTTTATTTTTATTATTAGTAGTAGTATTTTTACTCTTCTTCTTTTTATTTTTATTATTAGTAGTAGTATTAGTATTTTTACTCTTCTTCTTTTTATTTTTATTCATTAGTATTAGTATTTTTACTCTTCTTCTTTTTATTTTTATTTTTATGAATTAGTATTAGTATTTTTACTCTTCTTCTTTTTATTTTTATTATTAGTATTAGTATTTTTACTCTTCTTCTTTTTATTTTTATTATTAGTAGTAGTATTAGTATTTTTACTCTTCTTTATATTTTTATTATTAGTATTTTTACTCTTCTTCTTTTTATTTTTATTATTAGTATTAGTATTTTTACTCTTCTTCTTTTTATTTTTATTATTAGTATTAGTATTTTTACTCTTCTTCTTTTTATTTTTATTCATTAGTATTAGTATTTTTACTCTTCTTCTTTTTATTTTTATTAATTAGTATTAGTATTTTTACTCTTCTTATTTTTATTTTTATTATTAGTAATAGTATTTTTATTCTTAATCTTATTATTTGTGGAGCACAACAGTTTTGTTTTTTACCTCCCCTGGTTTTGTGACATTTTGCAGTTATAATCAGGAAACACCAAAAAGCCGTCGCCCTCCGATTTCCACTTCCATAACAAAAACTCCGGGCCTGAGCCGTACTCGGTCTTTATAACTTTATGTATTGTTTTATTATATGTTTTTCTCTCTCTCTGGTAAATTTCAGCTTGCACTATAGAGCTCCTTATACAACAGAGGGGTGAAGACTTCAGAGTAAAGTGGGGCACACACTATAAGAAAATCGGTGGAATGATCGTCCGATTTTCCTCATCGTTTCACAGCAAATTGGAACCGATGAACGTAAATTCGTACGGAAATCCTCGTACGACAAAGGCTTTTTTATAGTGTGTACGAGCCTTTAACTTTAACGTAAAGAGTTCTTTTTTACTGTCAGAGGGGTAAGGATGTGGAATTCTCTTCCACAAGCAGTGGTGTCGGTAGGGAGCATCGATCGTTTCAAAAAACTATTAGAAGGGCACCTTAACCACTTCCCGCCCGCCCTATAGGGAATTGACGGCGGGAAGGTGGTTGTATTATCCTTCACGCCGTCATAAGACGGCGGCAGGATAATGCGCTCTGCGCGCCCCTTGATGTAGGCTCTTTACCATGTGACCAGCTGTGTCCAATCACAGCTGGTCACATAGTAATTAGGAAGTGCCGTTGATCGGCTTTCCTCAGTTCGCGCCTCACAGGCAAGAGTAGAGGAGAGACGATCTGTGGCTCTCCTGACGGGGGGGGGGGGGGGGGGTCTGCACTGGTAATCAGAGCATTGATTACTAGTGCAGACCCTTGGGGAGGGGTGCCCCTAGAGCCACCAGGGATGCCCACCCATGACCCCAGAGATGCCCACCATGGCCACCAGAGATGGCAATCAGGGCTCAGAGAGCCCACCAGTGCCCTCCCCATCAGTGCTGCCCACCAGTGCCCATCAATGCCATCTATCAGTGCTGCCCATTATTGCCCACCAGTGCCGATCAGTGCCGCCTATCAGTGCCCATCAGTGCCCCCTATCAGTGCCCATCAATGCCGCCTATCAGTGCCCATCAGTGCCGCCTATCAGTGCCCATCAATGCCGCCTATCAGTGCCGCCTATCAGTGCCCATCAGTGCCAACCCTGACAGTGCCCATCAATGCCACCTATCAGTGCCCATCAGTGCCACCTATCAGTGCCCATCAATGCCGCCTATCAGTGCCCATCTGTGTCGCCTATCAGTGCCCATCAGTGCTGCCTATCAGTGCCCACCAATGCTGCATATCAGTGCTACCTATCAGTGCCACATATCAGTGCCCATCAGTGCTGCCTATCAGTGCCCATCAATGCTGCCTATCAGTGCCCATCAATGCCGCCTATCAGTGCCCATCAGTGTCGCCTATCAGTGCTCATCAGTGTCCCCTATCAGTGCCCATCAGTGCTGCCTATCAGTGCCCACCAATGCCGCATATCAGTGCTACCTATCAGTGCCACATATCAGTGCCCATCAGTGCTGCCTATCAGTGCCCATCAGTGCCGCCTATCAGTGCCCACCAATGCTGCATATTAGTGCCACATATCAGTGCCCATCAGTGCTGCCGATCAGTGCCCATCAGTGCCGCCTATCAGTGCCCACCAATGCTGCATATTAGTGCCACATATCAGTGCCCATCAGTGCTGCATATCAGTGCCGCCTATCAGTGCCTAATATTAGTACCATCCCATTAGTGCCTCCTCATCAGTGCAGGAAAAAACATATCTATTTACAAAATTTTATAACATAAACAAAAAAAACTTTTTTTTTTTTCTGTCTTTTTTATTTGTTTAGCAAAAAAGAAAAAACCTTGCAGTGATCAAATGCCACCAAAAGAAAGCTCTATTTGTGGGGAAAAAATGACATAAATTTGGTTTCGGTACAGTGTTGCATGACCACGCAATTGTCATTCAAAATGCGACAGTGCTAAAAGCTATAAATTGGCCTGCGCAGGAAGGGGGTAAAAGTGCCCGGTATTGAAGTGGTTAAAGACCACCACATAAAGGGGTATACAATGTAACAATGTAAGCAAACACACACATCATAGGATGAACTGATGTCTTTTTTCAACCTCACAAACTAACTTTGTAACTTTGTAACTTTGTAACTTTCTCTGGCTGAAAAACAGAATAAAAAAATATTCATCATATTTATCACATTTCATATTTATGTGACTGAAAGAAAATGTAGATTCCTCATTTCTAGTTTTCTCTGGAGGAAAAAGCTCACTAATAATGGGGAGAAATGGTTCCTTGATTTCTATTTATTTTTTCATGATTTATAATGGGGGGGGGGGGAGGATTATCTTTCTCAGCTTCCCCCTCTTGGATGACCCCAGGAATGAGGACGCTTTGTTATTTTATTATCCATGCTATGGACTGGAACGTCAGCCATTAAGCTTTGTTTTATGTATTGTGTTTTGTGCTGATGTCATTGTGAGTTGGCGCCGGTGACCTCCCCCCTCTGTGGGTTGGATGGTTTGGACCGTCTAATGTCTTAAAGCGGAGTTCCAGTCTCCTTGTCAATTTTTATTTAAAAAAAAAAGCACCACCATAATTTTATTTCTTACTACAATTAACAGCTTAACGACCGCTGTGGCAGGCAGCCGCTCCTGCGCAAACCGCCGGAGGTATACGTCGGTCGCGCACCTGGAGCTAGGGGGCGCACACACGCGCACTCCCGCCCCCGCTCATCAGCGGGGATCCCGATGCACGGGACCGGGGATTCCGATTGCCACCTGACACCCGCGATCGCTCCCCGCTGAGAGAGAAGGACGTGCAGCTGTTGCAAACACAGCTAGTCGTTCTTCTCCCTGGAATTAACATAGAGCTCATGTGATCCTTCTATATAGGAACACAGGTCTCTATAATCATTTCACAAGCCACGCCCCCCCCCCCCACAGTTAGAAACACTCCCCTAGGCTCACATTTAACCCCTTGGCACCCGCGAAGACAGAAGAGACAGAACGGCGGTCAGCCGTTGTAAACACAGCAGACCGCTGTTCTGTCAGTAATGAACACAGGGATCCTCTTATTTAGGAACACAGGTCTCTGTGTTCATGTAGTAAGCCCATCCCCCACACAGTTAGAAAGCACCCCCTAGGCACAGATTTAACCCTTTGATCGCCCCTGTTATTGACTCCTTCCCTGCCAGTGTCATTAGTACACTCACAGTGCTATGCGATCCTGCTATGTAGGATTGTATGTCTCTGTTATGATCTAACAAGCCACGCCCCCTGACAGTTAGAATCACGCCCCTAGGGACCCTATCCAGGTTATATATTGTGTATTGTTTTTCTTTAACTCATTAAAGTGTATTTTTTCCCAAAAAAAATTGCTGCACAAAAATCATATGGCATAAAAAAATTGCAACGACCGCTATTTTATTCTCTAAGGCCTCTTCTAAAAAAAAAATAAAATAAAATAAAAAATAAAAAAAATTATGTTTGGGGGTTCTAAGTAAAAACAAACAAAACCCCTGTTTTGCACATATATGAGAGAAGTGTCAGAATTGGCCTGGTAGGCAAGGGGTTAATAAAACTGATTTAAAAAAAAAAAAAATGTTTTGTCAGTAGTTACAATTTAATTCTTCTTAATCCTCCTGGACAGGATGGAAGATTTTGACAAGAATCAGCACAAGCGACAGTTCTCATCAAATGTAAGTATTATCCTTGGTGGTGCTGACCAGTTCTGGACCGGAAGGATTTTCCCCACAAACAGAGCTTTCTTTTGGTGGTATTTGATCACCTGTGCGATTTTTATTTTTTGCGCTATAAGCAAAAAAATAGCGACAATTCTGAAAAAAAAAAAAATATTTCTCACTTTCTGCTATATAACATTCCCAATATAAAAAAATGTAAAAATTTAAATTTTTCATCATTCTTTTGGTGGTATTTGGTCACCTCTGCGATTTTTATTTTTTGCGCTATAAGCAAAAAAATAGCGACAATTCTGAAAAAAAAAAAAAAAACAATGTTTTTCACTTTCTGCTATATAACATTCCCAATAAAAAAGATGTAAAAATTTAAATTTTTCATCATTTTGGGCCAATTTGTATTCTGCCACATATTTTTGGTAAAACAAAAAAAAATATTGATTGGTTTGCGCAAAAGTTGTCGCGTCTACAAACTAGGGGATAGATTTATGTCATTTTTATTTTTTATATTTTTCTTACTAGTAATGGCGGTGATCAGCGATTTTTAGCGGGACTGCGACATTGTAGCGTACAATCGGACACCTAACTAAAAAGCACCACCATAATTTTCTTTCTTACTACAATTAAAAGTGGATAATGTTTGCAGCGTAATCATTGATGTGGCTTAAAAAATCTTAAAGCGTGACTTTGTTGAGAAAAAAAACATTTATTATTTTTATTATTTATTTTATCTCACTTTTGTTGAGAAAAAATATTTATTATTGTTTTTCTTGTTATTAAGTAGTAGTAGTAAAATAATTTATTGTATTGTTGTTATGATTATTATGATTATTATTATTGTTATTATTATTATTATTATTATCATTGCTACTAATGATGTGGAAATGTAACAAATGACCAGGCAATACATTTCCAAAAAACACAGGAAGTTTTATTAACCACTTCTGGACCAGAAGGTTTTCCCCCTTAATGACCAGGCCATTTTTTGCAATTCGGCACTGCCTTACTTTAGGCCCCTTTCACACTTGTGCGACCTAAAAGTCGCGCCATTTTCAGGGATTTTTTTTTGCCTCAATTTTGCCGCGGTTTTGACTGGACTTGATGCAATGCATAGTCTGGCCAATGGGTGTGTGTGCATGCTTCCGGCGGCGTGCCTGCACCCCCTCTACTGGTCCAGGGAAGAGATGTTCAGGCACGTCGTTTCGCGGGACAGAGCTGACCTGCTGCTGTAAAACTACTGCGGCTGGTTGGCAAGTGATTAAAAAAACTTAGATACATCCAAATCTCCGAATAATGAAAATTGTGTCTGAATTTGAATTCGTAACAATATGAATGAGACGAGTGTGGCAGAGATCTCCTCCCAGGGATGGCCCAGCTGAGCTATATATATATATATATATATATATATATATATATATATATATATATATACAGGGCAATGATATAAGCTTTTCCTCCGGCTCACCGAGATGACATTTTATAAATATTAACATAGGCTGGTGACGTTGGGACGGAGAAATAATTGCTGAGTCATCAAATAGTATTGGATGCATCATTAGTAAAAAAAATAAAAATAACGACCTGATTGAACTTCATGAACTTTGGCACGCAGCAAAACAGAATGCCTGTCTGAGCTACAAATCCATCCAATGCCTCATGTAAGTCTAGTGCTCACCCCCGGTAGGACCACTGAGTACCACAGGCTCATGGATGGTAGAGGAGAGGAAGAGCTTATTCTGCTCCTCCTCCTGCCCTCTCCTCCTGCGTCTGCCCTGGCAATGTTGTGCCTCAGAGAAGGAAAAGTGTGAGTGGGAAGTTTAAAGCCCAGCAGCCAGAAGAGGAAAGATGCAGCCTGCCAATCCATCTATTGTGAGTGAAGTGCCCCCCCCCCACCCTTCTCTCTCCTGCCTCCCAGTGAGTACTCTAATGTAAGGGGGGCTCTGCAGATTCCTTTCTTTCTTTCTTTTGAAGTTTGAAGCCGAGCAGCCAGAAGAGCAAAGGTGCAGCATGCTGATCCATCCATCCTCTGTGAGTGAAGTGCCCCCCCTTCTCTCTCCTGCCTTCCAGTGAGTACTGTAATGTAAGGGGGGGGGGGCTCTGCAGATTCCTTCCTGTCTTCTTTTCTTTCTTTCTTTCTTTCTTAGTCTGAAGCCGAGCAGCCAGAAGAGGAAAGGTGCAGCTTGCCAATCCATCCATCCACTGTGAGTGAAGTGCCCCCCCTTCTCTCTCCTGCCTCCCAGTGAGTACTGTGATGGAAGAGGGAATCTGATGTAAAGGGTACTCTGCGGATTTCTTTCTTTCTTTCGAAGCTTGAAGTCGAGCAGCTAGAAGAGGAAAGGTGCAGCTTGCCGATCCATCCATCCATCCACTGTGAGTGAAGTGCCCCCCCCTGTCTCTCCTGCCTCCTAGTGAGTACTGTCATGTAAGAGGGACTCTGATGTAAGGGGTGCTCTGCGGATTTCTTTCTTTCTTTCCAAGTTTGAAGCTAAGCAGCCAGAAGAGGGAAGGTGCAGCTTGCCGATCCATCCATCTATTGTGAGTGAAGTGCCCCCCACCCTTCTTTCTCCTGCCTCCCAGTAAGTACTCTAATGTAAGGGAGGCTCTGCAAATTCCTTCCTTCCCTTTCTTTCTTTCCTTCTTTCTTTTTTTCTTTGTCTGAAGCTGATCAGCCAGAAGAGGAAAGGTGCAACTTGCCAATCCATCCATCCACTGTGAGTGAAGTGCCCCCCCTCTCTCTCCTGCCTCCCAGTGAGTACTGTAATGTAAGAGGGACTCTGATGTAAGGGGTGCTCTGCGGATTTCTTTATTTCCCTTAAAGTTTGAAGACGATCAGCCAGAAGAGGAAAGGTGCAGCTTGCCGATCCATCCATTCAGTGTCAGTGAAGTGCCCCCCCTTCTCTCTCCTGCCTCCCAGTGAGTACTGTAATGTAAGAGGGACCGTGTTGTAAGGGGGGCTCTGCGGATTTCTTTATTTCTTTCTTTTTATTTCTTGCCCTCTCTCTTTTTCTTGCTCTCTCTCTCTCTTTCTTGCTTTCTCTCTTTCTTTATTTCTTTCTGGTGTGGGTAGGAAGTTTGAAGCCCAGTAGCCAGAAGAGGAAAGGTGCAGCTTGCCGATCCATCCATGCACTGTGAGTGAAGCCCCCTCCCCCTTCTCTTTGCTTTTTACACTCTTTATCCCCCGGGAATTCCCAAGGTTGCCCCTGTTGACTGGAAGTTGACTTAAAACTTTGATTTCCAGCCCTATCTTTCCTACCATGTTGATTCAGAGCTCTACCAAGACACCTAGTTTGGTATCATTGTATTTTGATTTTGTAGATATGATTCCTGGCACAGGAGAAAGGTGCGTGCAGTAAGGAAATAAACGTTTTATGACTCCTGACAGCAAAAGCATTGAACAGGGTATTATGAGAAGCTACCGTAGATTTATTTATTTTTCGTTTCAACAAAGGCATACTTATCCTTTAAGTGCAGTGGATTAATTTTCAATAAAAGCACACTCTGTATCTTTAGATCATTATTTTAGGCTTGGGTGGTTACTGTTTTTTCAGAAGGGTTGGGCCTTCATCTGAATGCAACATGCTCCACCTCGGGTTTTCATCTCACACTGATATACAGTATTTGTTTGTCACCTTCCATTTGCATCAGTTCCATAGGAGAAAAGGCAGGTGAACTGGTCATGAGAACACTCCAGGACTTGTTCCTTCTGAAGATATGCTGTTTTAGTTCTGCATACAATATTTGGTCCAGTACTAGTGTTGGATGAGAAGACCTGGCTCACCATCAATGTTCCAATCCATCCCAAAGGTGTTCAGTAGGGTTGAGGTCAGGGCTCCGTGCAAATGAAGCTTATCCACTCTGGTCTAACCATATCTTTAAAGAGCTGGTCAAACCATGTCTTTATGGAGGGGGTCAAACCATGTCTATGTGGAGCTGGTCATACCATGTCTTTATAAAGCTGGTCAAACCATGTCTTTTTGGAGGTGGTCATACCATGTCTTTAGCGAGATGGTCAAACCATGTCTTTATGGAGGTGGTCAAACTATGTCTTTAGCGAGATGGTCAAACCATGTCTTTATGGAGGTGGGCAAACTATGTTTTTATAGAGCTGGTCAAACTATGTCTTTATAGAGGTGGTCAAACTATGTCTTTATGGAGCTGGTCAAACTATGTCTTTATAGAGGTGGTCAAACTATGTCTTTATAGAGCTGGTCAAACTATGTCTTTATAGAGCTGGTCAAACCATGTCTTTATAGAGCTGGTCAAACTATGTCTTTATAGAGGTGGTCAAACTATGTCTTTAGCGAGAGATGGTCAAACTTTAAGCAGACCATGCTGACCTTCTTTATGGAGGTGGTCAAACTATGTCTTTATAGAGCTGGTCAAACCATGTCTTTATGGAGGTGGTCAAACTATGTCTTTAGCGAGATAGTCAAACCATGTCTTTATGGAGGTGGTCAAACTATGTCTATATAGAACTGGTCAAACCATGTCTTTATGGAGGTGGTCAAACTATTTCTTTAAAAAGCTGGTCAAATCATGTCTTTATGGAAGTGGTCAAACCATGTCTGTATGGAGGTGGTCAAACCATGTCTTTTTGGAGGTGGTCAAACCATGCCTTTATGGAGGTGGTCAATCTATGTCTTTAACAAGCTGGTCAAACCATGTCTTTGTGGAGGTGGTCAAACCATATCTTTAAAGAGCTGGTCAAACCGTGTCTTTATGGAGCTGGTTAAACCATGTCTTTGTGGAGCTGGCTTTGTACACAGGGACACAGTCATGCTGGAACAGATAAGGGTTACAGCTAGGTAAACCATGTCTTTATGGAGGTGGTCAAACCATGTCTATATGGAGGTGGTCAAACCATGTCTTTATGGAGGTGGTCAAACCATGTCTTTATAGAGGTGCTCAAACCATGTCTTTATGGAGGTGGTCAAACCATGTCTTTAGCGAGATGGTCAAACCATGTCTTTATGGAGGTGGTCAAACTATGTCTTTAGCGAGATGGTCAAACCATGTCTTTATGGAGGTGGTCAAACTATGTCTTTATAGAGCTGGTCAAACCATGTCTTTGTGGAGGTGGTCAAACCATATCTTTAAAGAGCTGGTCAAACCGTGTCTTTATGGAGCTGGTCAAACCGTGTCTTTGTGGAGCTGGCTTTGTACACAGGGACACAGTCATGCTGGAACAGAAAAGGGTTACAGCTAGGTAAACCATGTCTTTATGGAGGTGGTTAAACCATGTCTATATGGAGGTGGTCAAACCATGTCTATATGGAGGTGGTCAAACCATGTCTTTATGGAGGTGGTCAAAACATGTCTTTATGGAGGTAGTCAAACCTATATCTTTAAAGAGCTGGTCAAACCATGTCTTTGTGGAGCGGGCTTTGTACACAGGGACACAGTCATGCTGGAACAGAAAAGGGTCTTCATCAAATTGTTACCTTAAGGTTGGAAGAGTATAAAAATGTCTATAGTGTAGTACTAACTGTACCTTTCACTGGAAAACCTGAATTCTATCATTTGGGAAGGGAATGGGGATTCTTGGCCATTACGTAGGTGTGATGGGTCAGGTTTTCATATTCTTTTGGCCATAAAATGTAATAAAACCCCACGTTTTACTCTGATTTTCAGTATGGTCCTCAACTGTCCTATTACATCTAACGTCTTGTGTTCTACTAGGCTTCTGTTCATGACTCCCTGATCTAAACTGCTCTTTAAACTCAATGCTGGCATCTCTGGCTACCTGGCTTAACCTGTTGACTTGTCACCTTTGTCATCTGTCCTGTGGTAGCTTAAGTGTAGTCATACTCTTTACATTGGCATCTACAGGGTACCTGACAGTAGAAGCCTACACTTCCAGTAGCTTTGAATAATAAATAGTGACAAATTACAGGGAGAACCTCTTGTAGCTCTGCCCTTCTGTGTTTTGTTACTCCACCTCTTTTAACATAGGTACATATTTAAATCTTATATCTGATCTCATCTACAGAAAGACAGTAGCTTATGGCTGAGAGCCACAGAATGAATTGGAATATATAGCTAGTGGGAGGCAAATTATTACAGGTGAGATCTGCTACTTATTTTTTTTTTGACTTGCATGCCATTTGGATGGTTTATGTATACTTGAGGCTTACCCAGGATATGAGGCACTGGATGGCTATGCAGAATGTAAACTGTACTGTGTAATTCACGTAGGGTAATGTAAGCTTGTGGTTTATTCATAATGGGAAATGTAGCAGGTTGACTTTATAGGAAGGACTTTAAGCAGAACATGGTGACCTTCCATGAGCTCTCCTCCTGTCCCAGCGCCAGGATGCCTGAGACTTGCTGATCAAGTCAAAAATGATTTCATAAATGTTTGCCCCCTGCATTTAAGCTTGGTGATTGGACGCATTTAAGTGTTAAATTGTGTGCTACATTGTGTACATCTCTCCAGGATCTAGAAGTGATATACCAGCCAGCCAGAGAAGTCGCAGAGCACAGTGGGCGCATGCTATCCATTTCCACACATTTGTTGGATAGCAGTAGTGCACAGAGCTCTTTTAGCAAGCAAATATTTACCATGCCAACTACCAGAAAGGTAGGTATAACCCTTCTTCTTTTACAGGTTGGTTTTCTATTCATTTTTCTCATAGGGACAGGTTCACTTTAATGTCCCCGCCTGTTAAATTGCTTAATATGGGAAAAGTACAAGTCCACTTTAAAGGAGCATAACGGATAAAATTAAAAAATAATTTATGGTCAATAGACAGTTGTATCATTATTATTTATTTATTTATTTTTTAAATATTGACATTGAATTATTTCAGAGCCTGGGTTGGGTTGTACAATTGTATTTACTGGAATGGGATAAGCTGATTGAAGATGGGGTTCTTATGTTGAGACTAAACATTTTTAGCATTTTGAAAAGCCTGTGCCTGTGGAGATAACACAAATGTATCATGGTATTATTAGGGATTGAAGGGATTTCTGTTGACACTGACCCTGTACCCTCCATGACCTTGACCCTGTACCCCCTGTGACCCTGACCCTGTACCCCATTTGACCCTGACCTTGTACCCCGTGTGACCCTGATCTTGTACCCACTGTGACCCTGACCTTGTACCCCCTATGACCCTGATCTTGTACCCCCGGTGACCCTAGCTCTGTACCCCCAGTGACCCTGACCCTGTACTCCTGATGACACTGACCCTGTACGCTCTGTGACACTGACCCTGTACACTCTGTGACACTGACCCTGTATCTCCTGTGACACTGACCCTGTACCCTCTGTGACCTTTACCCTGTATCCCCTGTGACACTGACCCTGCACCCCCTGTGACACTGACCCTGTATCCCCCGTGACAATGACCCAGTACCCCTGATGACACTGACCCTGTACGCCCTGTGACCCTGACCCTGTACACCCCTGTGAAACTGACTCTGTACCCCCGATGACACTGACCCTGTATCCCCTGTGACACTGACCCTGTATTTCCAGTGACCCTGTACCCCCCAGCGGCACTGAACCTGTACCTCACGGTGACACTGACCCTGTACGCCCTTTGACACTGACCCTGTATGCTCTGTGACACTGACCTTGTACACCCTGTGACACTGACCCTGAACCCCCCCGTGACACTGACCCTGTATCTTCTGTGACACTGACCCTGTATCCCCTGTGACACTGACCCAGTATCCCCTGTGACACTGACCCTGTACGCTCTGTGACACTAACCTTGTACACCCTGTGACACTGACCCTGTACCCCCCTGTGACATTGACCCTGTATCTCCTGTGACACTGACCCTGTACCCTCTGTGACCTTTACCCTGTATCCCCTGTGACACTGACCCTGCACCCCCTGTGACACTGACCCTGTATCCCCTGTGACACTGACCCTGCACCCCCTGTGACACTGACCCTGTATCCCCTGTGACACTGACCCAGTACCCCTGATGACACTGACCCTGTACACCCTGTGACCCTGTACACCCCTGTGAAACTGACTCTGTACCCCCGATGACACTGACCCTGTATTCCCAGTGACCCTGACCCTGTACCCCCCCCCCCCCGTGACACTGACCCTGTACCCCCCGGTGACACTGACCCTGTACGTCCTGTGACACTGACCCTGTACACCCTGTGACACTGACCCTGTATCCTCGGTGACACTGACCCTGTACCCCCGATGACACTGACCCTGTACCCCCAGTGACACTGACCCTTTACCCCCTGTGTTATTACCAATTAGGAAGAGCTGACATTGGACGTATAGAAGGAGACTTCAAAATGGTTGTCACTAGTCACAGATCCCCTTTTCAGACTGCACAGTAGGAAGAATTTGCTTAGCTGTCTTAGCAGTGTAGATGTTTTGCGCTCAGAGCTTCTGCGCATCCCGGCCAGCATTGAGAATAACTCTGTATGTCTAACACAGGCTTGCTCAGGATGTAAAAATCCTGGAGTGTCTCCTCAGGTGTTTGTAGTTCTGCCCACAGTTTAAAAAGGTTTTTATTGGTGTTGTAAATTAGTAGTGAGCAGGTGTACTAACAATGATGTCATATATAATATTGCAATGTCATTATTATTGATACTACAGCCTATTGTTTTTTCTTTTTCCATGACTATTACACAACCTCCTTCAGGACTTGCTTGCTGTGGCAGTGGAAGGGGCATGAGGACTTAGAATTTACAGTGAGGTCCTGAGATTCGAGATTGTGAAAAGTTGGAGAGATACTGAGGACAGAGGGGTTCAAACTGTATGTTAGGAGTTAGCTGCACTTCTGCTCTTCCCTGACACCTTCTGTCCCCGGCTCTCCTCCCTAGCAATGTATTGACTTTGCTGACAGCTCTCCTGCTACCTGTCCTTGGTAGGGATGAGCTGGACACCCCTGGGTTGATTTGAGGAGATTCGACTGAACACATCAAAAGTTCAAACCCCATTGAGGTCAATGGGAGCCAAATCTGTTAAATCAATTTTCTCAATTTTTAAGGCTAATAGCCAAGGGATTGGCAAAAAAAGTTCACTTTTCCCTGTAGGTTTACTTTCTTTTGTGCATGTAGCACCCTCCTAGGTAGGTGCTAGTGGGAGAGTATAGTTTTGAGCTCTGTCTGCTTACCAGAGAGGCTGCAGGTAAATCTATGTTGCTTTATGCCTACCAGAGAGCAGGATCTGTTAGTGAGGTCTGCTCATTGTGCTCAGTATTCGATTCTTTCAGTCTAGAGAGTGTTTCACACTGGGCCAATAGTGAGGCATGTTACACAGTGGGAGGAAACCTGACAAATGGGTGCATAGGCTTTTGATACAGTCCTGGTGATTGGCAGAGGGCAGGTCGCCTTGGTGCATTCTTGGATACTGTATAAAAGCCAGGAGCTCTCCGGGGTTTTTTTGGCTGGAGAGTGGAGGGGGGGCGGCTGCCTCCTCCTATGTAAAGGTGGCATGCGGTCACAGGAGGTCGTCATAAAGGCCGTAGGAGTAGTCGAGAGGAGCTGAACCCTGAGGTCCAGGAAAGCTGACTGAGAGGGGAGACATCGGAGACCCTGGGACTACAGTATGGTGAGTATAGGGACTCGTGTCAAGGGGCCTGACCTGAAGGGAGCCACCCCTGCGTGTAAAATAGTCAGTGGACGGGTGTCAGCAGGCCAAGAGAATGAGGATTCTGGGGAGAGTGTCCTGAAGATAATTGTCTATTCACCGAGTTGTCTTGGCAGAAGAGACTCAAATCAAATTCATCCATAGTGGCAGGGTGAATCAACAGCCTGGCTGTACCAGAAGATAGGAGTCTTCAACATTGTGCATAGTTAAATGGAGTTTCCCACTATCTCCTTCTCCTATCCCCATTTTACCATAAAATACAAAAACAACCCAATACCCCTGGACTGATTATTGGAGCGAGCTGAAGAGCAAAATTAAGAACTTTATCTGTCATGACTGTGTGCTGGTAATTCAGGGGGACCCGTAAAGTGAATATCTGGCAGTCCTTACGGGGGCAGTGCTACATACATAATGGGGACCCCCAAAAATACATACTAGACTCTCATCAAGAAGGATAAGAGCCTGGGGGTTCCCCATTGCATTATTTACAAAATTAAAGGAGCTTGCAGGGAATAGTGAATTATTGGCTTTTTTTTCTATATGTAGCTTGTGCCACCCCCCCCTTCCAAATCAATATCAGACCATTCAGATCTGCTGTACATTTTAAGGGAAAGCCCTGGCAAAAAAATATATATAATTCCCCTTGGATCTTGCTTAGATTTTAGGGCTGAAAAAAAAAAAAAAGGCATTGGTACCCACCCCCCCTAATCTATAGTAGAATCATCTGAACATGCTGCCTGACAGGCCAGAAACTACAGTGCATTGCGAAAGTATTCAGCCCCCTTGAACTTTTCGACCTTTTGTCACATTTCAGGCTTCAAACATAAAGATATAAAACTGTAATTTTTTGTGAAGAATCAACAACAAGTGGGACACAATCATGAAGTGAAACTAAATTTATTGGCTATTTCAAACTTTTTTAACAATTAAAAAAATGAAAAATTGGGCATGCAAAATTATTCAGCCCCCTTAAGTTAATACTTTGTAGCGCCACCTTTTGCTGCGATTACAGCTGTAAGTTGCTTGGGGTATGTCTCTATCAGTTTTGCACATCGAGAGACTGAAATTTTTGCCCATTCCTCCTTGCAAAACAGCTCGAGCTGAGTGAGGTTGGATGGAGAGCGTTTGTGAACAGCAGTTTTCAGTTCTTTCCACAGATTCTCGATTGGATTCAGGTCTGGACTTTGACTTGGCCATTCTAACACCTGGATATGTTTATTTGTGAACCATTCCATTGTAGATTTTGCTTTATGTTTTGGATCATTGTCTTGTTGGAAGACAAATCTCAGTCTCAGGTCTTTTGCAGACTCCATCAGGTTTTCTTCCAGAATGGTCCTGTATTTGGCTCCATCCATCTTCCCATCAATTTTAACCATCTTCCCTGTCCCTGCTGAAGAAAAGCAGGCCCAAACCATGATGCTGCCACCACCATGTATGACAGTGGGGATGGTGTGTTCAGGGTGATGAGCTGTGTTGCTTTTACGCCAAACATAACGTTTTGCATTGTTGCCAAAAAGTTTGATTTTGGTTTCATCTGACCAGAGCACCTTCTTCCACATGTTTGGTGTCTCCCAGGTGGCTTGTGGCAAACTTTAAACGACACTTTTTATGGATATCTTTAAGAAATGGCTTTCTTCTTGCCACTCTTCCATAAAGGGCAGATTTGTGCAGTATACGACTGATTGCTGTCCTATGGACAGAGTCTCCCACCTCAGCTGTAGATCTCTGCAGTTCATCCAGAGTGATTATGGGCCTCTTGGCTGCATCTCTGATCAGTCTTCTCCTTGTATGAGCTGAAAGTTTAGAGGGACGGCCAGGTCTTCGTAGATTTGCAGTGGTCTGATACTCCTTCCATTTCAATATTATCGCTTGCAAAGTGCTCCTTGGGATGTTTAAAGCTTGGGAAACCTTTTTGTATCCAAATCCGGCTTTAAACTTCTCCACAACATTATCTCGGACCTGCCTGGTGTGTTCCTTGTTCTTCATGATGCTCTCTGCGCTTTAAACGGACCTCTGAGACTATCACAGTGCAGGTGCATTTATACAGAGACTTGATTACACACAGGTGGATTCTATTTATCATCATTAGTCATTTAGGTCAACATTGGATCATTCAGAGATCCTCCCTGAACTTCTGGAGAGAGTTTCCTGCACTAAAAGTTAATGGGCTGAATAATTTTGCACGCCCAATTTTTCAGTTTTTTATTTGTTAACAAAGTTTGAAATATCCAATAAATTTAATTCCACTTCATGATTGTGTCCCACTTGTTGTTGATTCTTCACAAAAAATTACAGTTTTATATCTTTATGTTTGTAGCCTGAAATGTGGCAAAAGGTCGCAAAGTTCAAGGGGGCCGAATACTTTCGCAAGGCACTGTATACAAGGCCATATGCCCTCAACATGGGATAAGGAGTGGTCATGTGGATGTGTACATGGGCCTCTTCCCTACAACCCTGGTGCGAGGGGGACTTATCGGAAATTTGAAGCCCCCTTTAAGATAAGAGGGCCCGCAGATAGCTGGATCCCCCTCTGTAAATGAGTAAGGGATACATTGTATTCCTACTCACTCACAAAAATCCAGCATTGTAACTCCAGCAGCAATCACTATGAATGTTGCCCAAAAAAAAATTCAATGCGCTGACCTATCTGTTTGAGCAGCATATGGCAACTCAATGGAGTTGTCATTAGGTTTATATGCAAGGGGGGGGGGGGGGGGGTTGTGATGAGATCACTGACCAAATCTGGACATGACCACATTTGGTCTAGGGCCATGGCCATATTTGGTCAGTGAAGTCTCTGTTGACCCGCCCCTTTGGTTAAGTGGCCAATTCACATGTTTTAAATGTAATATTTTCAATCTGAGAGCATTACCAGTGCTATTTTGTAGGATCATATTGGCAGTTTCCTATATTACCGGTGCCAGTATTGGTATGAAATGTTTATTATTATTATGTTATTAGTGCTAGGATTATAGCTGAACCTGAGGTCTATGGTTACATTCAACAGTTGAGTTGAGAATAAGAGGTTTGGGTCAAGTTAAAGGATATTTTTCGATGTAACGTTGAGGTTAGGGGTTAGACTGAGCTTAAAGCAGAACTTTTATAACATCATGAACAAGGCTGCCGTTACTAAACCCCCATCCTGTCCTTGGACAAGCAACAACTGCCATCTGGCAAATTCCATTGGGATTGGATGAAGGTGGCTGGGTTACTCATGTGGATATGAATACAGAGGAAGGTTCCTCACACTCGGGAACTAAACAAATGCCTTGGATAAGGTAAAAAACATCTTCAACATTACAGAACAAGTCCAGCTAAATGTGGCCAACTACTGTACTACCAGCTATAACAGGTTTTCTCATCCAGGGGTCCATGGAACTGTAGGGCTCCTCCAGAGGGCGCTAGGTGGTTTCTTGAGCAAAGAGCCACTCCTGACTTGAAGATAAGTTCCCACTGACACCATTGATCTGTAAGGGGGTAATTCTTCACAATGGCCCCAAGTGTAAGAAGCATTCTTCCCACTGACCATCACACGAATATATCGTGAGCAGGGCCGGCGCTACCTTTAGGCAAGGTAGGTGCCGGACCAGAGTGCACATCAGTCGGGGGCACCAGAAGAGGGGGGATGACAAAGCAAGGGGTTCCCCAAGAGGTTCTTATCCTACCCAGTTTAGAACACCGACCGTCAATGCAGTAAAGCCCCGGCCGGGCCGGACCAGGCACTGTTAACTTCACCTCTCCTTTGATTCCTGGCCCACTGCTCCTCCTCTGCCAGATGCAGGGCAGAGAAGGACACCTTCAGTTTGAAGACTCCGCCCCCTCTCTCACTTTACCTGTCGAGACAAGAATGGCTGGATCCTGAAAAAAAACAAATCTCTCCTCCCACCTGGGCGGCAGCAGGGGGAGGGTCAAGAACTCCTCCAGTTAAGCAGCACACAGAGACTATTGCTGCTGAACTGCAGGGCGTGTGAAATGAGGGGGAGCCCGGGGAGGAGCCTGGAGCTGAGTGAGACCAGGGGGAGGTCCTACAGGATGCCCAGGAGGAGCGCGAGTGGTACTGGTACCACCACAGTTGAATATCTCTCAATCCCATCTCTATGGAAGGTAGGGCAAACAAGACACTTTTAGCTTTATGGCATCAGACTCTGGTTGGCTGTATATATAATTGTACCAGCCCTGCCCTCCTACTAAGCCTGCCATCTCTGACTGTCCCTTTTGCCAAGCCTGCAGTCTCTGACTGTCCCTTGTGCCAAGCCCACAGTCTCTGATTGTCCCTTGTGCCATGCCCACCGTCTCTGACGGTCCCTTGTGCTGTGCCCACAGTCTCTGACTGTCCCTTGTGCTATGCACACAGTCTTTGAGAATCCCTTGTGCCATGCCCACAGTCTCTGACTGTCCCTTGTCCACGCCCACAGTCTCTGACTGTCCCTTGTGCCATGCACACAGTCTCTGAGTGTCCCTTGTGCCATGCACACAGTCTCTGACAGTCCCTTGTGCCATGCACACAGTCTCTGAGCGTCCCTTGTGCCATGCACACAGTCTCCGATGATCCCTTGTGCTATGCCCACAGTTTCTGACTGTCCCTTGTGCTATGCACACAGTCTCTGAGCATCCCTTGTGCCATGCCCACAGTCTCTGACTGTCCCTTGTGCCATGCCCAGAGTCTCTGACTGTCCCTTGTGCCATGCACACAGTCTCTGAGTGTCCCTTGTGCCATACACACAGTCTCTGAGCGTCCCTTGTGCTATGCCCACAGTCTCTGACTGTCCCTTGTGCAAAGCCTACGGTCTCTGACCATCACTTGCGCCATACCCACAGTCTCTGACTGTCCCTCGTACCATTCACACAGTCTCTGACCATCCCTTCTTCTATGCCCACAGTCTCTGACTGGACCCTTGTACCATGCCCACAGTCTCTAAATGTCCCTTGTGTCCTGTATGCAGTCTCTGATCCTCTCCTGTGCCTTGTCAACAGTCTCTGACCATCTCTTGTACCATGTATGCAGTCTCTGACCATCTCTTGTGTCCTGTATGCAGTCTCTGACTGTCGCTTGTGCCATGTTCGCAGTCTCTGATCATCTCTTGTGCCATGTCCGCAGTCTCTGATCATCTCTTGTACCATGTATGCAGTCTCTGACTATCTCTTGTACCATGTATGCAGTTTCTGACTGTCCCTTGTGCCATGTCTGCAATCTCTGACCATCTCTTGTGCCCTATATGCAGTCTTTGACCATCTCTTGTGCCATGTCCGCAGTCTCTGATCATCTCTTGTGCCATGTCCACAGTCTCTGACCATCTCTTGTGCCATGTATGCAGTCTCTGATCATCTCTTGTGCCATGTCCGCAGTCTCTGACCATCTCTTGTACCATGTATGCAGTCTCTGACCAGCTCTTGTGCCATGTCCACAGTCTCTGATCATCTCTTGTGCCACGTCTGCAGTCTCTGATCATCTCTTGTGCCATGTATGCAGTCTCTGATCATCTCTTGTGCCATGTCTGTATTCTCAGATTGTCTCTTGTGCCATGTTTGCAGTCTCTGAACATCTCTTGTGCTATGTCCACAGTCTCTGATCATCTCTTGTGCCATGTCTGCAGTCTCTGATCATCTCTTGTGCCATGTATGCAGTCTCTGATTGTCTCTTGTGCAATGTCTGTAGTCTCTGATCATCTCTTGTGCCATGTCTGTATTCTCAGATTGTCTCTTGTGCCATGTTTGCAGTCTCTGAACATCTCTTGTGCTATGTAAGCAGTCTCTGATCATCTCTTGTGCTATGTATGCAGTCTCTGATCATCTCTTGTGCCATGTCTGCAGTCTCTGATCATCTCTTGTGCCATGTCTGTATTCTCAGATTGTCTCTTGTGCCATGTTTGCAGTCTCTGAACATCTCTTGTGCTATGTAAGCAGTCTCTGATCATCTCTTGTGCTATGTATGCAGTCTCTGATCATCTCTTGTGCCATGTCTGCAGTCTCTGATCATCTCTTGTGCTATGTATGCAGTCTCTGATCATCTATTGGGCCATGTATGCAGTCTCTGATTGTCTCTTGTGCCATGTATGCAGTCTCTAATTGTCTCTTGTGTCATGTATGCGGTCTCTGATCATCCTTTGTGCCATGTCTGCAGTCTCTGATCATCTCTTGTGCCATGTCTGCAGTCTCAGATTGTCTCTCGTGCCATGTCTGCGGTCTCTGATCATTTCTTATGCTATGAATGCAGTCTCTGAACATCTCTTGTGCTATGAATGCAGTCTCTGATCATCTTGCGTGCTATGTATGATGTCTCTGATTGTCTCTTGTGCCATATCTGCAGTCACTGATCATCTCTTGTGCCATGTATGCAGTCTCTGATCATCCTTTGTGCCATGTATGCAGTCTCTGATCGTCTCTTCTGCCATGTCTGCGGTCTCTGATCATTTCTTGTACTATGAATGCCATCTCTGATCATCTCGTGTGCTACATATGCAGTCTCTGATTGCCTCTTGTGTCATGTCTGCAGTCTCTGATCATCTCTTGTGCTATGAATGCAGTCTCTGATCATCTCGTGTGCTATGTATACAGTCTCTGATTGTCTCTTGTGCCATGTATGCAGTCTCTGATTGTCTCTTGTGCCATGTCTGCAGTCTCTGATTGTCTGTTGTGCCATGTCTGCAGTCTCTGATCCTCCTTTGTGCCATGTATGCAGTCTCTGATCGTCTCTTCTGCCATGTCTGCAGTCTCTAATCATCTCTTGTACTATGAATGCAGTCTCTGATCATCTTGTGCGCTACGTATGCAGTCTCTGATTGCCTCTTGTGCCATGTCTGCAGTCTTTAATCATCTCTTGTACTATGAATGCAGTCTCTGATCATCTCGTGTGCTACGTATGCAGTCTCTGATTGCCTCTTGTGCCATGTCTGCAGTCTCTGATCATCTCTTGTGCTATGAATGCAGTCTCTGATCATCTCGTGTGCTATGTATGCAGTCTCTGATTGTCTCATGTGCAAAGTATGCAGTCTCTGATTGTCTCTTGTGCCATGTCTGCAGTCTCTGATTGTCTCTTGTGCCATGTCTGCAGTCTCTGATCATCCTTTGTGCCATGTATGCAGTCTCTGATCATCTCTTGTGCTATGAATGCAGTCTCTGATCATCTCGTGTGCTATGTATGCAGTCTCTGATTGTCTCTTGTGCCATGCATGCAGTCTCTGATTGTCTCTTGTGCCATGTATGCAGTCTCTGATTGTCTCTTGTGCCATGTCTGCAGTCTCTGATTGTCTCTTCTGCCATGTCTGCAGTCTCTGATCATCCTTTGTGCCATGTCTGCAGTCTCTGATCATCCTTTGTGCCATGTATGCAGTCTCTGATTGTCTCTTCTGCCATGTCTGCAGTCTCTAATCATCTCTTGTACTATGAATGCAGTCTCTGATCATCTTGTGTGCTACGTATGCAGTCTGATTGTCTCTTGTGCCATGTATGCAGTCTCTGATTGTCTTTTGTGCCAGGTCTGCAGTCTCTGATCATCCTTTGTGCCATGTATGCAGTCTCTGATCGTCTCTTCTGCCATGTCTGCAGTCTTTAATCATCTCTTGTACTATGAATGCAGTCTCTGATCATCTTGTGTGCTACGTATGCAGTCTCTGATTGCTTCTTGTGCCATGTCTGTAGTCTCTGATCATCCCGTGTGCTACATATGCAGTCTCTGATTGCCTCTTGTGCCATGTCTGCAGTCTCTGATCATCTCTTGTGCTATGAATGCAGTCTCTGATTATCTCATGTGCTATGTATGCAGTCTCTGATTGTCTCTTGTGCAAAGTAGGCAGTCTCTGATTGTCTCTTGTGCCTTGTCTGCAGTCTCTGATTGTCTCTTGTGCCATGTATGCAGTCTCTGATCATCCTTTGTGCCATGTATGCAGTCTCTGATCATCTCTTCTGCCATGCCTGCAGTCTCTAATCATCTCTTGTACTATGAATGCAGTCTCTGATCATCTCCTGTGCTACGTATGCAGTCTCTGATTGCCTCTTGTGCCATGTCTGCAGTCCCTGATCATCTCTTGTGCTATGAATGCAGTCTCTGATAATCTCGTGTGCTATGTATGCAGTCTATGATTGTCTCTTGTGCCATGTATGCAGTCTCTGATTGTCTCTTGTGCCATGTCTGCAGTCTCTGATTGTCTATTGTGCCATGTCTGCAGTCTCTGATCATCCTTTGTGCCATGTATGCAGTCTCTGATCGTCTCTTCTGCCATGTCTGCAGTCTCTAATCATCTCTTGTACTATGAATGCAGTCTCTGATCATCTCACGTGCTATGTATGCAGTCTATGATAATCTCTTGTGCTATGTATGCAGTCTCTTATTGTCTCTTGTGCTATGTCCGAAGTCCTTGTGGAATCTAATGTAAAGGGGAGCTCAATGGACTCTTGTGTATGGGGTGGGGGGGACTGTGGTGACCAGAGACTCCCTTTCATCTGAGTTTTTCTTAACACCAGAGTCCGCAGCATTGCCTCCTACATCCAAGTCCTTAGAGTTCTCCTATTCATCAGGGTCCACAATGTTCCCTTTTACATCAGGGTCCACAGAGTTCCCACTTACACTGTAAAGGAAAACCCTGTGTTGGGTTATATTAACCTGGCCTTCATATAAATGGAGAAATATGTTTTTTGCCTTTTGTTATATCTTAAACTCATTGCTAATTGCACTTGTTACGTGTGCGATTATGACCATATATAGCTTAAATATTGATATTTGCACTGTTTTGCACTGAAATCGGCCCTTTTTTTAATGTACTTTTTGGAGGTGTCCGTAACAAATGTGGCTCTGTCAGTAAATTTCATGATTTTTGCCAGTCAGAAAAATGGTGCGGTTTGTGAATATTGGACACCCACAAAGTAAATTTCACTTTGGGGGCTTGGCAACACTGCACCCCAGTAAAGTGCCCCCCTATGTATCCCAAGGGCCACTTGCCCATCTGCCCATAGCGGGTGCTGCCAGGTAGAGGGGAGGGAGAAGAGTGGACACATGTCTGCTCTCCTCCCCATTTTGTTCCTGACCTGGAAGCAACATTGACAGTTTCCGCGGCCATCAAGGCCGGGAAAGAATATAATGCAATCTGCACTGCATTACAATAATGACTGAATGCATGGTAACACTGATGATGTAACATCAGCAGGCAAATAAAGTGTATTGCTAAATGGGGGTAGGGGTTTGCATTGTAGAGGAGAGGGGGGTGGCACCAAAATGCACCTTTGCCTAAGTAGACAAAATTGTTGCACCAGCCTTGGCTGCGTCGGCATGCCACTGTCGTGTTAAGCAAGCGTACCAGCGCTGTTTAGCTTCCAGGTCTTCCGGCTGGGTCCTGAGGGGGCGCACGGTGATTCACTGAAACTGTGGAGTAATAACACTGAAAGTATTTAATTTACACTTATGGATTTTTATTCACTTTACTGTGATCTATTTTTTTTTTAAATTTAAAACTCAGTTTTGTTTATGCGCATTTGTATACTTCTTGAAGAGTATCACTATTATTCATACAGTGCTGCTTTTTTTCTTTTTTATGTATTTTTTTTTGTGTTGGTATATTTACACATATTGCATGCTGCTTTTTCCAGACCACTTCAGTACTGACAGCTGACTTTTTAGAATACATACAAACTACTTGCAATTGTAGGAAAATCATACAAGACATACAGGGCACTACAAATATGCATACAACATACGTTCACACACTATCTAACATTCCTAGGAAATGAGCGTTGACAACGTATGTGATAGGGATACGCTAAAAAGTTATTTAGCTTTGGTTAAGTTTTTGATTTATGTAACAAACAGGACTCCAGGCTGTTCAAGAGATTCTAGAAATCCAGGTTCAATCATAGTGTAGTTCTAGTGTCATTCCCAGGTTAGGTCCCTTCTTTGGTCTTATGAAGTCTCCTCTGGTACAGACCTTTCATAGTGTTTTGGAGCCTGCCTTCCTTATTTTTTCTTAATATTGAGCCTTGTTTGTTATGAAAATTGCTAACTATAACCCAAGCTAAGTAACTACGGGGGCTCGTCCGGGATTAAACAAGTTACTTGGCATTTAAATAGAGGAAGTCCAGCTTCTGAATTCTAAATGACAGCTAATATGTATTATTATGCTATAATATAAATAGCCTTGGCAGCATGTTAGTTTTAAAATACCAAAATAGTATGAAGGTAACACTATGCCAGGTATTTGTAGATTTAATTGTAACAAAATTGCAAAATAAAATCAGTTTTTAAACTCAGAAATTATAGTTGTATTAGTAATGAAAAAAAATAATAATTTGGTAAATCATATATCATTTGTTGTTTTTAATGCAGGTGGAAGAAAAAGACATCACAACATTTTGATGAAGTCATCTGTAAAAGGAATAAACATGATTATCTACAGCTTAAAAGCCACCGACCAAAATCTTACCTCAGCACAAGATGATTTAAGGCTAGAAAAAGATCAACTTAGGATAGCAAGCGCAGTTTTTCTGTGTTTTTCTGTTATTGGCTTGGTGGGAAATCTTATCGTGTTTTGGCACCTTGGCTTCAAGATCCAAAGGAACAAGTATACAGTTTACATTATGAATCTGTCGGTGGCTGACGCCATCTTGGAAACAGTCGCTATCATGGCTTTGATAGTCAATATCATTACATACACTCCTCCATATCAGGATTTTAATGGGAGACCATCTTTTCTTTTATCCTTGGCTATATTGTATTACGCCATGATCTACACTGGAATGTATCTCCTCACGGCCATCAGCATGGAAAGGTGTATTTCGGCCCTGTTCCCCATTTGGAATACTGTTCGCCGCCCTCGAAATTTGTCCACCATTATGTGCTGCTTTGCATGGGCCCTTGGAGGTCTGGAAAGTCTTCTTGATAACTTTGTTTGCGGACCTGATCCTCCAGATAAGAAGACATTGAAGTGTTCAGCTATTGGTGTGATGGATTTCATTTTAGCTGTTGGGATCTGCCTACCGCTTACTGTAATTTCCACTTTCATTCTGCTAATTAAAATAAGGAAGACCTTCAGGCAACGGTACCCACCGAAACTCTACATTATTATCATTGTGGCTGCTATTCTGTTCACCTTATCTGTTCTGCCATTAAATACTATACGTCTTTTATCATTCTGCAGGCTGGTGGCAAGAAATTTACTACCAGTCAAAATAGTTACTCCTAGTGAATATTGGATGATAGTTAACAGTGCAATTAATCCCTACATTTATTTCCTTGTTGGGAAAAAATGGAACCAGGGGACATGCTGCTCCATAAGAGATACTCTAAATAGAGCCTTCACTGTAGACATTGATGATTAATAAAAAACAGAGCAGACCAATAAGTAATGCCCAATTTGCCATTCTAACCTTTAAACCAGAGGACCAGTTTCTCTATAAAGGATATCCTTCACTTTGGGCACTGTTAAGTAATAAAAAAAAAACCCAAATCCTCCCCAAACCCTAACTATAACTCAACCCAACCCACCCTAAACAAAACCCAAATCTAACCCTAGATCCTAATCCATCACCAATTCTAACCCTACCAAACCCTTCTCCTTAGCCCCAATCCTTAACCAAACTCTAGCCCAAAACAAATTACTCAGCCCTTATTCTTTACCCAATCCTAACTCAGCCCCAATCATAACCCAACCCTAACAATTAGTCATAATGCTTCACCCACTTTTAACTCAACCCTATCCTTACTCCACCCTAACTCCGAGCCCCTAATAGCTCACCCAATTCTAACCAAACCATAATCCTACCAATCGTCTTCATAATGCAAACCTTACCACTAGCCCTAATCCATAAACAATAACTCACTTCTAACCCTTACCCCTCTCCTAAGCCTACCTCAACACTACATATTAACCCAACCCTAACTGCTAACCCTAAATGACTCTAGGGCAGCCTTTCTCAGCCTTTTCAACACAGAGGAACCCTTGAAATAAATTTCTGGTCTCTGGGAACCCCTGCTAAAAATTAAAAATCTACAACTCATGACACATTGGTGTGACAGGCAGTGGGAAGAATGCTCCTTACTCTTGTCATCATTGGGAAGAATTCCCCCCTCACAGATAGCTAAAAGGAACAATGGTGTCATTGGGAACTTATCTGTGAGGCAGAAATTGCCCATTTCTCAAGGAACCCCTAGCAACCTCAGGAGGAACCCTAGGATTCCATGGAACCCTGGTTGAGAAACCCTGCTCTAGGTGGTCTGGGGGAATCAGAATTATGGATAAAAGGATTGAGGAGGTGCTAGCTAATCTTGGAGATGCTGCACCTAGGACTCCCTGAATACCGGGAAATGGATCTAAGTGAAGTGAAAACTGGTGTGCTATCTCTAGAGAAAATAATAAAAATGTGATAAAAACCACATAAACATAAGTGAGGATATTAAGCACAACTGTGCAAAACTGATCACTCAGGCTTTTTACATATTAAACAATACACCTAAAGATGCAATAAAAATCAGCTATTCCAAATATAACATCTGTGATATTTAAAGTGAACATGCATGAAAAATATATACAGTGAAAAAACAAAATTGTGGGGGTTACTATTGATCGACACCATGGGCGTCCGCAGAACTTTTTTCAGGGGGGGGCAACATTGTAAGGTCATCCATTCTACGCCCCATTTCAACAATGTCATGAAGGGGAGGGGCTTAGTCATTATACTTATTTTGAGTATTTATTTTTAAAAGCAAACAGCAGCATTTATTTTTAAAGCATTTGTTAAAAAAAAAAAAAAAATTATCCTGTTCCCTTAAAGCATGTTATACAGCACAGTGCTTTGCTGTGTAATTTGGCCCCTTCTATCACCTAAAATACCTGGCTCATCCTGCCTGGCTATATCCTCTCCTCTGTAAACTGACCACGGTATACCAGGGTGGCTGAGCCCTGACACTGTGGTCAGTTTATCTGCAGCCCTCCTGTCCTCTCTCCCCTCTCCCTCCCTGCCTTTCTGCTCCTGTGTCAGTGCCCTCCCTCCCTTCCTGCTGCTGTAATTTTATTTAAAGTTTAATTTCCCGGCTACAGTCTGTTTAATAATCCTGTGTGCCCCTGTGTCTGTGTTTTATAAAAATAAGCCATTCTTTACAAGTTTTCAGAGCGCAACTCACCACTCATGTGACCCACCGCCTCTCTCCTCCTCTCCCCCTTTCCTCCCGACTGACATCAGTGAGGAATCCTCGGCCCCGCCCGCTGCAGGCAGCTGTCAGATGGGGAGAGGAGAGAGCCGACGGGTCACATGAGCAGTGCTTGGCCCTCTGAAAACTGGTAAAGAACGGCTTATTTTTTTTCAGAACAAAGAAATCTGTTCCCCTGGTGGTGGGACTTTTCAGGCACTCAAATGAATTTACTAGTATAATGTACAAAAATATATTTTATTTTATTGAGAACATAATAATGAATTAATTTATTTTTTTAAAACACATACACAGGCACATAGGATTATTGAACAGACCAGACAGGATGGTATAAAGTGGCTTAACAACTACTTGAAAGGGGGAAGTTGAGATTCCGGGGGGGGGGGATCTGCCCCCCCTTGCCCCTACCTGCGGATGCCCATGATCGACACCAATGTTAGAGGTTACTAAAACTTTCATCAACACCAATGATGGCGGTTACTATTACTGTCAGTGACTGTTAGGAGGTACTATTACTGGCACTGACAATAATGTTGGGGGTTACTATAAATGCCACTGACACCAATGTTGGGGGTTACTATTACTGTCACTGACACCAATGTTGGGGTGTTGGGGGTTACTATTACTGTCACTGACAACAATGTTGGGGGTTATTAATACTACCACTGAAACTAATGTTGGGAGTTACTATTACTGTCACCGGCACAAATGTTGGGGTTACTATTACTGTCACTGACACCAATGTTGGGGGTTACTATACTGTCACTGACACCAATGTTGAGGGTTACTATTACTGTCACTGACACCAATGTTGGGGGTTACTATTACTGCCATTGAAACCAGGGTTGGGGTTACTATAAATGCCACTGACACCAATGTTAGGGGTTACTATTTCTGCCATTGACACCAATGTTGGGGGTTACTATTACTGCCATTGACACAAATGTTGGGAGTTACTATCAATAGCACTGACACTAATGTTGGGGGTTACTATTACTAAACAGGTGTGTATTATCCCGCGGTCCCTAACCTGATGTGTCCCCCACTTCTACCCTGTGTCTGATGGCTGCAACCAAATAATTGTGTTCACACAACTTCAAAGGAAATAAAATAAAAATTGTTGGCTGCGCCTATCAGTGTGCAATCCAAATAATGTTTTTCACCCACTGGCCTGGGGATTCAATCTCACAGCCTTTCGTTATTCTACCAGCTAAGCCACCAAGCCAGCTGCAAATAATGTTTTTAAACTAAAACCTTACTTTCAAACCACAAAACTGCTCTCATTATTCAGTGACAAACTTTCTTGTGTACAATAAAATAAAATAAAAAAAATGTGACTGTCCCAGGTGACTATAATTCAATTAGTATTGCTTTTCTTCTTTCAAATATTTTTCCCTTTAAATGTGCTTCTCATATTCCGCAGTTTTTCCACCTTCACCCTTGTGGGTTTCCATTCTTCATCAGATTTCATCCCTGAGGAAGTCACGTGATGGTGACGATACGCGTGGGAGGAGCCGGGTGACAGAGGACTGTGTTTGTGGAACATATGAGAGCATACGGGAGCTGCTGCCCCGTCGGATGATTTTTTAAAGCGCACTGTCTCAAGTTTTAATATAAGTGGATATTATGCAATAAATGTGGAATCTTTATATACTACACCATGGGAGTGTATCTTTTATACTGAGGGGACGTGGAGGAAAGGAAGTCCAGACAAAGACAGTCCAGTGGGATGAGTGGAAGAATATTGAACAGCTGAGGAGCCTGGAATTACCCCCAGCAGGGGAAGGCGATTTTAGACCTGGAAACAGGTCTATACTGGAGGTGAGCGGTGACAGGTGGTGGGAGTCAATACACAATGGATTTACTGGAAACCCACAAGGGTGAAGGTGGAAAAAGGATACTCTCATTGTGTAGTATATAAAGTTTTCACATTTATTGCATAATATCCACTTACATTAAAACTTGAGAGTACGCCCTTTAAAAATATCATCTGACGGGGCAGCAGCTCCCGTATGCTCTCATATGTTCCACAAACACAGTCCTCTGTCACCCGGCTCCTCCAACGCGTATCGTCACCATCACGTGACTTCCTCAGGGATGAAGTCTGATGAAGAATGGAAATCCACAAAGGTGAAGGTGGAAAAATTATACACTCTCATTGTGTAGTATATAAAGTTTTCACATTTATTGCATAATATCCACTTACATTAAAACTTGAGACCATGCCCTTTAAAAAAATCATCTGACAGGGCAGCAGCTCCCGTATGCTCTCATATATTCCACAAATACAGTCCTCGGTCACCCGGCTCCTCCCACGCGTATCGTCACCATCACGTGACTTCCTCAGGGATGAAGTCTGATGAAGAATGGAAATCCACAAGGGTGAAGGTGGAAAAATTATACACTCTCATTGTGTAGTATATAAAATTTTCACATTTATTGCATAATATCCACTTACATTAAAACTTGAGACTATGCCCTTTAAAAAAATCATCTGACGGGGCAGCACCTCCCGTATCCTCTCATATGTTCCACAAACACAGTCCTCTGTCACCCGGCTCCTCCAACGTATATCGTCACCATCACGTGACTTCCTCAGGGATGAAGTCTGATGAAGAATGAAAATCCACAAGGGTGAAGGTGGAAAAACTGCAGACTATGAGAAGCACATTTAAAGGGAAAAATATTTGAAAAAAGAAAAGTAACACTAATTAAATTATAGTCACCTTGGACTGTCACATTTTTTTATTTTCGTTTATTTAATTGTATACGAGAAAGTTTGTCCCTGAATAATGATAGCAGTTTTGTGGTTTGAAAGTAAGGTTTTTGGTTTAAAACATTAATTGGATTGCACACGGATAGACGCAGCCATCATTTTTGACATTAATGTTGGGGGTTACTATTACTGTTACTGGCGCCAATGTTGGGAGTCCCCACTACTGCCCCTGACACCAATATTGGGGGGGGGGGTCAATTACTGCCACTGACACCAGAGATGGGGCTTATTTTACTCCCAATTTATCTTTAGGTGTACCCCTAGGCCCTATTTTGTCTAACATATAGCAACACAAAAGGGGAAGGGCACCACACTACAAGCCATACAATGTAAAGGAACGTCCACTTTATTGACCAGACCCACTTTTTTTAGCCACACCCACAAGAAATCAGTGGTCATTTTTCTTCTTATTCCCTTTAAGGTGTCCCTCCTAATTATTTCCAAATTTCAACTGTTACTGTCATGTCCAGAGATGAATAAGAAATAAGCCTAGCAGCAAACTTTTCCATATAGCTTACTCTGTTACTTTGTAAGTTCATTTTTATCTATTTCACCACATTTGTTCCCTATTTTCCATAGAATACCTTTATAGTTCTGTACTGGGAACATAACAGCATTTACCTCTAATGGGTCTACAAAAGCGCAATCACACAGTCCTGAGGTCTTGCTACACCAAGTCGCAGGCACTGTTGTATAATAAAAAAAAATGGGTGCTAGCTGTTTCAAATTTGCTACAACTTATTGGAGCAGAATACCCACAGGTTACATAGTTACATAGCCAAGTTGAAAAAATGAAACAATATCCTTCTAGTTCAACCAGTATAACACAACCAAGTAATGCCTAACTTGCTCCACCCTGTAAATCCCTGAAAGATGCCTGAAGTCTCCTTTTGCCCCAGACACCTCCTGGCTGAACTACAAATACCTCCCTTTAGGGTCTGGTCTTTATTTACTAATTGAAAGAGATTTGATGACCATTGGAGGTTTAAGTGGTAACTCATTTTAAGACCCCACAACCAACACGGTCATGTGGTCAACTAGATATGGACCAAACATGATCCAATTGTTTTCTATGTTGTCTCTCCATTGGAACTCTGCAGAATCTTCCAGATGATTAAACAGTTGCACAACCCAACCCTCCAAATCATTGTAGACTCCTTATCTTTATTCTGGACTGGCTTCCTGATGGTGACCATGCTTACGCAATTGTATCCCAACTTGGCCACCTGTAGACTCAATCATTGCCACATCTGGAGATAGATGTCACTCAAAATTAGGAGGTGCCAGGCAAAAGGACCTTCATGGCAGGATCAGCAGGGATTGTTATGGATTTAAAAAGAAAACTGAAAAACAAATCTTAAAGTTTTATTACTGTGTTTAAGCTTTTAAGAGATGTTGAAGATTGGGTTCATATCCACTGTAAGCATTCCACGAATGCCTTCGTAAATACAGTTTTGCGCACACAGCTCCAGGCTTGCCGCATGTGTCTTCAGGTGACCTTAGTGGTAAACAGCAAGGAATATGGAATGTTGGACCCCTTGATGATCCCAACCAACACGGCTATGTGGTCAACTAGATATGGACCAAGCACAATCTAATTGTTTTCTGTGTTGTCTCTCTAATGGAACTTTGCAGAATCTTCAAGGTGAATAAACAGTTGCACAACCCAACCCTCCAAATCATTGTAGACTCCTCATCTTTGTTCTGGATTGGCTTCCTGATGGTGACCATGCTTACGCAATTGTGTGCCGGCTTAGCCACCTCTAGACTCAATCGTTGGCACATCTGCAGATAGCCGTCGCCCAATATCAGGAGGTGTCTGAAGGACCTTCATAGCAGGATCAGCAGGGATTGTTGAGGATTTAAAAAGAAAACTGAAAAATAAATTTTACAATTTCTTTACTGTGTTAAAGCTTCTGTGAGATGTTGGAGATTGGGTTCATATCCACTGTAAGCATTCCACGGATGTCTTCTTTAATACAGTTTTGGAACTCGGCAGAATCTTCCAGATGATTAAACAATTGCACAACCCAACCCAACCCTCCAAATCATTGTAGACTCTTCTTCTTTGTTCTGGACCAGCTTTCTGATGGTGACCATGCTTACGCAATTGTGTCAATTGTGCCAAGTTGGCCACCTGTAGACTCAATCATTGCCACATCTGGAGATAGATGTCACTCAAAATCAGGAGGTGCCCGAAAAAGTACCTTCATGGCAGGATCAGCAGGGATTGTTATGGATTTAAAAAGAAAACTGAAAAACAAATCATAAAGTTTTATTACTGTGTTAAAGCTTCTATGAGATGTTGGAGATTGGGTTCATATCCACTGTAAGCATTCCACGGATGTCTTCTTTAATACAGTTTTGCGCACACAGCTCCAGGCTTGCCGCATGTGTCTTCAGATGACCTTAGTGGCAAACAGCAAGGAATATGGAATGTTGGACCCCTTGGTGATCCCAATTCAGCTCTCATTGGACTAGAAGAGAAACACTAATAAGAAAAGGATACATTACCCAACAATATTGATAATAAATGAGACTTTCTCCTTTTTTCAGCTGGAATAACTTGACCATAGAAATATGTCTGGAGCTGCCCCATGGCAGCCTATGGATTGGGAGATCCATCCAGCCTCCATGTGATTCACCGCTTGGTCCTCCACCCGACACCAATCCCTCCTTTCTAGGGAACGGGATGCCCATCACATTAAATAGGCTCAAATATGTCTGTGCCAACTTCACCTCACACATAACTTGTGAAGTATTTATGTAGATAAATATTTTTACCTCTAATTCTTTTCACGTTATATAAAGCATTTTATAACAGTAATTTATTGTATTGTATATTTTATAGTAATTTTTTTTTGTAATAAAACCGTTCATGGTAAAGAAATCGCTGTTCTCTAAAGTCTCTCTTTGAGTTTTTCAGGAACAAAAATTTGCAACAAAGTTGCTTTTCCTGAGGTCTCGATTTTCTGAAGTTTTGTATTTCTTGTAGATTGCAAAAAAGGCATAATAATATCAAAGTAAAGCTGAACTTTGGCTAAATACAATGTAAAGATGATGTATATGTGTACAGTCCTACAAACCCCCAACTTGTAAATTGAACAAACAAGGAACAGCAGCAAAACCGAGGAGCTCATTTCACTAAAAGATCACATGCACACATAAGGTAACAGCTTCGAGCTGAAAATGATACAGTATGTTACATAGTTACAAAAAGGGAAAGTAGAGGGTAAAGAAAAGATGACAAAGAGAAGCAGGATCGCTCGCCCAGGGCCATAATCTAGCAAGTCTCAAGAGTTCAACCGGGTTGCGAAGCCCCTTGTATATAGACATCAGTGTATACAAAGTGTTGCCATGGCCTCAAAGGGTCCTGAAAAATCTCCTTCCGATTGTAAAGGTTGTCATAAGATCCTCCGTGTCCCCGAGTTCATCCATTTTGGAATACCAAAGAGACCTTGAAGGCGGAGTCACAGATCTCCAGCGCCAAAAGCATACCAGCCTTTGCCGCGTTCAACAGCTGGATCGCAAGAGAGGCCTTATTGATGGGTCAGAATCCAGGCCTTACTTAACTACTTGCCGATCGCCCGCCGCAGATATACTGCAGCAGGCTGGCTCGGCTGCGCGAACCGCCATACCTGTATCTGGGGACGCGCGCACGCTGCCGGAGGCACATTCGCGCCCCTATTAGGCAGCTGATCCACAGGGCCGGCACCCCTGATTGCCGCTAGGCACCCGCGATCGCTCCCCGTGGAGAGAGAATGACGGACTGCTGCTGTAAACACAGCAGACCGTTGTTCTCTCTGGAATGAAAACAGAGCTCCTGTGATCCTTCTATTTAGCATTACAGGTCTCTGTGTTGATTCCAAAAGCCCCTCCCAGTTAGAAAGCACCCCCTAGGTATACATTTAACCCTTTGATCGCCCCCCTGAGTTAACCCCTTCCCTGCCAGTGTCATTAGTACAGTGACAGTGCATATTTTTAGCACTGATTACTGTAGTAATGTCACTGGTCCCCCCAAAAGTGTCAAAAATGTCAGTTTGGGGTCTGGTCTGTCCGCCACAATGTCGCAGTCCCGGTAAAAATCGCTGATCGCCCCCATTAAAAAAAAAAAAAAAAAAATGAAAATGACATTAATCTTTCCCCTAATTTGTAGATGCGATAACTCAAAATACGCTTTTTAGGATTTTTTTTTTACCAAAAATATGTAGCAGAATACAAATTGGCCTAAAAGGATGAAAAATTTAGATTTTTACATTTTTTTTTTTATTGGGAATGTTATATAGCAGAATGTAAAAAATAGAGCTTTTTTTGATGGTATTTGATCACCTCTGCGATTTTTATTTATTTTCGCTATAAACAAAAAAAGGCAACAATTCTGAAAAAAAACCCAAATATTTTTAACTTTCTGCTATTTAACATTCCCAAAAAAAATAGAGCTTTTTTTTGGTGGTATTTGATCACCTATGCGATTTTAATTTATTGCGCTATTAACAAAAAAAAGAGCGACAATTCTGAAAAAAAAACAATATTTTTCACATTCTGCTATTTAACATTCGTAAAAAATAGAGCTTTCTTTTGGTGGTATTTGATCACCTGTGTGATTTTTATTTATTTTCGCTATAAACAAAAAAGGGCAACAATTCTGAACAAAAAAAAACAATATTTTCACATTCTGCTATTTAACATTCCCAAAAAAATAGAGCTTTCTTTTGGTGGTATTTGATCACCTGTGCAATTTTTATTTATTGCGCTATTAACAAAAAAAAGAGCGACAATTCTGAAAAAAAAAACAATATTTTTGGGAATGTTAAATAGCAGAAATTGAAAAATATTGTTTTTTTTTTTCAGAATTGTTGCCATTTTTTTGTTTATAGCAAAAATAAATAAAAATCGCACAGGTGATCAAATACCACCAAAAGAAAGCTGTATTTTTTGGGAATGTTAAATAGCAGAAAGTTAAAAATATTGTTTTTTTTTTTCAGAATTGTTGCCCTTTTTTGTTTATAGCGAAAATTAATAAAAATCCCTCAGGCGATCAAATACCACCAAAAGAAAGTTCTGTTTTTTAGGAATGTTAAATAGCAGAATGTGAAAAATATTGTTTTTTTTTTTCAGAATTGTCGCTTTTTTTTTTTGTTTATAGCGCAATAAATAAAAATTGCACAGGTGATCAAATACCACTAAACGAAAGCTCTATTTTTTGGGAATGTGAAAAATATTGTTTTTATTTTTTCTGAATTTTCGCTTTTTTTTTTGTTTATAGCGAAAATATGAAAAATATTGTTTTTTTTCAGAATTGTCACTTTTTTTTGTTTATAGCGAAATTAAATAAAAATCGCACAGGTGATCAAATACCACTAAAAGAAAGCTCTATTTTTTGGGAATGTTAAATAGCAGAATGTGAAAAATATTGTTTTTATTTTTTCAGAATTTTCGCTTTTTTTTTGTTTATAGCGAAAATGTAAAAAATATTGTTTTTTTTTCAGAATTGTCATTTTTTTTTTTGTTTATAGAGCAATAAATCAAAATCGCACAGGTGATCAAATACCACCAAAAAAAAACCTCTATTTTTTGGGAATGTTAAATAGCAGAAAGTGAAAAATATTGTTTTATTTTTCAGAATTGTTGCCCTTTTTTGTTTATAGCGCAATAAATAAAAATCGCACAGGAGATCAAATAGCACCAAAAGAAATCTCTATTTGTGGCAAACTTTTATTTGGGTACAGCGTCGCACGACCGCGCAATTGTCCATTAAAGTAACGCAGTGCCGAATTGCAAAAAATGGCCTGGTCATTAGGGGGTAAAGTGGTTAAAGCAATCTAATGAGCTGGCAATGACAGCTAACTTCTGGGTTCGGCTGAAAACAGGTCAGGAGTGGACTTGGAGCAAAACCCAAGCTCACGTCTAGGGATGACCTTTGGGTTTGGGTTGAACTCTGCCACCTCTCCAGATCTGCTTCCCTTTCTCCATACACACTCTTCTGTTTTCTCCAATATTTTATGAACACACTGTATGCTTGTGCTTACATAACCAGTTCCCGAGTCTCTAGCCTCACATGGCCCGGATCCTAATGAGAGCTGATACCCATACAGAAGTAGACGTCGCTACCCTGAGATGAAGGACCAAACCTTTTGAAGAAACAGGAACCGCCCAACCCTGACTGCATTCATTAATAATAGAGTGTAGATGCACAATAGGTTACTATAAGCAAAAAAAAAAAAAAAAAACAACATTCTTAGAGTATATATATATCTTTGTACTAATAATAAAAAAATAAAAATTGGTCTTCACACCTGGCTGAGTCAACTCCTCCAACGCCAAGAGTCGTTAAACGACTATCTGTGTAGATCGGGTAGTAGGAATGTGCAGAAAAAGGCATCCCCAGAACTACTTTTACTATGCCCCAACTGATCGCTGCAAGCCTCAGAAGATAGGGGGTGCCCTTCATGATATAACGGCATATTATACAGCACACCAGGTCACTGCAAAGTGGCCCAGCAACAGAGGGGCCCTGGGCTGTCTGGGTGTATAAGGATTTTTATGCACATAGCAATGGCATTTGTCAATTACCTTTGCATAAAATTAGCGTATATATAAAAAAAATATATATATATACACTGCTCAAAAAAAATTAAAGGAACCCTTTTTATTCAGAGTATGGCATCAAGTCAGTTAAACTCCTGGGATATTGATCTGGTCAGTAAAGTAGCAGAGGGGGTTTTTAATCAGTTTCAGCTGCTTTGGTGTTATTGCCGTTAATAACAGGTGCACTAGATGGGCAACAATGAGATGACCTCCAAAACAGGAATGGTTTTACAGGTGGAGGCCACCGACATTTTTTTCCTACTCATCTTTTCTGAATGTTTTTCACTAGTTTTGCATTTGGCTAGGGTCAGTGTCACTAATGGTAGGGTGAGGCCATACCTGGACCCAATAGAGGTTGCACAGGCAGTCCAACTCCTCCAGGATGACACATCAATACGTGCCATTGCTAGAAGGTTTGCTGTGTCTCCCAGCACAGTCTCAGGAGCACGGAGGAGATTCCAGGAGACAGGCAGTTACTCTAGGAGAGCAGGACAGGGCCGTAGAAGGTCCATCAGCAGGACCAGATGGCCGGCTAATTAGCAGGACCGGTATCTGCTCCTTTGTGCAAGGAGGAACAGGATGAGCACTGCCAGAGCCCTACAAAATGACCTCCAGCAGGCCACTGGTGTGAATGTCTCTGACCAAACAATCAGAAACAGACTTCATGAGGGTGTCTTGTGGGCCCGACATCCTCTTATGGGTCCTGTGCTCACTGCCCTGCACCATGGAGCTTGATTGGCAAATTCCAATCGAGGCACAAAATGTGCCATTATCACAGATGAGAGCAGGTTCACCCTGAGCACATGTGACAGACGTGAAAGGGTCTGGAGAAGCCGTGGAGAACGTTATGCTGCCTGTAACATCGCTCAGCATGACCGGTTTGGTGGTGGGTCAGTGATGGTCTGGGGAGGCAAATCCATGGAGGGACGCACACACCTCTGCAGGCTAGACAATGGCACCTGGGAAAAGAGCAGTAAGCAATTTTATAACCTTGATTGGTTTTATTATGAAATGTTTATAACGGATCAACCGGCACCCAGACCTGGTACCTCCGTTGACGGATGCTCCTAGTGCTTCCCGAGGGCTCCAAGCACTCCACCAGACACCATAACCCCCTCAGACCCCACGAACCACCGCAGCTTGGTTGGGGTCTCGCCGCCCCCTACCCACCCTGGACCTACGACAAGGCTCCAGGTTCCCGTGGGTGAACCTCTCTTTCCCCAGAGAGTGAAGCAGGAACAAGCTCTTACAAGAGCTTAGTGATTATCCAAGGGAGTATGAAGAGCATAGTAATCCCTTGAAGAATATTCCCCCCCAAACATGAGTCGAGACTTCATGAAGAGGTAAAAACAGACTGTTTATTGAACAGACACACACTCAATTTATACACACATGAGCACATCCCCCTCCTCATCAAATTACCACACACAGGTCAAGGGTTGAATGATTACATTATCATATGCAGATGAAATTGTATACAGAATTAACCTGAACGAATTAGCTGGCCATCTGGACAGAGCAATGTGAGGTCATTAACTTTTAACAATGGGACAGGTAAACTTTAACACAATAGACATTCCATCTCAAAACAGACAATAGGGAAGTCTGCCAATGACAGTCTGTGTGTCTCTCTCACAGACAAGCACATGGAATACACATTATCTCAATACACAAACAATAGTTAACCGCCTTAGCGATATCCCCGAGCGTGACTCGGGGTAGGAATTTTCTGCTATTAGCGGTATCCCCGAGTCACGCTCGGGGTGAATGGCAGAGCGTGCAGACAGCACAGCGGAGCGTCTCTTACCTTATCCTGGCGATCCAGCGATGAGCTCTCATTGCTGTGACCGCCAGTGAGATCTCCGCCGCTCATCTGTCGGTAGGAGGACTTCCTAGTTCCGTTCCCTGCAAATATATATATATATGTATATATATGTATATATATATATATATATATATATATACCTATATACACACACACACACACATATATATATATATATATATATATATATAAAATTATATTATTGATTCGATTATAATTCATGCGTTTTATATATATATATATATATATACACACACACACACATATATATATATATATATATATATATATATATATATATATATATATATATATATCTATATACACACATATATACACACATATATATATAATATATAACGCATGCATTATAATCTAATCAATAATATAATTTTATTATATATATTATATATTAAATAATAAAATAATATTATTGATTCGATTATAATTCACTTGTTTGTGTTTCAAATTTATCACATCTGGGATGTCTACTAGAGACTTGTTTTGGTCAGGTTTAAGTCAGTAATTACTAAGAATTGTATGCCTATAATACATAGCGCCAAATTTCCATGAAAAGAATTGCACCGCTTTTGGAACAGAATTCCTGACAGAATCATACCACCAGGGAGGTTAAAGCTTGTCTTTCACTACCAGTGACAGTGAGCACCGTCACAATGTTATACCAAAATTTACATCAAAGTACTATAATAAATAAATAACATGAACAAAATCATATATATAATATATATATATATATATATATATATATATATATATATATATATATATATATATATATACACACACAGTTCTAAGCATAAATGAGTACACCCCTTTAGAAATGTAAGTTATAATCAATATCTCAATGGACACAAGAACATGTTCCAAAATTTTGAAAAAAGTTTTAAAGAAAATTTTTTTGTTCATTACATGAAAGTAAGGTTAATAATAGAACTTAGAATACAAAATCTTCAGTTTTATTAAAATTAGTTGATGCAAAAATGAACACAACCCACAACAATAACTACTCCATCTAATATTTTGTATGACCTCCATGATTTGTAAGGACAGCACCAAGTCTTCTAGGCATGGAATGAATAACTTGGTGACATGTTGCAACATCTATCTTCCTCCATTCTTCAACAACAACCTCTTTTAGAGCCTGGATGCTGGATGGGGAGTGATGCTCTTCTCTTCAGATTTCACCATAGGTCAGTGATGGTGAACCTTGGCACCCCAGATGTTTTGGAACTACATTTCTCATGATGCTCAACTACACTGCAGAGTGCATGAGCATCATGGGAAATGTGGTGCCAAAACATCTGGGGTGCTAAGGTTCGCCATCACTGCCCTAGGTGTTCCCAGATTTGGTTCACTATCAGGAGATGGTCACTGAATCACTTTCACCGGTTCTTTTTTTAGAAATGCAACAGTGGCCCTAGATGTGTGTCTTGGATCATTGCCATGTTGGAAAAGTGCACGACGACCAAGAGCACTGAGCGATTGTAGCATCTTCTCTATCAATATAGAGCAGTACATCTGTGAATGCATGATACCATCAATAAAATGCAGATCCCCGATACCAGCAACACTCATGATGCCCCACAGAAGGACACTGCCACCACCATGTTTCCCAGTAGGCACCATGCATTTTCCTTTGTACTCCTCATCCTTGTGACGCCATACAGTTTTGAAGCCATCGGTTCCAAAAACATTTATCTCGGTCTCATCACTTCGGAGTACTGAGTTCCAGTAGTCTTCTTCTTTTTTTAGCATGGGCCCTGGCAAATTCTAGGCAGGATTGTTTGCGCGCATGGGCTTTAGGAATCCTTCGTGGACGAGACCCATGCAAGCTGGTGATGCCGTTTCTCTGCAGTGTATGCCGTACTGCAGGGTTTCTCAACCAGGGTTCCTCCTGAGGTTGCTAGGGGTTCCTCCTCAGGTTGCTAGGGGTTCCTCCTGAGGTTACTTGAGAAATGTACAATTTCTGCCTCTCAGATAAGTTTCCAATGACACCATTGTTCCTTTTAGCTATCTGTAAGGGGGTAATTCTTCCCAATGATGAGAAGAGTAAGGAGCATTCTTCCCACTGACTGTCACACTAATGTGTCATGAGTTGTAGATTTTTAGCAGGGGTTCCCCAAGACCAGAAATTTATTCCAAGGGTTCCTCTGTGTTGAAAAGGTTGAGAAAGGCCGCCGTATTGTGTCACGGGAAACAATCACACCAGTTTTGCTTTCTACTTCTTTAGCTAACTGCAGTGACCTTGCATGGCAATTTTCTTGCACCCTTCTCATCAGAAGACTCTCCTTGTCGAGGTGTTACCTTCCATAGACGGCCTGAACGTCTCTGTGAGATGGTTGCAGTTCCATATTTGTTACCTTTTTTTTTATCACCTTTGCTCCAATATTCTGACTGATAAGTAAAGCTTTGCTGATCTTCTTGTAGCCTTCACCTTTTCTTGTGTAAAAAAGATAATTTTTCTTCTCAGGCCTTGTGACATTTCTCTTCCATGTGGTGCCATTGCTGACAGCATGAAATGGTAGGGGGTTTTCTTTGTTAAGTACCACCCTTTTATAATCAACTGTCTGCTGGATACCTGTTTAACCACTTCTGGACAGGAAGGATTTACCCCCTTAATGACCAGGCCATATTTTGCGATTCGGCACTGCCTTACTTTAATGGAAAATTGCGCAGTCGTGCGATGCTGTGCCCCAAAAAAAATTGATGTCCTTTTTTTCCCCACAAATAGAGCTTTCTTTTGGTGGTATTTGATCACCTGTGCGATTTTTATTTTTTGTGCTATAAACAAAAAAAGAGCGACAATTCTGAAAAAAAAAAAAAAATATTTTTCACATTCTGATATATAACATTCCCAAATAAAAAATGTAAAAACCAATTTTTTTTTTAACATTTTAGCCCAATTTGTTTTCTGCTACATATTTTTGGTAAAAAAAAAATCGCAATAAGCGTATTTTCATTGGTTTGCGCAAAAGTTCTCGCGTCTACTAACTACGGGAAAGATTTATATAATTTTTATTGGTTTTTTTTTTTTTTTTTTACTAGCAATTGCAGCGATCTGCGATTTTTTTGCGGGACTGCGACATTGCGGTGGACAGATCGGACCGCTGACTGACATTTTTGATACTTTTGGGGGGACCAGTGACATTACTACAGTAATCAGTGCTAAAAAAATGCACTGTCACTGTAATAATGATACATAAATTTCATATACTATTTTTTTTAGACCCTGAGTGAAATATCAACATAGGCAGCGCCATCTACCTCACACCCCCCATTTTTCATATATTATATATCCCTTCTAGGGCTATATTTGAGGTGGGCGGCAGCCTGATCTTTATTCTGACATTAACAATAATGTGCAATCAGGTATGATATATTAAGAGTCCATAAAGTCCACAGCATTTGGGAAGTCTCCAGTGCAGAAAAGGTAAGTAATGAACACCACTACAATCGTGACTCCTTCACCATACAGCCTCTCACCTCCAGCATTCGACCACTAGGGGTCACTGCGCTTTAAACAATCACTGTAGACAGCTGTTTAAAGTGCAGTGACCCCTAGTGGTCAAATGCTGGAGGTGAGAGGCTGTAATACCCTATGGTGAAGGAGTCACGATTGTAGTGGTGTTCATTACTTACCTTTTCTGCACTGGAGACTTCCCAAATGCTGTGGACTTTATGGACTCTTAATATATCATACCTGATTGCACATTATTATTAGCGCTGCACTTTTTGTATTTCTTTGCTTATGTTATAGGTGTTGTTAGGTTTGACCTATCCTGGTGTCCAGCTGCTTTTCACTCCATATGATTGTAGCGCTGAATAATTTTACTGTTACTCTTTTATTCTGACATTGTCTTGATCGAATTTGTTAGGAAAAATACATTTTTCCTAACAAACAAATGAGTTGTTTGTACGAATGTGACGAACATCCGCACAGTAAGAATGAAAAATCCTTGTATTTTCTGTAATACATGTGGTTGCTATGTCATCAGCACCATCTAGTGGCCACTATATGTTTTTTTTTCCTGATTGAGATATTTCTGGGGAAAAACACATTATGGCCACTAGATGGTGCTTGTGATATAGGAACCACATGTATTACAGTAAATACAGTACAGGGATTTTGGGACATACTAAAACATTTAATGTGAAAATGGCTTAATGTAGCTTAACGTGTAATAAAGTGCCTAAACCTTAATCAATTGCCCTGAAACTTTGCACAGACTAAGTTTTTAACCTTCCCAATCTACCCTAGAAGTTTCATGTATTTTGGTCGTCCAGGAGGCAAACTAGGGAACATTAAGCTTGTTTTTTGGAGAGCTTAATGTGGCTTAACATACAAAAAATAGCTTAGATGTTAACCAATTTCCCTCAAACTTCACACTATAGAAGAGTCTATATATGCCAACATATTCTGAAAATTTCAGATCATTTGGTAAATCACACAGTAAATCACATAGATAGAGTCTTCTTTTGTACGAAGCTTAGGGGAAATTGGTTAATATCTAAGCTCTTTTTTGTAAGTTAAGCCACATTAAGCTCCCCGAAAAACAAGCTTATTGTCCCTAGTTTGCATTGTGGAAGACCAAAATGCATGAAACTTCTAGGATAGATTTGGAAAGTTAAAAACTTAGACTGTGCAAAGTTTCAGGTCTTCTCACTCTGCTGAATGTTTTAATTCCTGTACATTGCAATGTAGGCAATGCAGCAGAAGAGAGAAAAATGTAACTTTGGAATTAACACAGCAATGATGGGGCACCATTCCTCCCACTGACACCAACAATGGGCAGTTTTCTTTCCATCACACCAATGATTTAGCACTATTTTTCCACTAACACCAATGAATGGACACTATTCCTCCCACTGACACCAATGATGGGGCACTATTCCTCTCACTGACACCAATGATGGGGCATTATTCCTCCCACTGACATCAATGATGGGGCACTATTCCTCCCACTGACACCAATGATGGGACACTATTCCTTCCACTGATACCAATGATGGGGCACTATTCCCCCCACAGACACCAATGATGGGACACTATTCCTCCCACTGACACCAATGATGGGGCACTATTCCTCCCACTGACACCAATGATGGGACACTATTCCTCCCACTGACACCAATGATGGGACACTATTCCTCCCACTGACACCAATGATGGGGCACTATTCCTCCCCCTGACACCAATGATGGGGCACTATTCCTCCCACTGACACCAATGATGGGGCACTATTCCTCCCACTGACACCAATGATGGGGCACTATTCCTCCCCCTGACACCAATGATGGGGCACTATTGATCTTTTATTGAAAAGAATCAATCAACATATTTTATACAAAAGTAAAAAACAGAACTATAGTACAATATTCCAACAGAAAACAAAGGAATACACATCCATGTGCAGAATATATACAATATATACATAATCCACTTCCAACATTTTTAGAAAACTATTTACATAAAGCAGCAGAGAGGGCCTAAGAGGCACAACCCATCACCTATGTATGCAGCCATTTATCAAAAACTGAGCATTAAGAGAAAATCTAGGGTGATAAGAGACAGAAAGCCACACCCGGGAAAGAGACTCCTGGCAGTCAGGGAGGCTTGAAACCCCTCCACGCCTTCAACCAAGCCCTCTGACCCCACTTGTCTCTCTCAAGCGCCCGAATCTTCCCCACCTCATGCAGAATGTCACACACCACCACCTGAACAGGAAGGATTTTACGCCGAAGGGTGACCTGACACCGTGCATTCCAGGTGTAATAACGGACTACTAAGGTAACTAAAAAAAGTGTATCCAAACAAAAGCCCCCACCAGTATTGAATGCTCCGTACACCCACTCAGCATAACCCAGCCTGGAGAGGAAAAGAACACCGAGGGCCCGCCCCACCTGTTTGTACACCTCTATGTTAAAAGGGCAACGAAGCAGAAAATGGTCCATAGTCTCCTCCTCACCTGTAATTTCCTCCCGAGGACAACCACGATCCATCCCATTGCGGAATTTCAAATTGCCCCGAACATAGAGCCTCCCGTGGAAGCACAACCAGGCCAGATCCCTGAATTTAAGGGGGACTCTAGCCAAATTAATCAATCTTAACCCTTCCCTCAAAATTGGGCCTGGGCAATCCCTTAAGGCCAGTGGGTCATGAAAGACTTCGCTCAAGACTCGGCTCATAAGGACTTTCCTCTGAGCGGATCTGAGATCTTCAGCCGAAAGTCGCCACTGCCGCAGCAACTTCAGACACGGAGCGACATAGGCTGGAAGCTGACCACGATGACCCCTGAGATTCTTCACTTGGCCACCTTCTTCCCAAAGTCGCAGAAAAGGCCTAAACCAAGATCTAAACATGCCTGCCCACCCAGGAGGTTCCACTGCAAGCATACTACCAATGTTAAACTTGAGAAATAGCAGTGAAAAGAAAAGAATGGGGTTGACCATACCTAAGCCACCCTCCCTCCTGGATAGATAGGTGACATTCCTCTTGATGGGGTTCAGTCTGTTCCCCCACAGCATCTGGAAGAACACACTATAGATCAGTGGTTCTTAACCTTGTTGGAGGTACTGAACCCCACCAGCTTCATATGCGCATTCACCGAACCCTTCTTAATTGGAAAAATAAAATATGATTTTATGAGTCTAGTCTCGGGACGGGCACTGCCAGAAAATAAGGTGTTGTTTACAGAACTGAATTAAACGTATCTATCACGTACCTGGTGAAGACTGGAATGTTGTGGAGGCCTCTCTTGCTCCTCCTGTCTGACACTCCTGAAGGTGGGAACAGAGAGTGTAAGGCAAGGAGTGGCACGAGTGCCGTAGCGGCTAGCTGGTGGTGTTCACTCCGTAGGTGGGTACAGCTGGTAGTTGCAGTCCTTGGAACAGGGCGCAGTGGCAGCTTGGCACCAAGGCGTGGGAGCAGTAGCCAGCAGAAACCGGGCAGTGAGGTACAGAATCAGCAAGCAAGCAAGTCCAGAAGATAAGCCAAGGTCGATAACAGCCGGGCAGCGCGGTACAAGGTAAGCAGGCAGATCAGATCCGTTTAAGCAAGCCAAGGTCAGGGTAGTAAGCAACAGAGCAGGAGCACGGGCAGAGGCAAAGTCCAAAGGCAGGCCGGGTCATACACAGGTGAGAAGTAACAACAGATCAGGTCTCAGAACCACGGGAACAAGCTGAAGACCATTCAGCAACTGCTCACAGTATTAGAGCAGTTTAAATAGGCCACTGGGAGCCAAATGCTAATTGGTGAGTGCAGGTGTGCAATGTGCACGGGTGTGAGCGAAAGTCCGTACTGGCCTTCTGGTGGAGGAAATCCGGTTTACCTTACATTGCCCCCCCCTAATGGGCAGCCTCCGGATGCCCATCTGAGACATCTTCGCAGGATGAGCTTGGAAAAAGTTTTTCACCAGTCTTGGGGCATGAACATTAGCTTCAGGCTCCCACGAGTTTTCCTCAGGACCATAACCTTTCCACTTGATTAAATATTGGGTACCTCCTCTCCCTCTCCTACAATCCACAATGGCCTCAATTTCATACTCCTCTTCATCGTCAATCATGATTGGTGCTGGAGGGTCCGGATTACGGGCAGGAAAGGGATCTAGTACAGCAGGCTTTAGCAGGGACACATGAAAAACTGGGTGAATCTTGTACTTCTCAGGTAGAAAAAGTTCATAAGCTGTCGGATTTATCATTCTTTTTACAGCAAATGGACCGATGTACTTGGGGGCCAATTTCTTGGAAGGACAGGCCATCTTCAAATTAGTGGTTGATAACCAAACCCTGTCCCCTGGCTTGAGATCCAGATCACCCCTTCTCTTTTTATCAAAGTATTTCTTGTTGTCTTGTTGAGCCTTGGCAATAGCTTCCTGCAGAAGTTTATTGTTGCTTTGTAGAAACCTCAGTCGCTCCTGAACCGCTGGAACAGGTGAATCAAAGACAGCATCAGGTAAAAAAGAAGGATTGAATCCGAAGTTCGCAAAGAATGGAGTTTGACCAGTAGCCGAGTGGACAGAATCATTGTAAGCGAACTCTGCTAGAGGAAGGAGCGAAGCCCAATCATCCTGTGAGAAAGAAGAAAAACACCGAAGGTATTGCTCTAGGGTCTGGTTGGTTCGTTCCGTCTGACCATTCGTCTGGGGATGATATGCTGAAGAAAACCATGTCTCAATCTTAAGTGCCTTACAAAGTTCTTTCCAGAATTTGGATGTAAATTGGACTCCTCGGTCAGACGTTATGCTCCGAGGAACCCCATGCAACCGCACTATTTCTTTGACAAATGCTTTTGCAGTCTCTGGAGCAGATGGTGTTCCAATCATTGGTACAAAGTGTGCCATCTTTGATAGCCTATCAATGATCACAAAAATAGAAGTAAAGTTTTCAGATACTGGGAGCTCGACAATAAAGTCCATATTAATCATTTCCCAGGGCTTGGTAGGAATGGGCAAAGGCCTTAATAGGCCCCAAGCTTTAGTCTTGTCTCCTTTGCTTCGGATACAGGTTTCACAAGTCTTCACATAATCCTGGCAATCTGCCCTCAGGCTAGGCCACCAAAAGGACCGTTGTAAAAGTTCCAGAGTCTTGCGCATCCCAAAATGCCCTGCCAAAGGGTGGTCATGGCACAAATTTAAGACTGACTGGCGAAGACTTGAAGGTACAAAAACTTGTTGCTCATGGATGAACAATCCATCCCGTTCTTGCAATTGTGAATCACATGGTGGACCTTCCTCCTCTGATGCTTGTTTGAGCTGTGACACAAAATCTCCTTGCAGTAACAGAAAATTTTGCGAGGATAGGATGGTGTCAGGTTGAGTAGCTTCCTTTTCTTCCAGAAACATACGTGACAGGGCGTCAGGTTTTCCATTCTTAGAACCAGGTCTGTAGGTTATGTGAAATGAGAATCTTGAAAAAAATAAGGCCCACCTGGCCTGACGGGGTCTTAGACGCTTAGCTGTACGGAGATACTCTAAATTTTTGTGATCCGTGAAAATCAGGATTGGATGACTTGCTCCCTCAAGCAGATAACGCCATTCCTCCAGAGCGGACTTGATGGCGAGTAACTCACGGTCTCCCACATCATAATTTCTCTCTGATGGACTGAGTTTTCTTGAGAAGAAAGCCACGGGATGTAGAAGAGACTTAGCGCCTTGTCGCTGGGATACGATAGCACCAACTGCATTTTCCGAGGCATCGACTTCCAGGACATAAGGTAATGCAGGATCAGGATGTTGCAGAATTGGTGCTGATGTAAATAGAGCTTTTAATTTATCAAAGGCAAGTTGCGCTGCCGGAGTCCACTGAAATCGGGTGTTTTGTTTAGTAAGCTGTGTGATGGGGCTGATGATAGCTGAGAAGTTCTTGATAAATTTACGATAAAAGTTAGCAAATCCAACAAATCTCTGGACTCCTTTTCGATCTGCTGGCACTGGCCACTCAAGAATGGCACTAACTTTTTGTGGGTCCATTGCAATGCCTGATGTTGCGATAATAAGCCCCAGAAACTGGATTGTTTCTTTCTCAAATTCACACTTCTCAGCCTTTGCGTATAACCGATGTTCCCGGAGACGGTTGAGGACCTTTTTAACGTGCAGCCGGTGTTCTTCAATGGAAGGGGAGAATATGAGTATGTCATCAAGGTAAACAATCATAAAAAGGTCAAGGAAGTCCCTAAAGATATCATTGACGAAATGCTGGAACGTTGCTGGGGCATTACACAGTCCAAAGGGCATGACTAAATACTCAAAATGCCCAAAGCGGGACCGGAAAGCTGTTTTCCATTCATCCCCCTTCCGGATCCTTACTAGGTTATATGCACCTCGAAGGTCAAGCTTTGTGAACACTTTCGCTGTTCTGAACCGCTGGAAAAGTTCTGGAACAAGAGGAAGAGGATATCTGTTTTTAATTGTTATTTTGTTTAGCTCTCTATAGTCCACACAGGGTCTCAGGGTGTGATCCTTCTTTTCAACAAAAAATATTCCAGCCCCTGCAGGGGATGTGGATGGACGGATGAATCCCCTTTCTAGGTTCTCATTAATGTATAGGCGCAATGTCTCAAGCTCAAGTTCTGATAGGGGAAAAATACGTCCAAATGGAATCTCGGCCCCGGGTAACAGTTCAATTGGGCAATCGTACGCCCGATGGGGCGGTAAGGTCTCAGCATTCTTCCTATCAAAAACATCTAAGAAATCATGGTAAGTTAATGGAACATATTGTGAAACTGAAGTCTCTGGTTGCAGTTCCATAAGGGGGGCCGAGGTGGTGACCGTATTAGGAAAACAGTGTTGCTGGCAGTAGGTGGTAGGGAATGAAACAGCTCCAGACTCCCAGTTTATTTGGGGATTGTGTGCCTGCAACCACGGAATGCCCAGGATGATGGGGAACAAAGGTGATGGGATAATGTCCAGGGTTAGGTATTCTGAATGATTAGAGGAGGTTACTGCCAGTAGCGGACACGTTTCTTGTGTGATAGGACCTGACTTGAGATTCGAGCCATCCGCCAAATTAATCTTCAGATGCTGCATTTTAGCTTGCAGTGGAACCTTGTGTTGTTCAGCAAATGAATAGTCCATAAAACAACTGCAGGCCCCGGAGTCAATAATGGCTTGAGTTTGGATGCTCCCTCCAGGTAGCTGCAGGGAGAGAGTCAGCGAAAGGTGAGAGGAGATGCTCTTCAGAGGATATCTGGGAGTATCAGAAACAAGGACAGTCTTACGTGGTCTTATCAGGCAGTCACGCAGAAAGTGATCAATGCCCCCACAGTAAAGGCATAAGTTGTTCTGCTTGCGTCTAAGTCTTTCCTTGGCTGACAGAGGTGGACGAGAAAGTCCCAACTGAACAGACTCAACCTTGAAAGAGGATGGTGGCGGAGCTGGGGATATAGGTGCTGCTGGTGTCCATGTAGGTGGAATGTTGCCAGATTTTTCTGCCCTCCTCTCTCGGATTCTGCGATCAAGCTGAATAGCAAGCTGGATCAAGTTTGAGAGCGTAGTTGGTGGATCTAGTCTGGCAAGTTCATCTTTAAGAGCCTCTGAAAGACCCAAACCAAACTGGTACTGCAAGGCTGCATCATTCCAGGCAGTGTCAGAACTCCATTTGCGGAACTTAACAACATAGTCCTCCACAGGCTGAAGCCCTTGCTGGAGTTTATGTAGAATAGCTTCTGCTGTGGAGGTCCGTTGGGGATCATCATAGATCTGGGCCATGGCTTCAAAGAAGGAAGAGACTGATGCAAGAACTGGGCTGGCCTTTTCCAGAAGCTGATGAGCCCATGACTGTGGTTCCTCACGCAAGAGAGAAATGACAAAGCCCACCTTAGTAAATTCAAGGGAGAAAGTTCGTGGTTGTAACTCGAAATACAACTGGCAGGCATGGCGGAAGGCCCGAAACTTATAGCGATTTCCTGAAAAGCGTTCTGGGGTAGGTACCCGAGGCTCTGGAGGAGGAACCATTACTGTAGATGCAGTAGCTGGAGCAGGAACAGTAGCTGAAGTGCCAGGTACAGAAGCTTGAGATTCAATGGGCAGGGAGCGTAAATGACCTTCAATCCGGAAGTAATTCTCCTGGAGTCCGGTCACCACTTGGATTAAGGCCGTGATTTGTTGGCACACCGCTTCAAGCAGAGAGGAGCCTCCTCCAGTCTCAGTCATGGCTGAATGGTACTATCACGTACCTGGTGAAGACTGGAATGTTGTGGAGGCCTCTCTTGCTCCTCCTGTCTGACACTCCTGAAGGTGGGAACAGAGAGTGTAAGGCAAGGAGTGGCACGAGTGCCGTAGCGGCTAGCTGGTGGTGTTCACTCCGTAGGTGGGTACAGCTGGTAGTTGCAGTCCTTGGAACAGGGCGCAGTGGCAGCTTGGCACCAAGGCGTGGGAGCAGTAGCCAGCAGAAACCGGGCAGTGAGGTACAGAATCAGCAAGCAAGCAAGTCCAGAAGATAAGCCAAGGTCGATAACAGCCGGGCAGCGCGGTACAAGGTAAGCAGGCAGATCAGATCCGTTTAAGCAAGCCAAGGTCAGGGTAGTAAGCAACAGAGCAGGAGCACGGGCAGAGGCAAAGTCCAAAGGCAGGCCGGGTCATACACAGGTGAGAAGTAACAACAGATCAGGTCTCAAAACCACGGGAACAAGCTGAAGACCATTCAGCAACTGCTCACAGTATTAGAGCAGTTTAAATAGGCCACTGGGAGCCAAATGCTAATTGGTGAGTGCAGGTGTGCAATGTGCACGGGTGTGAGCGAAAGTCCGTACTGGCCTTCTGGTGGAGGAAATCCGGTTTACCTTACAGTATCATACAAAGTAAAATGTACAGAGGTCAGTAGGCTGTAGGGCAGTGTACAGAGGTCAGTAGGCTGTAGGGCAGTGTGCAGTAGTGAGTAGTTTGTAGGGCAGTATGCAGTGGTCAGTAGTTTGTAGGGTAGTGTACAGTGCTCAGTAGTTTGTAGGGCAGTGTAGCGAGGTCAGTAGCATGTAGGGCAGTGTATAGGGGTCAGTAGTTTTTAGGGCGGTGTAGAAAGGTCAGTAGGATGTAGGGCAGTGTACAGAGGCCAGTAGCATGTAGGGCAGTGTATACGGGTCAGTTGATTGTAGGGAAGAATAGAGTGGTCAGTAGGCTGTAGGACGGTGTACAGAGAATAGGGCAGAGGACAGGAGTTGATAGGACAGAGGATAGGACAGTGTACAGGGATCAGTAAAGCCACACACCAGGGGGCTGGGAGGGCACACACCAGGGGAGGGTCAGGAGGGCACACACTGGAGGGGGGGGGGTCAGGAGGGCACACACTGGGGGTTATGAGGGCACACACCAGGGAGTTGGAAGGGCATACACTGGGGGGAGGATCAGGAGGACACACACTGTGGGGGAGGGTAGTGAGGGCACACACCAGTGGAGAGTCAGGAGGCCAAACACTGGGTGTCAGGAGGGCACACATCAGTGGTTGGGAGGGCACACACTGGGGGAGCCAGGAGGGCACACACTGGGGGGGGGGGGGGGTTGGGAAGGCATACCATGGGGTATCAGGAGGGCACACACTGGGGGGGGGGGGGGGTGGGAGGGCATACCATGGGGTGTCAGGAGCGCACACTTGGGTGGGGTTGGGAGGGCATACCATGGGGTGTCAGGGGGGCACACACTTGGGGGGGTTGGGAGGTCATACCATGGGGTGTCAGGAGGGCACACCACACACTGGGGTGGGGGATTGGGAGGGCATACCATTGGGTGTCAGGAGGGCACACACTGGGGGGAGGTGTTGGGAGGGCATACCATGGGGTATCAGGAGGGCACACACTGGGGGGGTTGGGAGGACATACCATGGGGTGTCAAGAGGGAACACACTGGGGGGAGGTGTTGGGAGGGCATACCATGGGGAGTCAGGGGGGCACACGCCAGGGGGCATTCACAATGCTTATTGAGCTAGATGAAAAGGACATGCATTTCCATTTGTCAGTTAACAGCACCTCTATGCTAAGCTGCAGTAACTCAGCAGACTTAGCATAGAGGTGCTTGCAAACTAATCCACCATGTACAGCATGCTGAGCCTACCTCCAGGAACATTCACTCGGCTCCCTCTGCTCAGCTGCTCACACTTCCCTCTTCCAGGTGGGCGCGATCTCCGTGGTCAGGTACATCCCCATCCCGCCCCCTCAAGCAGCAAGCAGCCTGCAGGAGATAGGCTGGAAACCTGCTGGGGGAGGAACAGGGGGCAGAGCATCAAGTGTCTATGTGTAATGGCTGTGAGTCGTCCCGACCGCAGCTCTGATTTCCCGGGGGGGTTGGCCTCACAATCAGTAATATTTTCTCGGGGGAGCAATTGCCCTGTTGCCCCCCTGAGACTGACTCACCAAACCCCTGGGGTTCGATCGAACCCAGGTTAAGAACCACTGCTATAGATCCTAGCATAGAGAGACACTGGCAAGATGCAGACAGGGCTGACATACAAGAAGATCGGTATCAGGTAAGTCTTAATCAGATCAACCCTTTCCCTCAGAGATAACTTCCATCTCTTCCAGCTGGCCACCTTAGTATTGGCAACTTCCAGCCTGCCTTCCCAGTTTTTGAGGCCATAATCGCCAGGTCCAAATTCAATGCCTAATATCTTAATTTTTTCCTGGGGCACTGGAAAGGTGTCCGGGAGATCAAACCCCTCACCTTTCTTTCCCATCCAAAAAACTTCACTCTTTTCCTGATTGATCCTGGAGCCTGATGCTTCAGAGTACCGTGATGTCAAAGAGACCACCTCCTCAGCTTCATCTGTCCCAGTGACAATCACTGACACATCATCCGCATAGGCAACAACCCTCAAAGGCGGCTCACCCGGGATTCCCACTGGTACCCAACACAACATGCTGCTCTCTAGCCTCCTGATGAAGGGGTCGATTGCAAACACATAGAGTAGGGGACTCAGGGAACAACCCTGGCGCACCCCAGAGCCAACCTCAAAGTACTGTCCAACCCAACCATTAATAAGAGGGTAGCTTTTTGCCCCCTTATACAAGACTCTTACCTCTGTGCTTGTGTCAGGGTGCCAGAAAACCAGACCACACGGGGATGCAGGTAAAATAAAGCAGTTTTTTTGGAGCAAACAACAAAAAATGCACAGCAAGAGTAAGGAAGTGGGAGCAGGAACAAGTTGGGGTCAAGTCCAGAAGTGGGTAATCACCCAAGCCGGTGTTGAGTCCAGAAGTGGGTAGTCTGCCAATGCTGGGTCATCTGCCAATGCGGGGTCGAGAGCCTGGAAAGTCATCAGCCAAGTCAGGTCATACACAGAGGAACACTGAGAACAGAAGACTGCTAGCAGAGATGCATATTGGAGCACAAACACAAGGGCAAGGACTGCAACCCATCAGATGAAAGCTATAGTCAGGTGTGCAGCATCATCACTGTGCAACACCCAGGCAGCAAGCAAGGGATGATGCATTAAGAGTCTATAAGAGGTAGCAGTCAGCACATGTCCAGGATGGCTGCCAACAGGAGAGCAAGGTAAGGCCTTGACAGTACCCCCCCCCCCCTCGACGGCCCCTCCTCTGCAGAGCAAAAAATGGTTTCTGTGGAAAACGAGCATGGAACGCGCAGAGAGGGGCAGGAGAATGAACATCAGTGGAGGGAACCCAGGAGCGCTCCTCAGGACCATAACGCTTCCAGTGCACCAGGTATTGAACCTGACCTTGGAACCAATGAGAATCCAAAATGCTACTAACCTCATTCTCCTCATGATTACCCACAAGAATGGGATGAGGGCCAGGAAGTCAAGAAGTATAGCAATTGCAAACCAGTGGCTTCAAAAGCGACACGTGGAAGACATTGGAGATACGCATGCCAGGGGGAAGATCAAGGGCATAGGTCACCGGGTTTACCTTACGGAGGATGCAAAAAGGTCCAACAATACAGGGAGCCAGTTTTGGAGTGGGCACCCTGAAGTTGGGATTACAGGTCGACAACCGAACCCTCTCCCTGACCTGGTATGAAGGAGCAGATAAACGTCTCTGGTCTGCCTGGCACTTGGGATGATCTGCAGAGACCCGTAAAGACTCTTGAATCTGCACCCAAGAGGAACAGAGGGCATGAAGATGATCCTCCACAGCTGAGATGTCCTGTGGTGAGAACGACTCGGGCAACACAGCAGGTTGGAACCCATAATTGGCCACGAATGGAGACATTCCGGAAGACGAAACTCCACCCAGGGTAGAAGATCAACCCAATTGTCCTGATGGTCAAAAATATAGCAGCAGAGAAATTGCTCCAGAGCTTGGATGGAACACTCAGCGGAAACATTGGACTGTGGATGGTAGGCCAAGAAGGAGAGTCGAATACCCAACTGCGCAAAAAAGTTGGAGCAAAAGGCGCGCCAGAACCTGGAGACAAACTGGCTCCCACGGTCCGAGACAATCTCCTTAGGCAACCCGTGTAAAGGGAAGACCTCCCTGGCAAACACCGTGGCAAGCTCCTGAGCGGTAAGCAGCCGCTTAAACGGAACACAGTGGCACATTTTGGAGAACCGGTCAACAACCATGTGGATAACCGTGTAACCTCGAGACGCTGGAATTTCCACAATAAAATCCATGGCCAGGTGAGAATAGGGACACTTCCCATTGGGAAAGGGATGCAGCAGGCTCAAGGGAAGGTGCAGAGGAGATTTGTTCTGGGCACAGACCGAACAAGCAGCCACATACGCAGCAACATCAGTGCGGAGAGATGGCCACCAGAACTGACCAGAAATAGCTCAGGACATCTCGGTCTTACCAGGATGACTGGCAGTCTTGGAATTGTGGTACGTGCACAACAGTCTGATGCGCAACCCCTCAGGTACAAAACATTTGCCAGCAGGTCTCTCAGTAGGAGCATCCGGTTGGGCAAACAAGATCTGTTCCCCAAGAGGAGAGGTTAAATTGGTGCGGACGGGAGCCAGTATATGATCTGAAGGTATGACTGATGTCGGCACGGAGTCCTCCCTGGACAACTAAGAAAATACTGGGGAGACAAGGCATCAGCCTTAACATTTTTGGAGCCGGGCCCATAGGAGACCACATAGTTAAAATGAGACAAGAATAAAGCCCATCTAGCCTGACGGGGTGTGGGCCTCTTGGCCTCTGAGAGATACATCAGATTCTTATGATCAGTGAGAATGAGAACTGGAACCACAAAACCTTCGAGCAAGTGTCTCCACTCTTTGAGAGCCAGGATAATGGACAACAGCTCTCCAATTTCGTAAATGCATTCGGCTTGAGACAGCTTCTTGGAGTAGAACCCACAAGGAAGTAAGGGGCCATCTGGAGTCTGACGCTGAAACAGGAGGGCACCTACTCCCGTTTGAGACGCTTCCACTTCTAGGACAAAGGGCAAACCAGGATTGGGATGAGACAGAATGGGAGCCGAAGCAAAAGCAGACTTGAGGGCCTCGAAAGCTTGCATGGCAGCAGGCGTCCATTTGTGGGAATCGCTGCCCTTCTTGGTCAGATCGGAGATAGGTTTGGCCAATGAGAAAAAGTTCCGATAGTAGTTGGCAAACACAAGGAAACACTGAATGGAATAGAGACCACTAGGGCAAGGCCATTGTAGAACAGCCAAAATCTTCTAAGTATCCATGGAGAACCCTTCAGCAGAAATGATGTAGCCCAAAAAGGAAACCCGAGACAGGTGGAATTCACATTTCTCAAGCTTACAGAAAAGCCCATGATTCAATGGAGTCTGTGTAAATCAAGATGTCGTCCAAATAGACTACCATGCATTGCTGCAACATATCGCGAAAGACATCATTAATTAACTCCTGGAAGACAGCGGGCGCATTGCACAATCCAAAGGGCATCACCAGAGATTTGAAATGACCGGTTCTGGTATTAAACACGATCTTCCACTCATCGCCCTCCTTGATCCTTACGAGGTTATACACGGCCCTTAGATCAAGCTTGGTGAAGACTGTTGCTCCCTTGAGGCAGTCGAACAATTCAGTAATCAATGGAATCGGGTATGCATTATTGACCATGATGCGATGGAGGCCTCTATAATCAATGCAAGGTCTCAACTCGCCCCCTTTTTCTTTACAAAGAAAAAACCGGCACCAGCTGGACAAGTGGGCTTGCGAATGTGCCCCCGGAGTGCATCCGCAACGTACTCCTCCATGTCCTTATTCTCCGCAACCGAGAGAGGAACCCTGCCACGAGGGGGAATGGCACCAGGTTGCAAGTCTATAGCACAATCGTATGGACAATGAGGAGGAAGAGTACCAGCGCGCACCTTGACAACACTGAATGCGAGGAAGTACAAAGTACCTTAACAGGCCTATGGATACAAACAGCGCCACGCTGTGGTGACCAAGAGAGGATCTCGACCGACTGCCAATCAAAGGTCGGATTGTGTTTCTGAAGTGAGGGGTACCCTAAAACAATGGAATAGTGTGGGGACGAAATAACCTGGAAACAGGTTGACTCCCTGTGAACAGCCCCTATCGCCATATCAAGTGGAACAGTCTCGTGGGTAACCTGTGACGGTTTCAGGGGTCTTCCATCAATCGCCTTGATGACTAGTGAAGAAACACGGGGCTGCAAGAGTATGGAATTTGCAGTAGCAAACGTACTGTCAATAAAATAACCGCTAGCATCGGAGTCTACCAACGCCTGAGTAACCATCGAACCCGTTGCCCAGGAGAGGACAATTGTGATTAGAAGTTTATCTTTACGGGAAACTGGGGACGAGGAAATTCCACCCAAGATCTGTCCCCAGCAGGACCTTAGATGTGAGCATTTAATGGATGGGTCGGACAAGATTTCAGGAAATGCCCACCAAGACCCCAATACAGACATCGGCCCTTCCTCCTCCTAAAGGCCCGCTCAGCCTCGGAAAGGCGAGTAAACCCCAACTGCATGGGTTCACAGCCCAGACATACCATCCCCAGGAGGCATGGGAGGTGAGGGAGGAATGGGTGGGGAAGAAAATGTAGGCACCAATCTGGTAGGAGGCCTCCGGAGGCACTACTTAAACGATGGTCTCTCCTCGAGCCTGGTATCGATCAAAATCAGGAAGGAAATGAGAGCCTCGAGCTCATCGGGCAGATCCTTGGCCGCAATCTCATCCTTTAATGCATCAGAGAGTCCATGAGAGAAAACGGCCACCAGACCCTAATTATTCCAGCCCACCTTAGCTGACAGGGTACAAAATTTGATGGCATACTCTGTAACGGTTTGTATACCCTGTTGAATGGACAGGAGCAGCTTAGCAGTAGAGGCAGAGCGAGCAGGCATATCGAATACCCTAGGAAGGGAGGCAATCAAACCTGGGTAATCGAGTGTCTAAGATTATCGTTCTCCCATAAGTTATTCGCCCAGGCCAAAGCCTTGTCCAAGAGCAACGAGATTAGGAAGCCCACCTTGGACCTGTCAGAAGGAAACGCCTGAGGAACCATCTCATAATAAATGCCCACTTGGTTTAGGAAGCTACGACACTGACTCGTTTCACCCTCGTAGCGCTGCGGGAGGGGAGCTGAACCAGTCATCCCACTGGTAAATGCGACTCCAGCTGCAACTGCAGGAGTGGCAACAGGAGCAGCAGGAGGTACAACAACAGGAGGAACCACCGGCCAAGCAGCACCAGGAGCGAGGTGCGCGCAAGCAACGTCTGCAACGCCTGAGCGCACTGACCCAAAAGGGGATCTTATTGATCAAGCCTGGTAACCAGCATGGGGAGCGTAGGAGCACCTGCATAATCAGGATTCGTAGCCCTTGTGAGTGGTCAGGGTACCCGGAAACCAGACCACACCGGGATGCCAGTGAAATAAAACAGTTTATTGGAGCAAGCAACAATAAACGCACAGCAAGAGTGAGGAAGTAGGAGCAGGAACAAGCCGGGGTGAAGTCCAGAAGCGGGTAGTTCTTAAAGCCGGGGTTGAGTCCAGAAGCGGGTCGTCTGCCGATACCGGGTCTTCTGCTGATTCGGGGTCGGGAGCCAGGAGAGCCATCAGCCAAGCCAGGTCATACATGGAGGAACACGGAGAACAGAAGACTGCTAGCAGAGATGCACCTTGGAGCACAAACACAAGGGCAAGGACTGCAACCCATCAGGTGATAGATATAGTCAGGTGTGCAGCATCACCACTGTGCGACGTCCAGGCAGCCGGCAAGTGATGATGCAATCAGGGTCTACAAGAGGCAGCAGTCTGCACATGTCCAAGATGGCTGCCAACAGGAGGGCAAAGTAAGACCTTGACAGCTTGCCAACAAGGGTTTCTCCACCAGTACTAAGTCATGTTTTGCTTGGGGATCAAATACCTATTTTACTCAATGAACTGCAACTTACGGTAATTTATAGCATTTGTTTTATGTTTTTTTTTTTCTGGATTTTGGTTGATATTCTGTCTCTATCACTTAAAATACACCTATGATAACAATTATACACCCTTCATTTCTTTGTAAGTGGGCAACCTTACCAAGTCTGCAGGGGATCAAATAATTTTTTTCCCCCACACTGTATAAATAAATAATGCATTCTGTATGTAGGCCAACTAATCGGCTGACTAACTAATTGATTATGAAAATAGTTGACAATCGATTATGTCGATTAGCTGTTTCAGCCCTAAATAAATGCAAAGATACGTTCAACTTTTTGTTAAGGCAATTCAAACTTCGTATCAACAGTAACAGGGACTTTTCATGACTCATCTGTGTTTTGTTTCAAATGCTGCTTTATACATTCACATAATACAATAGTCTTCCCAGACTGTATAATCCTATAGTCACCTGCTGACTTGGCACCGTATTCAGGCAGCTTACCTCACCATTGATTGCAATTTTCAGGCGTCAGCAGCCAGGATGACCAGATATATGTACAATAGCTACACAAGGAAACTGGGACCAAACAATGTATAATGCAGTAAATGTATTAATAAGCAGCAAATAGACATGCACAGGCCAGCAAATAGCGAACATAAACAACAAGCAAAACCCAAAAATGCCTAAGTAACAGAAACCTAGCAAGCTACCGATATACAATATGTACACATACACTATATTACCAAAAGTATTGGGACACCTGCCTTTACACGCACACATGAACTTTAATGGCATCCAGTCTTAGTCCGTAGGGTTCAATATTTAGTTGGCCCACCCTTTGCAGTCATAACAGCTTCAACTCTTCTGGGAAGGCTGTCCACAAGGTTTAGGAGTGTCTATGGGAATGTTTCACCATTCTTCCAGAAGCACATTTGTGAGGTCAGGCACTGATATTGGGGAGAATGCCTGGCTCACAGCCTGCGCTCTAATTCATCCCAAAGGTGTTCGGGTCTATCGGGTTGAGGTCAGGACTCTGTGCAGGCCAGTCAAGTTCCTCCACCCCAAACTCACTCATCCATGTCTTTATGGACCTTGCTTTGTGCACTGGTGGGCAGTCATGTTGGAACAGAAAGGGGGCCATCCCCAAACTGTTCCCACAAAGTTGGGAGCATGAAATTGTCCAAAATGTCTTGGTATCCTTAAGAGTTCCCTTAACTGGAACTAAGGGGGCAAGCCCAACCCCTGAAAAACAACCCCGCCCACAACATAATCCCCCCTTCACCAAATGATGTGGACCAGTCCACAAAGCAGGGAATTTGTGCTAGGATGGGCGATTGGGGAATTTGTGCTGGGAGGGGGGATTTGGAGTGGGGGGGATTTTTGCTTGGAGGGGAAATTTGAGGGTTGGAGGATTTGTGCTAGGAAGTGGGAATTTTTTTTTGGGGGGGGATAGGGGGAATTGTGTGGGGAGGATTAGAGCTAAGCACGCAGATAAGAGCTTTGGGGGGGGATTTTTGCAGACACACACTGCTCATACATCTTGGGAAGGGGGGGGGGGGGAGTGCAATTTGGGATGCTCGCCCTGGAATCTAGATGTCTAGTCACTGAATATAGGGCTGCGAGGTGCAGGCAGGTAATGGAAATTGGAGTCCGTTTACTAACACTGGAGAGTAGAGAATGTGGTGCAGCTCTGCATAGAAACCAATCAGCTTCCAGGGTTTTTTGGCAAAGCTTAATTGAAGAAGCTGAAGTTAGAAGCTGATTGGCTCCCATGCACAGCTGCAGCAGATTTTGCACTCTCCAGTTTTAGTAAATCTCCCCCTTTGTGTTGTAGAAATGATTTGAGGATAGTCATGTTTTGCCCCCTTGCTGTTTGTGGTGAGTGGTGACATCCCAGCAGAGTGACGATGGACGCCCCATGCTCAGTCACACCGTATATCCACATTTCATTCATTCTCTGTAATGAGCGCTTCTGGAACAATTCTCAGTCCAGGGAGCACTGGGTGGGGAGACCCCTCCCCCCTCCTATCCAGGTGTACAGAGGCGCCGCGCAGGACCCCTGGAGCATGAGGCCCGGTTGCAATTGCAACCCCTGTAGTTACGCCCCCTGCTTTAAGACATGATAAAGAGTGCTTGTGCTGTGTCATTTACCCCTCTCTTTGTTCTAAAAAACCTGGAATAAAACAATAAAATGTTTTTTAAAAAGTTCCTGTGTCCCCTGTCTTCTCTCCCCCCTGTCAGCTCAGGAGTCAGCATTAGGACATTCTGTAATCCCAAAAATAAACCTTGGTTAACCACTTCTGGACCGGAAGATTTTTCCCCTTAATGACCAGGCCACTTTTATCAATTTGGCACTGCGTGACTCTAACTGAAAATTTGCGCAGTTATGCAATGCTGTACCCAAACAAAATTTACGTCCTTTTTTCCCCACAAATAGAGCTTTCTTTTGGTGGTATTTAATCATCTCTGTGCTTTTTATTTTTTGCGATAATAAAAAAAAAGTGCAAAAATGTTGAAAAATATTAAATTTTCTACTTTTCTTATAAAAAAATATCCAATATACTCAATTTTTGTAATATATTTAGGCCAAAATGTATTTAGCTGCATGTCTTTGACAAAAAAAAAATTAAATAAGCGTATTTTTATTGGTTTGCGCAAAAGTTATAGTGTCTACAAACTATGGTGTATATACTGGAATTTACGCAGCTTTTACTTTCTGACTGACATCTCATTTCTTAAAGTGCTAAAATGGCAGGGCAGTACGACCCCCCCCCCCCCCAAATTACCACTTTTTGGAAAGTAGACATCCTAAGGAATGTCCTGAGAGGCATGTTGAGCCCATTGAATATTTAATTTTTTTGTCACAGGTGTTTGAAAAATGACAACAAAAAAAAGAATTTAATTGAAATGATATATTGCTCACACATGCCATGGGTATATGTGTAATTACACCCCAAAATCCATTCTGCTGCTTCTCCTGAGTACAAAGATACCACATGTGTGAGACTTTTTGGGAGCCTGGCTGTGTACGGGACCCCAAAAACCAATCACCACCTTCAGAATTTTAAAGGGCGTAAATTGCTCATTGAACTTTCTCACTACCTATCAGGGTTTCGAAGGCCCTGAATTGTCATGACCTAATTTTGGAAAGTAGACACCCCAAGCTATTTGCTGAGAGGCATGTTGAGTCCATTGAATATTTTATATTTTTCCACAAGTTTTGTGAAAATTACACTTTTTTTTTTTTAACACAAAGTTGTCACAAAAAGATAAATTGCTCACACATGCCATGGGTATATGTGGAATGACACCCCAAAATACATTTTGCTGCTTCTCCTGAGTACAGAGATACCACATGTGTGAGACTTTTAGGGAGCCTAGCTGTGTACGGGACCCTGAAAACCAATCACCATCTTCAGGTTTTCTAAAGACGTAAATTGCCCATTTTACTTCCTCACTGCCTATAACGGTTTCAAAGGCCCTGAAATTTCAAGATAGCACAACCCCCCCCCCCCCCAAATTACCCCATTTTGCAAAGTAGACACTCCAAGCTATTTGCTAAGAGGCATTGTGAGTCCATGGAATATTTTATATTTTGCTACAAGTTTCGGGAAAATGATTTATTTATTTATTTTTACAGAAAGTTGTCACTAAATGATATATTGCTCACACATGCCATGGGTATATGTGGAATGACACCCCAAAATATATTCTGCTGCTTCTCCTTAGTATGGGGATCCCCCATGTGTGAGACTTTTTGACAGCCTAGCTGCATACAGGACCCGAAACCAATCACCACCTTCAGGCTTTCTAAGGGCGTAAATTGTTGATTTCACTCCTCACTACCTATCACAGTTTCGGAGGCCATGAAATGCCAAGACAGCACAACCCCCCCCCCAAATTACCCCTTTTTGGAAAGTAGACACCCTAAGCTATTTGCTAAGAGGCATGTTGAGTGTTTTGCAGATCTCACTTTTTGTCACAGAGTTTTGAAAATTGAAAAAAGAGAAAACAAAAAGGTATTTTCTTTTTTTTTCTCCATTTTCCAAAATAAATGAGAGCTGCAAAATACTCCACATGCATCTTAGCATATTCCAATATTCCATGGACTCACCATGCCTCTCAGCTAATAGCTTGGAGTGTCTACTTTGCAAAATGGGTCATTTGGAGGGGTTTTGTGCTATCTTGAGATTTCAGGGCCTCCGAAACTGTGATAGGTAGTGAGGAAGTAAAATAAGCAATTTACGCTATTAGAAAACCTGAAGGTGGTGATTGATTTTCGGGGTCCCGTACACAGCTAGGCTCCCAAAAAGTCTCACACATGTGGTATCCCTGTACTCAGGAGAAGCAGCAAAATGTATTTTGGGGTGTCATTTCACATATACCCATGGCATGCGTGAGCAATATATCATTTAGTGCCAACTTTGTGTAATACAAAAAAAGCAAATAAAAAACAAATTGTCATATTCCCGAAACTTAGGACAAAATATAAAATACCCCATGGACTCAATATGCCTCTCAGCAAATAGATTTGGGTGTCTACTTTCCAAAAAGGGGTAATTGGGGGGGGGGGGGGTTGTTTGAACTGTCCTGGTATTTTATGCTCAATCTTAGCCACACATCACCCATTCTTCTAGCCACTTGAAGACCAATCCTTTTCTGTGACTTTTTGTTTACATGAAAAAATATTTTTTTTATTAGAAAATTACTTTGAACCCCCAAACATTATATATTTTTTTTAAAGCAGAGGCCCTACAGAACAAAATGGCGGATGTTGCATTTTTTTTTGTCACACGGTATTTGCGCACAGATTTTCCAAACACAATTTTTGCAAAAAAAAACCCAATCTCTCGGGTTACCTGGTGGGACATGAGAGCCCTAGAAAAAATGCGGAAGGCGGTGGGAGGGGGGGGTGTCCCCTCCCACTGCTTGTAAAAGCAGTCTAGCAGCTAATTATCTGCTAGGATCACTTTTACATGTAAGCTGACCGCTGGCTGTAAAAAACGATACCAAGATGATGCCTAAATCTGCAGGCATCATCCTGGTATAACCACTCAAAGTCCAGCGATAAACCAGTAAATTGCTGGTCCTTGTTCGGCATATACTGTAGGTTTTTTTTTTTCATGCAGCCTGTGGGCAGAACGAAAAAAGACAACCTAACAGATTCCTCCATCCACGTCGACCAATGTGGATGAAGAAATCTCTTCCAGAAAATGTGTGGTATGCCCACCATTAGACCTCCCAGCACCCACCCACTTCTAATGATGGGCATCCATGCAATGTTCTTTTTTTTTTTTCATGCAGCCTATAGGCTGAAGGGAAAAAAAAGAACATAGCAGATTCCTCCATTCGCATCAATCGACGTGAATGAAGAAATCTCTGCCAAGAAAAGTCTTAAAAAATATAAGGGGAAACATAAGGGAGATCCTCCCTCTGTGTCTACCCCCATCCCCTATGCTTCACCATATATGCTCTTATTTTTAACTGCGGTGGTGAAATCACCTCCTACAGTGCTGCAATCATAGGTTTCCATATATGCTGAGAGCAAACGCTATTGCTGTCAGAATAAACAAATCAGTGCGGATTTTTGAAAATATTGCTAGAGATTTAAGACAATAGAAAGCACCGCATCCCTAAAACAAATGGTAACTACAATGGAGCGGGCAAAATGGGACTTTAGAGGTGCAAATGATGGAGAAAAATCTGGATTCTCAAAAAATATACATTTTATTAAACATAAAGGTATAGGACAAGACACAACATTAATTAAAATGTTAAAAGCAAGAAAATGCACTCGATAATATCAACTCTACATGTTTCGCCATCTTCATAATAGCTTCTTCAGGAGTTTTGATAGATATTTCTCGAGAGTGAACATTTCTAAATTGCAAAGAAAAAACATGAAAATAGAGCACTTATAATTACAATAGGGCATATATCAATGGTCCTATATTGAATGCCCGCATGGATTTCTACTATTTTAGTACTAATGGCAAAGAGTACCTTAGGAAGACCTGAACCTTTTCATTTGCCGGAAGTGGAAGCGACGTAGGTGCAGAGGCAGGGGTGAGTAGGGAGGAGGGGACTGAGACACCTGATCCCTTAACGTTGACCCATAGAGAAGATGATAGCCAAGCCAAAAATAACACATGAAAGGATGATGAGAGACTGCAATATAGGAATACATTTGAGAAATATAAATTGCATAGATATCCTATGAAGAGCTGGATATCAAATTTAACATCATAAATATATTTACCAGTTCAGTTCAGGGGTATAGAAATACCACAAAGGGTGCCCCAATAGTAATAATGAGGAAAAAGATATCCCACAGTTTCCAAAGAGAGAAATATTCCTTTAAAACAATGGAAAAGAATACTGTAAGCATAACCTCCATAAGGAGAGAATTGCCAGCATTCTATTAATTGTAAAAAGTATATATACGGTAGAAATACCATTTACCCTGGTGATCCAGTGTTATATATATCCAGAAAAAATGCCGTAGAAATTGGTTAAATCAGAGGAAATTTTTGAATGATGCGCTCCAATGCGAGGCTGCATAGGGGATAAAGATAGAATGTACAGAAAAGGGAGAGGTTGAATCGCCATATTCAATAATCGAGAAATGGAAAAAAGCCAATAAAGAGAAATTCCATTACCGCATGTGTCTCTGAAAAAACGTCCTCTTCCCCGGTGGTCTAGTGGAATACTGACCAATGGCGCCGGCATTTATACATCTCCTCCACTCCCTCGGCGTCTGACGTCACCGAGGGAGTGAGAGCGAGGCATGCCCACCGGCCAATCGGAACCCAAAGAGGAAGTGCGTCATTACGGCGCGACGGCGTCACATGGTCAGGCCGGAAACCGGAAGTCGAGGATAATAACATCCGGTCTGGCCGCCATGTAGCGCTGTAGGCAGAGAGAAGCAAAGGAGAGAAGACATAGGCCAAATAGAGGGAAGATCATTCCTCCAAGTGGGCTAAATAGTCCTAAGCAGATAAAAATCGACATGATGAAACAATGCCAGAAATTATACTCTAGCAGAGGTATATATAGAAAAATTGTAAAGGGTCCTATAGGAACTCTGTCACATACAAAGACCCAAGACAAAATTACAATAATGAGGACACGATTAATCAACTCAATTAATCCATTGAATGATTGAGTGAATAAAAAGGAAGAAAGAGATCTATTAGAAAATATTTTTATAGGGCTCCAATGTAGGACGGCTGGGAATGAAGGGCGGTGTCTCTACTGACCAGGCAGGACCAAAATACCTGGGAACAATGTAGGGCACCGCGGGTGCCCATATGGGCAACAAAGATGGGAGCAGGAAATTTAGACTCAGTCCAAAGATCCTCCCATAAGATGGAATTAATTTCACCATCCAAACTAAGCACCCATAGTCGCATACACTTACCGGCAAGGATCAGGAGATTATTACAAAGTTAAACCAAGAAGGATCCTTTGTTCAATCACAAACTGATGGATTCCATCTGAAAAATACAATGCAGATAAGGCTGCGCAAAAAGATATAATACATATTCACCCATATTGATACATAAGACAAAGAGAGGACCTGTAACAAAAGTACAGAGTCCCATTTACTAGTTTCCACCCCAACATTTGGGTGAGACTAGCAATACATCATATTGACATTTCCCTAGCCAAGAAATGGTTTGAAACTGATGGATTCATTTATACCAGGAGTGGCCGATAAATTGAATATCCATTTAGTTTCACGTTGCAATAAATTTTTGTCTACACTTCTACCGCGTTCATTGAGTGGAATGTGTTCCAAGGCAAAAAAGGTCATCATTTTGTCATTGAAATTATGATAGAGGCCCATATGACGGCTAATGGGGCTTTCAAACTTATTTTTTTGACAAGTTTGACATGATCACGAATTCGATTAAAGAAAGGTCTTTTTGTTTTTCCTATGTAGAAGGCCTTACAGCTACAATACATTATGTATACGACCCCAACAGTTTGGCAATTTGCATAAAAGTTGGGTCTGTATATTTTACCATTGGGAAGAGTGATTTCACTGGTATTAGGCAGATACCTGCAGAAGTTGCATCCTCTGCAAGAGTATGTGCCAGTCAGTGATCTTTTAGATTTGCTAGAAGGGGTATAGTGACTGTGAACCAATTGATCCCTTAATGATCGGGATCTTTTAAATGTTATCTGGGGACGATCCCCAATGTGTTTGGATACCTTTTCATCAGCCTTCAAAAGGTACCAAAACTTTTTTAGGATTGATCATACCTGGTCATGTTGACCAGAGTACCGTGTAATTAAACGTACCCCATTAGTATTGTTTGTTTTTTTACTGCCAAAGATTAAGTCGGTTCTATCCAATTTTTTTGCTCTGTGATAGGATTTCTTTAAACAAGCCCTACTATATCCTCTACATAAGAGCCGTCTTTGTAGATTTTTTTGCCTCTCTCTCAAAATCCTCTGATTTAGTACAATTACGTCGTAGTCTTAAGTATTGGCTGTAAGGTATACTGGATACAAGAGGCTGGGGGTGGGAGCTATCTGCTCTCAAAATCGTGTTACCTGCCGTGGTTTTTCGAAAGAGGGTGGAGCCTAAAGTGCCATCATCACCTATATAGATTGTAATGTCCAAAAAGTTCAAAGATTTCTGATTATACACATAAGTGAATTTGAGATTGAAATCATTGGTTTTCAAAACCTCAAAGAATCTCAATAACATCGTTAAAGAACCCGTCCAAATCATAAAAATGTCATCAATAAATCTTCTCCACACGGGCACACAAGAGAGGAATGACTCAAGATCATCCCTGGAGAAGAGATCACGCTCCCCCCCCCAGGTGCAGGTTGGCGTAAGAGGGGGCACACTTGGTCCCCATAGCCACCCCCTGCACCTGGAGGTAGTGGGAGCCGTTAAACAAAAAGACATTATTGGACAAAACAAATCTAAGCAGTGAGATAATAAAGGCATTATATTCCAATGAGGAGCCACCTCTCTCGGATAGGAAACTCTCCACAACTCTAACTCCACAATGGTGCGGGATCGAATTGTAGAGGGCCTCCACATCAATACCCACTAGCCAAGCGTCTTTTGGGACCTGAATGCCATCTATAGCTTTAATCAGGTCACTGGTGTCCCTAATGTAGGAAGGTAAAGCCAATACGCGGGGAGGCAAGTAGTCGTCCACCAACTGACTAGCTCTCTCGGTCAGACATCCATTGCCAGAGACTATGGGTCTGCCTGGAAGGTTTTTTCAGGTTCTTGTGAACCTTAGGTAAAGCATACATAGTGGGTGTTTTAGGATCTTTGATATCCAAGAATTCCCATGTTTTTTTATTTATCAGAGCTCTAGAGTAGGCCTCGGAGATAAGTTGACGATATTTGATGACTATTCTTGCTAAGAAACTTTCAGAGATTTTTCTATACCAATCTTTATTGTTTAGAATATCTAAAACCATAGCCTCATATCCTGTAGTGTCCATTACAATGACGTTACCCCCCTTATCTGATGGCTTGATAGTTAGAGAGGGGTCATTCTGAAGTGATTGAATAGCCATAATCTGACTTTCATTCAGATTGGAGGAATTCAAATCTTTCCATTTGTTTTTTTTGATTTCCCTAATCACCTGTTGAGTAAAAGCCCAGATGTTAGGGTTGGATTGCAGCAAAGGAAAAAATTGAGATTTAGATTTATAGGTAGACGGGGGTGGGAAAATGGCTTCCATTACAGGACCCTTTTGACTGGCCAAGGGTTGAGATAATTCCTCGGAAAAAGGCCAACCTGATGATTCCCCTTCTTCCCAGAGGTCCATCAAGTCATTGAGCGCCTGTATTTCAGCCATGGATAGTTCATGGTTTTGTACAGGCTTGCAATGAAGCCGATTGACCTGATTGGAAGAATGATTATCTTTATCGTAGATTACTTTGAACATCAATCTCCGAGCAAACAAGTGAACATCCATAATTAGCTCGAAGGTGTCGATCTTTTGGGTAGGACAATAGGTTATACCAAGAGACAGAACATGTATTTGAGCTTCATTCAGTTTCTTACTTGATAGGTTTATAACTCTCAAAGCGTCAGAGTCAGAACTCTGAGGTTCAGAGAACGATTGCTAACTATGTTGGCTCTTTGGGGGCTGAAAAATAGGTGCCGTGCGAACATCACTGTTCACCACCGTGTTGTGACTTACTTTGGAGGAGTTAATGGTGATGTTGGGATTTAAAGTGGCTAAAGGATTGTCATGGCCTGAATCCCCAAGGTTCAATGAGGATTGAGACGGGGAGTGAGGAAGTGTTGGGTGACGTTCAGAGGGAAATAAGGGGGTGCGTTTGGAAGACGTATTAAAATGTCTTTTACTATCTTTTTTACGTTTCTGTGAAGCATTAAAATTGGTATGGTGTTGGGTATTCACATGTGAGGAAGAAGTGGAGGATAAAGACGAAATGTCTGAATCACTAACATCATTATTGTGTGTTGGTAGGTGAAGAGAGCCCGAATGGTGATTTTTTGATCGTTTGTTGTTTGTTTCTCTAGTCCAATGATAAGCTTCATCTTGTTGATATGCTTGCTTATCTCTGGCAAACTTTTTTTCTTTGGTTTTTATTAGATTACCTACAAAGGATTCTAATTGTTTCTGCATTTTGATTTCTCTCTGGGAAAAGGAGGGGTCATTAATTAAGGATGCATTTTCAAGATATAGTTGTTTAATGTCATTGTTCACATTATCCAAATCTTTGGTATACTGTGAGCATAATAAATTCATCATTTTTAAAGAACAGGAATGTAGATTCATCTCCCATTCACTTTTTAATTCTGCATTAACTGTTTTTATTAAAGGAAAAATTTGAATCCTTAAACCCCAAGGGACCAATTTTTCCTCAATGTATTTTTGGAAATATTTTTTGTTCCAAAAAATGTTTGATTTTTTTTCCAATAATCTGCGCAATCTCATAAAAAAATGATCAAGGGTAATCCCACCTACTGATGAGCTTTGGGCTTGATGGAACTTGTCCATTAATCCATCAAAATCTTTTCCACAATAGCCATCCATGGTTAAAATAACCAGGGCTATCGTGGGAGAGGTTTCTAAGTCACAATACCACTAAAACGTAGCTAGGGAATGTCTATAAGTAACAATAGCTTATAGATAATAACAATACAAATATAGATACTGAACAAAGAATCATGTAAAATTATTACAAGAATTGAATACACATTTTTCTCCAGCAATAAAGGGGTAAATGGGAAATGTAATCCCTAATAATGGATTTTTGAAAATATTGCTAGAGATTTAAGACAATGGAAAGCACCGCATCCCTAAAACAAATGGTAACTACAATGGAGGGGGCAAAATGGGACTTTAGAGGTGCAAATGATGTAGAAAAATCTGGATTCTCAAAAAATATACATTTTATTAAACATAAAGGTATAAGACAAGACACAACATTAATTAAAATGTTAAAAGCAAGAAAATGCACTCGATAATATCAACTCTACATGTTTCGCCATCTTCATAATAGCTTCTTCAGGAGTTTTGATAGATATTTCTCGAGAGTGAACATTTCTAAATTGCAAAGAAAAAACATGAAAATAGAGCACTTATAATTACAATAGGGCATATATCAATGGTCCTATATTGAATCCCCTGATTAAATCAGTGCGGCAGCTGATGGGCGTACCTGCAAGGCAAACAATGGTTAACAATAAAACAGTAACAATAAAACTTTACAGTATAACACTCTATTATAAAGTACAATAAAAGTAGTAAGAGCAGAAAAGTAGAGTGAGGACAGAAAATTCACCCCATAGAACAACTATTTTTAGCTTTTTTAATTTTATTTTTTATTTGTAACTTTTTTTTTTTTTTACACTTTTTTTTTGTAACTTTAAAACATTCCAGGTTAGGGTCTCTCAAAATGCGATCGACATCTAACATCTTTGGAGACCCTGTGTAAGTGTGCCCTAGACTATGCCATGCTGTACCCTATACTAATAATCAGTGTGTGGTAGCGACGGAAACAGTCCCCGATGCAGAGACCAGGTTGGCTAGGACAGGAGGGACAAGAATAGAGGATATATCCGCATTTTCAACAGACACAACATCTTCTTTGGGGGTGTCTTTGGGTAGAGGTACTCGGGAGGACATCCGGAAATGCCTCTCATGCAGCCGGCTCACTGCATCTGGATTGTAAATTTGGGGTGCAGCACCTCCTGGATGATGATCTCTTCCTGGAATTTTAAGAAGGATCCACTTTGTCCTGACGCTTTGTATAGCACATAATCGGAATATATATACTATTTTATATTATACATACACTATTTTGTACCAGCGTCTGGCCTTACAGCAATTAAGTACAGCGCCATCATCTAGTCATTGAAGTCCACCCCTCCCACGTTAAGGTTGTATTCGTGGACACAGAGGGTCGTAACTGCGTGAATGGAGGACAGAACAAAAACATTCCGTGTGTCCCTCCACTTCACTGCAAGCAATTTATTACACTTCAAGCAGGCTCTTTAAGAGATACTCAGCTGGACCCAAACCGACGTTTGTGCCCATGCCCAGGCACACAAGAAGGAATGTGCGTATGCGCATGCGCGAACGCGCGTATGCAACGTGCGCACGTAATTGGCACCAAACGGCCTATTTATACTGAGCGGTGACAGGAGCATATTGCTGAGTGGTTTTTCAGCTTGTTCCTGTTTACCTGTGCCCTGACCTGCTTCTGGATTACCTGTTATACCGACCCGGCTTGCCCTTGACTCTCCTCTGGATTCCTGCCTGCCTACCTGTGACCTCGGCTTGTGTCTGACCCTGCTTTTGCCTTATGCTTTTGTACCTCGCTGCCAGACTGTGTACCGACTTCGGCTTGTATCCTGACTCCTCTCCTGTCTCACGTTCCTGTACCCATGCTGTACAGCTGTTGACGACTCCTTGGCTCGTGTTCCTGCTTTGCTCCTGCCTTCTCATCCAGCATCACCGAGTTCCAGTTCCAGGTGTTCATATAGTGATCCACAGCCATCGGTCTTCTGTCAAGACACCACCTGCTATACCGGCCCTCGTGCCACTCTGTGTCCTACATCGCCTGTCGTCTCTACCAGGGGTGTTGGACAGGAGGTGCAAGAGAAGCCCTCTCTACAGCTTGGTCTCCACCAGGTACATGATAGGCTCTCTCACCCCGTCTAAGTCGGGTATTTTCAAGCCATTGGGGGAAGCCCCGGCGATTAGGTAGCACGGTGCCACATGCGCCAATTGCAAATTCAGAAAGGTGACTAAAAAGTGGAATGTTTGTTAAGAAGTTGTCCTTGTATAAATGGTAGCCCTTTCCAAATAAGACACTATCTGACACCAAGTCCCAAGCAACCTTGCTCCCCGTGTAGTCTGGGCAGTTGGGGGGCTCCACATTACTATCTTTGCACTCGTAAATCCGGAAACTACATGTATAGCCTGTTGCCCTGTCACAGAGCTTATACATCTTGACCCCATATCTGGCACGCTTGCTGGAGAGAAACTGTTTGAAACCAAGGCGGACAGAAAATTTACTTAGGAACTAATCAACGCAGACAGCTTGTTGGGGCGTATACAAGGCTGCAAACTTCTGGTTGAAGTGATTTACGAGGAGCCAAATTTTGTGGAGCCAGTCATATCCAGGGTCACCTCGAGGACAACAGAGTTCATTGTCACTGAAGTGCATAAACCGCAAGATTTATCTAGTTTATATTTATCTAAGATGTATCTAGTCCTGGCTATAGCAGCAGAGAACACAGGCATATGATGAATTGGGTCAGTGGACCAATATGACCGCAACTCACTCTTTTTAGTAATGCCCATGAGGAAGGATAGGCCCAGAAAGGTTTTAAATTAGAAAACAGGGATACGTTTCAATGCAAATTCTCTGGCAAGGGTCAAATTTGGATTTGCTGCGAATACTTGATCAGCATAGAAATTGCTTTGGTCCACAATAGATCTGTACAGATCTTCAGTGAAAAGCAGCTCATAAAAAGTCAAGGAAGTAAAATTGGCTGTTTCCACCTGAATTCCAGGTTAGCCAGTGAATGGGGGAAGTACGGGCGCTGCAGAAGTGGTGGGCTCCCAAATGGGATTCGCCAGCACATCAGGAAGGACACAATGGGCACTACAGGCTGTCTTCTAATTCTTGGTGGCTGCGGGATACTACTTGTGCTATCCACTACACCAGCTTGTACTGCACTTATGGGATTCGCCACGTCACCAAGTGATACTGCAGTGCTGGTTTGACTATGACCAGGGTGTACTAGGCCGCTGGTGCTTGCCAGTTCACCAGAAGGTTGAGCGGCACTAGTACCGACACTCTGCTGCATAGGAGAACCCTGCGATTGTTGCATCTCAGCAACAGAAGAACGGGGTCGGGTACACCTGATTTTAGCAGGGACCACTACTCCGTCGTCAGAGCTATCTGTCAGGGTGTCACTGCTCTCTACAGGTTTGAATACCGAGCCTGATTCTGAAAGTGAGGCTTCCCCATTGCTCAGTATCCTGTAGGCCTCTTCACTAGTGTACCTTTTGTTTGACATTTTGGCCAATAAATTTACCGGTTCCTATTGTGACTCACAGGTAATAAAGCACCTGGTTGTCGAGGACTGTTTGAATCGCTACGAAAAAAAAGTTGCTAGTGCTAGCAAAGATCAGGCCTGACTCTGCTAACGCTGCGGTTTTGTGTTGTGTATTGGAAGTGACAGTAATCTGTTGATTGGCAGATGGACTAAATGCAGGTGCTGGCAGTTGTCATGGCCGATCCTGCTAACGCAGCATTTTGGGAACACTAAACTATGGGGGACGCTAGTATAGTTCTGATCTGATCAAAGATAATTATCCATTCAGACACTATACTAGTCATGAAGGTGTTTAGTGTGCGTATGTGTGTGTCACTAGCAGTCAAAGGGTTACATTTATATTACTAAATATGCAGCGGGGATCTGGCACTGTTCTAGGTTGACGCTAACTAGCGTTAACGCTAACTGATGTCACCTGTGACACCAATATAGTGATCAGAAAAAAGATCTGTACACTATAAAAGTGACACTGTAATAGGGCAATGAAGGGGTTAACTGGGGGTGATCAGGGGGTTAAATCTTTATTGGGGGGGGGGGGGTTGGGGGCTACTCTAAACCTATTTGGGACAGAAACTAACAGTCTCTCACACTAACTGAAGTCACAAGTGACACTATTACAGTAATCCATAAAAAAGCTATATACTGTATATTGTGTGCACTGTGACAGGGAGTGAAAGGGTTAACTGGGGGGTGATCAGGGGGTTAAATGTGTGCCTATGTGTGCTAGTGTCAGTGTAGTGATTGGTGTACTCACTGTCAGATGCTTCCTCTCAAGCTGGAACCGAAAAGGGCTCCAGGAGGGGAGAGAGCATTATCATCTCCTGTGCCAGTGTTTACAAAACACTGCCATTGGTCAGGAGTGATCACCAGGTCCATGCCAAAAATCTTTGGCTTGGACCTGATGACTGATCGCGCCCCCGAGCCCCGCGTGCGACCATAGGGCTACGTCAGTTCACGCAGGAGAGCCAGCCTGCTGCAGTAAATCTGCGGCGGGCAGTCAGAAACCATTTAAAATCTTTGCAATGTACAGAGATCACCCAGAGAGGACAGTTTATTTCTCAACAAGAGTTACGCTTTATTCGAACAAGCTGAAGTTAGAAGCTAATTGGCTCCCAAGCACAGCTGCAGCAGATTTTGCACTCTCCAGTTTTAGTAAATCTCACCCTTTGTGTTGTAGAAATGCCTTTGAGGATTGTCATGTTTTGCCACCTTGCTGTTTGTGGTGAGTCATGACATCCCAGCAGAGTGACGATGGACGCCCCATGCTCAGTCACACCGTATATCCACATTTCATTCATTCTCTGTAATCAGCAGTTCTGGAACAATTCCCAGTCCAGGGAGCACTGGGTGGGGGGACCCCTCTCTCCTGAGTGGCTCCACCCTCAGCAGACCTCCTATATATGAAGAGGTAGAAGTACAGCAGCAAGTTCACACTTTTGTCTGATAAGTAAGCAAGATGTCAGAGAAAGTGAGTATGAGCCCCGATACAAGCTGCAATGCTGAACAATTGGGTTTTGTAGGCAAAAGTGGGTGCAGGGTTGCTGGGTGTTGGCAGTAGTTGGTATGGTGCTGTTGGGTGTGAGCAGTAGTTGGTATGGTGGTGTTGGGTGTGGGCAGTAGTTGGTATGGTGGTTTTGGGTGTGGGCAGTAGTTGGTATGGTGGTGTTGGGTGTGGGCAGTAGTAGGTATGGTGGTGTTGGGTGTTAGCAGTAGTTAGCATGGTGGTGTTGGGTGTGGGCAGTAGTTGGTATGGTGGTGTTGGGTTTGGGCAGTAGTTAGTATGGTGGTGTTGGGTGTGGGCAGTAGTTGGTATGATGGTGTTGGGTGTGAGCAGTAATTGGTATGGTGGTGCTGGGCGTGGGCAGTATTTAGTATGGTGGTGATGGGTATGGGCAGTAGTTGGTAAGGGGGTGTTGGGTGTCGGCAGTAGTTGGTATGGTGGTGTTGGGTGTGGGCAGTAGTTGGTATGGTGGTGTTGGGTGTGGGCAGTAGTTGGTATGGAGGTGTTGGGTTTGGCAGTAGTTGGTATGGTGGTGTTAATTGTGTGGGCAGTAGTTGGTATGGTGCTGTAGGGCGTGAGCAATGGTTGGTATGGTGGTGTACGTTGTGAGCAGTGGTTGGTATGGTGGTGTTGGGTGTGGGCAGTAGTTGGTATGGTGGTGTTGGGTGTCAGCAGAAGTTAGTATGGCGGTGTTAGGTGTGGGCAGTAGTTGGTATGGTGGTGTTGGGTGTGGGCAGTGGTTGGTATGGTGGTGTTGGGTGTGGGCAGTAGTTGGTATGGTAGTGCTGGGTGTAAGCAGTAGTTGGTATGGTGGTGTTGGGTGTGAGCAGTAGTTGGTATAGTGGTGTTGGGTGTGGGCAGTAGTTGGTATGGTGGTGTTGGGTGTGGGCAGTAGTTGGTATGGTGGTGTTGGGTGTGAGCAGTAGTTGGTATGGTGGTGTTGGGTGTGAGCAGTAGTTGGTATGGTGGTATTGGGTGTGAGCAGTAGTTGGTATGGTGCTGTTGGATGTGAGCAGTAGTTATTATGGCGGTGTTGGGTGTGGGCAATAGTTGGTATGGCGGTGTTGGGTGTGAGCAGTAGTTGGTATGGTGGTGTTGGGTGTGAGCAGGAGTTAGTATGGTGGTGTTGGGTGTGGGCAGTGGTTAGTATGGGGGTGTTGGGTGTGAGCAGTAGTTGGTATGGTGGTGTTGGGTGTGGGCAGTAGTTGGTATGGTGGTGTTGGGTGTGAGCAGTAGTTGGTATGGAGGTGCTGGGTGTGGGCAGTATTTGGTATGGTGATGTTGGGTGTTGGCAGTAGTTGGTATGGTGGTGTTGGGTGTGAGCAGTAGTTGGTATGGTGGTGTTGGGTGTTGGCAGTAGTTGGTATGGTGGTGCTGTGTGTGAGCAGTAGTTGGGATGGTGGTGTTGGGTGTTGGCAGTAGTTGGTATGGTGGTATAGGTGTGAGCAGTGGTTGGTATGGTGGTGTAGGGTGTGAGCAGTAGTTGGTATGGGGATGTAGGGTGTGAGAAGTAGTTGATATAGTGGTGTTGGGTGTGGGCAGTATTTAGTATGGTGGTGTTGGGTGTTGGCAGTAGTTGGTATGGTGATGTTGGGTGTTGGCAATAGTTTGTATGGTGGTGTTGGGTGTGGGTAGTAGTAGGTATGTAGGTGTTGGGTGTGAGCAGAAGTTATTATGGCGGTGTTGGGTGTGGGCAGTAGTTGGTATGGCGGTGTTGGGTGTGAGCAGTAGTTGGTATGGTGGTGTTGGGTGTGAGCAGTAGTTAGTATGGTGGTGTTGGGTGTGGGCAGTGGTTGGTATGGAGGTGCTGGGTGTGGACAGTATTTGGTATGGTGATGTTGGGTGTTGGCAGTAGTTGGTATGGTGGTGTTGGGTGTTGGCAGTAGTTGGTATGGTGGTGCTGGGTGTGAGCAGTAGTTGGGATGGTGGTGTTGGGTGTTGGCAGTAGTTGGTATGGTGGTATAGGTGTGAGCAGTAGTTGGTATAGTGGTGTTGGGTGTGAGCAGTAGTTGGTATTGGGGTGTAGGGTGTGAGAAGTAGTTGATATGGTGGTGTTGGGTGTGGGCAGTATTTAGTATGGTGGTGTTGGGTTTTGGGTGTTGGCAGTAGTTGGTATGGTGATGTTGGGTGTTGGCAGTAGTTTGTATGGTGGTGTTGGGTGTGGGTAGTAGTAGGTATGGTGGTGTTGGGTGTGAGCAGAAGTTATTATGGCGGTGTTGGGTGTGGGCAGTAGTTGGTATGGTGGTGTTGGGTGTGAGCAGTAGTTGGTATGGTGGTGTTGGGTGTGAGCAGTAGTTAGTATGGTGGTGTTGGGTGTGGGCAGTGGTTGGTATGGGGGTGTTGGGTGTGAGCAGTAGTTGGTATGGTGGTGTTGGGTGTGGGCAGTATTTGGTATGGTGGTGTTGGGTGTGGGCAGTAGTTGGTATGGAGGTGCTGGGTGTGGGCAGTAGTTGGTATGGTGGTGTTGGGTGTGAGCAGTAGTTGGTATGGTGGTGTTGGGTGTGAGCAGTAGTTGATATGGAGGTGTTGGGTGTGGGCAGTATTTGGTATGGTGATGTTGGGTGTTGGCAGTAGTTGGTATGGTGGTGTTGGGTTTGAGCAGTAGTTGGTATGGTGGTGTTGGGTGTTGGCAGTAGTTGGTATGGTGGTGCTGGGTGTGAGCAGTAGTTGGGATGGTGGTGTTGGGTGTTGGCAGTAGTTGGTATGGTGGTATAGGTGTGAGCAGTGGTTGGTATGGTGGTGTAGGGTGTGAGCAGTAGTTGGTATGGGGGTGTAGGGTGTGAGAAGTAGTTGAAATGGTGGTGTTGGGTGTGAGCAGTAGTTGGTATGGTGGTGTTGGGTGTGAGCAGTAGTTGGTATGGTGGTGTTGGGTGTGAGCAGTAGTTGGTATGGTGCTGTTGGATGTGAGCAGTAGCTATTATGGCGGTGTTGGGTGTGGGCAATAGTTGGTATGGCGATGTTGGGTGTGAGCAGTAGTTGGTATGGTGGTGTTGGGTGTGAGCAGTAGTTAGTATGGTGGTGTTGGGTGTGGGCAGTGGTTAGTATGGGGGTGTTGGGTGTGAGCAGTAGTTGGTATGGTGGTGTTGGGTGTGGGCAGTAGTTGGTATGGTGGTTTTGGGTGTGGGCAGTAGTTGGTATGGTGGTGTTGGGTGTGGGCAGTAGTAGGTATGGTGGTGTTGGGTGTTAGCAGTAGTTAGCATGGTGGTGTTGGGTGTGGGCAGTAGTTGGTATGGTGGTGTTGGGTTTGGGCAGTAGTTAGTATGGTGGTGTTGGGTGTGGGCAGTAGTTGGTATGATGGTGTTGGGTGTGAGCAGTAATTGGTATGGTGGTGCTGGGCGTGGGCAGTATTTAGTATGGTGGTGATGGGTATGGGCAGTAGTTGGTAAGGGGGTGTTGGGTGTCGGCAGTAGTTAGTATGGTGGTGTTGGGTGTGGGCAGTAGTTGGTATGGTGGTGTTGGGTGTGGGCAGTAGTTGGTATGGAGGTGTTGGGTTTGGCAGTAGTTGGTATGGTGGTGTTAATTGTGTGGGCAGTAGTTGGTATGGTGCTGTAGGGCGTGAGCAATGGTTGGTATGGTGGTGTACGTTGTGAGCAGTGGTTGGTATGGTGGTGTTGGGTGTGGGCAGTAGTTGGTATGGTGGTGTTGGGTGTGAGCAGTAGTTGGTATAGTGGTGTTGGGTGTTGGCAGTAGTTGGTATGGTGGTGCTGGGTGTGAGCAGTAGTTGGGATGGTGGTGTTGGGTGTTGGCAGTAGTTGGTATGGTGGTATAGGTGTGAGCAGTGGTTGGTATGGTGGTGTAGGGTGTGAGCAGTAGTTGGTATGGGGATGTAGGGTGTGAGAAGTAGTTGATATGGTGGTATTGGGTGTGGGCAGTATTTAGTATGGTGGTGTTGGGTGTTGGCAGTAGTTGGTATGGTGATGTTGGGTGTTGGCAGTAGTTTGTATGGTGGTGTTGGGTGTGGGTAGTAGTAGGTATGATGGTGTTGGGAGTGAGCAGAAGTTATTATGGCGGTGTTGGGTGTGGGCAGTAGTTGGTATGGCGGTGTTGGGTGTGAGCAGTAGTTGGTATGGTGGTGTTGGGTGTGAGCAGTAGTTAGTATGGTGGTGTTGGGTGTGGGCAGTGGTTGGTATGGGGGTGTTGGGTGTGAGCAGTAGTTGGTATGGTGGTGTTGGGTGTGGGCAGTTTTTGGTATGGTGGTGTTGGGTGTGGGCAGTAGTTGGTATGGAGGTGCTGGGTGTGGGCAGTAGTTGGTATGGTGGTGTTGGGTGTGAGCAGTAGTTGGTATGGTGGTGTTGGGTGTGAGCATTAGTTGATATGGAGGTGCTGGGTGTGGGCAGTATTTGGTATGGTGATGTTGGGTGTTGGCAGTAGTTGGTATGGTGGTGTTGGGTTTGAGCAGTAGTTGGTATGGTGGTGTTGGGTGTTGGCAGTAGTTGGTATGGTGGTGCTGGGTGTGAGCAGTAGTTGGGATGGTGGTGTTGGGTGTTGGCAGTAGTTGGTATGGTGGTATAGGTGTGAGCAGTGGTTGGTATGGTGGTGTAGGGTGTGAGCAGTAGTTGGTATGGGGGTGTAGGGTGTGAGAAGTAGTTGAAATGGTGGTGTTGGGTGTGAGCAGTAGTTGGTATGGTGGTGTTGGGTGTGAGCAGTAGTTGGTATGGTGGTGTTGGGTGTGAGCAGTAGTTGGTATGGTGCTGTTGGATGTGAGCAGTAGTTATTATGGCGGTGTTGGGTGTGGGCAATAGTTGGTATGGCGATGTTGGGTGTGAGCAGTAGTTGGTATGGTGGTGTTGGGTGTGAGCAGTAGTTAGTATGGTGGTGTTGGGTGTGGGCAGTGGTTAGTATGGGGGTGTTGGGTGTGAGCAGTAGTTGGTATGGTGGTGTTGGGTGTGGGCAGTAGTTGGTATGGTGGTTTTGGGTGTGGGCAGTAGTTGGTATGGTGGTGTTGGGTGTGGGCAGTAGTTGGTATGGTGGTGTTGGGTGTGGGCAGTAGTAGGTATGGTGGTGTTGGGTGTTAGCAGTAGTTAGCATGGTGGTGTTGGGTGTGGGCAGTAGTTGGTATGGTGGTGTTGGGTTTGGGCAGTAGTTAGTATGGTGGTGTTGGGTGTGGGCAGTAGTTGGTATTGTTATATTCTCCGTGTTGTGAGAGACACAGGACTCTGGTAAACGGTTGTTTATTCAGGACTCACTGTACAGCATTACAGGACAGCTCTGTATATCAATACATCTCTACATGTGTCTAAAGATGGCCACTCTGCCCCTTGACCCTTGTCATCACTCCTGGGTGGAGCCAGCCTTAAAGTGACAGTACATGTGAAACCCTTCAGGTATAACACCTTCCATCCATACCTAAAAAAAAAAACAAAAAACAAAAAAAAAAAAACAACAAAACGAGAACAGGCATAAAACAGTAACTCATAATTGTCCAATACAGTCCTCCAACTCAGGAGACTTACATGGTTTCTTCCATGTCCGGATGTGAGAACAACTTCCAGGGAAGCTCCGGGGAGAAAATGGCAGCGGATCACTTTCGGCGGGCCCGTCGAAAGTCTCGTAACCGGTCTTGCATTTGAAACCGGTCAGGAGGGCGACAGTGTCGTTGAGGACGGGCACCCAGCGACTCGGGGCTGGAGGAAGCAGGGCTGGCCGGAATGGACACCGGCGGGGCCAAGAGGGGATTCCCTAGCTCAGAGGGTGAGCAGACCTCTGGACCAGGGCTGGAGGGCTCTGTTGGAGCCGAGTTCAAAAGTTCAGAGTCTCCCCAAGCATCAGTCTCAATGCCTCCTGATCCGGTAGGAGCAGATCCTTGAGACACTGGAGGTGCAGCCGATGTCAGGGATTCGGGCAGCTGAGAACGAGGACGCAATTGGTCCGCATGCCTTCTGCAAATGGAACCATCTTCCAGGCAGACCCTATACATTTTGGGTCCCAAAGTCTCTGCGACGATAGCAGGAAGCCAACGAGTGTTGGAAGCGCCATAAGATCGGGCCCATACCTTTTGCTGGGTTGTAAACCGGGGAATCTCGTCGTGTTCGACCCTCTTGTCTTGGGACTGCCGTACATGTTCCTGGACCGTTTGAGGGCGGAGCATATCCAAAACAGTCCATGGCTGCCGACCCAAAAGAAGTTCAGCTGGAGTTTTCCCAGTGGTTGCATGTGGTGTGGTTCTGTAAGCAGAAAGGAAGGAGTCCAGCTGCTGGGGTGACAGGGACTGTTGTTTACTTGTAGCCACAGTAGCTTTGAAATAGCGTTTGAAGGTCTGTACAAACCTTTCTGCTTGACCATTTGTAGCCGGGTGGTAAGGTGCGGTCAACTTGTGTTTGATGTTGTGGGCAGTCAGGAAACCCTGAAACTCCTGGCTTGTGAATTGTGCACCGTTGTCTGTGACAATTTCTCTGGGGTATCCAAACGTAGCAGCGAGATGTAACAGTATGGAAATCGTCGCCTTAGTCGTTGGCTGAGTAACAGGAACGACCTCAGGCCACTTTGAATGGGCATCAATAATGATCAAAAAGGTGTGTCCTCTGATCGGGCCTGCAAAGTCCAAGTGTAGGCGAAACCAGGGAACCGTGGGCCAAGTCCAGGGCTGGACGCACCCTCGAGGAGGGTCTCTCGCAGTTTGTGCACATCCAGCACACGCATTCACATATGTCGTGATATCGGAGTCGAGGTTCGGCCACCACACATAGCCTCGGGCCTTTTGTTTCATACGTGTGCCCCCGGGATGACCAGTATGTAGCAATTCCAGAATGTGTCTCTGGAGGGTCTGTGGAACGATCACTCGGTCTCCCCATAAAACACAGTTGCCAGACACAGTTAATTCCAGACGCCTACGGAAGTAAGGCTCATAATCCTGTGTGACAGTTGCAGGCCAACCGTACCGTACCCAGGAGAGTATTGTCTTAAGGAAGGTATCCTTGGCTGTATGGGCTGCTACTTCCCCGGAAGACAGAAAGGACAGGCTGGTGTAACGACAACTCTTGACAGGTGGAGAAAAGTCTGTTAATGTCCTTGTCAGACGGGACATGGCGTCTGCATTAGCGTTGGCATCATGGCTGCGATACTGGATTTTGTAGCTATATGCTCCCAAGAATAGGGCATAGCGTTGAAGACGGGCTGCAGTCGTCTGGGAGATGCCTTTGTCAGGGCTAAAGATCTGAAGGAGTGGTTTATGATCAGTCAGTATGGTGAATTCCCTACCATACAGGTAAAGATGAAACTTCTTAATTGCCCATATGAGCGCCAGAGCCTCTTTGTCAATGTGAGAGTAATTGCTTTCTGCTTTTGTCAAGGACCTGGAGGCGAATGCCACAGGTTTCTCTGACCCATCTGGTAAAACGTGAGATAGTACAGCCCCTAGACCATAGGGTGAGGCATCACAAGCCAAGGTGAGAGGCCTTTGGAGGTCATAGTGCACGAGCATGCGTGACGCCAACAGCTTTCGCTTAGAAACTTCAAAAGCACGTTGGCATGCAGCCGACCAGTTCCATCTGGAGTGTGTCTCCAAAAGCTTGTTTAATGGAAACAAAGTGTGTGCTAGATCCGGCAGGAATTTGTGGTAATAGTTCAGCAAGCCCAGGTATGATCGCAGCTGCTGGACGTTGGTCGGGGCTAGAGCTTTTACTAAAGCATCAACTTTGGCTTCCGTGGTGTGTATACCCTCTGCATCCACAAGGTGGCCACAAAACTCCAATTTAGGTACCATGAATTGGCATTTCGCCAAGTTCACTTTTAGACCCTGTTCTTGCAGTCTCGCCAACACAAGCTCCACGTTACGCTTGTGTTCCTGGTCCGTCAGGCCCGTGATGAGCATGTCATCTAACAGGCACTGTGTGAAAGGAATGTCCGCCAAAATCTCATCCATTTTGCGTTGCCAAATGGCTGGGGCGGAGGCTACCCCAAACACCATCCGATTGTATTCATACAGTCCCTTGTGAGTGTTGATTGTTAGAAACTTGCGGGACGAAGGGTGGACCTCAAACTGTAAATAAGCTTGCCTGAGATCAAGCTTGGTGAACTTTTGACCTCCTGCAAGAGAGGCAAAAATGTCATCTACTCTGGGTAGGGGATACTGGTCTATCTCCAGTTGAGAATTTAGTGCCATGCGGAAATCGCCACAAATGCGTAAGTCCCCATTCGCTTTCTTTACTGGTACAACTGGTGATGCCCACTCGCTGTGCTCTACCTTTGAGATGACACCTTGTTCCTCCAGCCGGCTTAGTTCAGCTTCCACACCTGCTCGGAGTGCGAAAGGTACCGTCCGAGCTTTGAAGAACCTAGGCTGGGCATTGGGTTTCAGCCTGAGTCTCACACAGTCATGCTTTATTTTTCCCAAATGGTTATCAAAGACTTGTGGGAATCGCTGTTTCAGGGACTTCACCCATCCCTCTTCATCCCCTGATGGGATGGTCACGCTGTTGCAGGGGTTAATGGCGATGTCTGGCATGCCAAAGTGAGCAATCCAGTCTCTCCCAAAAAGAGGGGGTCCCCCATGTTCTAGGATATATAATGGCATTCTCTTTGTCTGACCCTTGTAGGATACCTGTACTTTCACGTACCCCAGTGGGTGGAGTATCTGCTTTGAGTATGTCTGCAGTTTGATTGGTGTTGGATGGACAGTTGTTCGGATCAGAAGTTTTCTCCATTGTTTCTGGGTGATAACTGAAACTGCTGCTCCTGTGTCTACATCCATCTTGAGTTTCTTCCCTTCCACGGTTACCTCTACAGTCATTGCTGAGGGTGCTGAATGCATATGATGTATGTCCAATCTGTGGAGCACTTCCTCATCCTCTGATTCAGATGACGATGTATATCTTCCCACCATATATGCCTTTGTCCTGGGGTTCAGAGGTTGTTTATTTCGCACCTTCTTACTACGGCAGACTCGTTTCAGATGGCCTGCCTTACCACAATTATGACAGAGCTGATCCTTAAACCGGCAGACTTTGTGATCATGGTCTGTATTCCCACAACGGTAGCAAGCTGACGTCCTGGTTGGTGAGGTTCTATATTTACCGTTAGCTGCAGTTTGCTTGACTGCTGTTCTGAAAACTTCCTCTTTAACCTCTTCCCTTCTGCTCTGGGGGTTCAATGCCTCTGTATCCTTCACAGCCATTTCCATCACTGAAGCTATCTCAATTGCCTTTGTAAGGGTAAGATCTTTCTCTGTTAACAGTCTCTTTTGGCTAGACTCACTATTCAGTCCCATGACAAACTTATCCCTCAGTGCAGTCGGTAAATACTCCCCAAAAGAACAGGTTGAGGCTAGTCTGCGAAGGGCGAGCACATAAGCCTTAATATCTTCACCCGGCTGCTGCTGCCGCTGATAGAACCGGAATCTCTCTGCAATCTCCAGTGGTTTAGGCTGGAAGTGATTCCCTAACAGTGTCAGGAGCTCTGCCAATGTCTTAGTTGCTGGTTTTTCAGGGAAAAGGAGATCCCTAAGAGTGTCATATGTCCTAGCACCAACCAGTGTCAGAAAAACTGCTACTTGCCTGTCACCTGGGATGGCATTTGCACAGAAATATTGTTCTAATCTTTCAATCCAAGAAATCCACGTTGTCTGTTCGCCATCAAATTCACTTAATGTCCCGATCAATGACATTTTCCTGCTGGGCTCTGTGGGTTTTGTATTCCTGACAATCCAGAGTTTTTTTTTCTTCCTTTCCTTTCTCACACGGATAGTAACCTTGTAAATCCCATCCTCGTCGCCACTGTTATATTCTCCGTGTTGTGAGAGACACAGGACTCTGGTAAACGGTTGTTTATTCAGGACTCACTGTACAGCATTACAGGACAGCTCTGTATATCAATACATCTCTACATGTGTCTAAAGATGGCCACTCTGCCCCTTGACCCTTGTCATCACTCCTGGGTGGAGCCAGCCTTAAAGTGACAGTACATGTGAAACCCTTCAGGTATAACAGGTATGATGGTGTTGGGTGTGAGCAGTAGTTGGTATGGTGGTGTTGGGTGTTGGCAGTAGTTGGTATGGTGGTGCTGGGTGTGAGCAGTAGTTGGGATGGTGGTGTTGGGTGTTGGCAGTAGTTGGTATGGTGGTATAGGTGTGAGCAGTGGTTGGTATGGTGGTGTAGGGTGTGAGCAGTAGTTGGTATGGGGGTGTAGGGTGTGAGAAGTAGTTGAAATGGTGGTGTTGGGTGTGAGCAGTAGTTGGTATGGTGGTGTTGGGTGTGAGCAGTAGTTGGTATGGTGGTGTTGGGTGTGAGCAGTAGTTGGTATGGTGCTGTTGGATGTGAGCAGTAGTTATTATGGCGGTGTTGGGTGTGGGCAATAGTTGGTATGGCGATGTTGGGTGTGAGCAGTAGTTGGTATGGTGGTGTTGGGTGTGAGCAGTAGTTAGTATGGTGGTGTTGGGTGTGGGCAGTGGTTAGTATGGGGGTGTTGGGTGTGAGCAGTAGTTGGTATGGTGGTGTTGGGTGTGGGCAGTAGTTGGTATGGTGGTTTTGGGTGTGGGCAGTAGTTGGTATGGTGGTGTTGGGTGTGGGCAGTAGTAGGTATGGTGGTGTTGGGTGTTAGCAGTAGTTAGCATGGTGGTGTTGGGTGTGGGCAGTAGTTGGTATGGTGGTGTTGGGTTTGGGCAGTAGTTAGTATGGTGGTGTTGGGTGTGGGCAGTAGTTGGTATGATGGTGTTGGGTGTGAGCAGTAATTGGTATGGTGGTGCTGGGCGTGGGCAGTATTTAGTATGGTGGTGATGGGTATGGGCAGTAGTTGGTAAGGGGGTGTTGGGTGTCGGCAGTAGTTGGTATGGTGGTGTTGGGTGTGGGCAGTAGTTGGTATGGAGGTGTTGGGTTTGGCAGTAGTTGGTATGGTGGTGTTAATTGTGTGGGCAGTAGTTGGTATGGTGCTGTAGGGCGTGAGCAATGGTTGGTATGGTGGTGTACGTTGTGAGCAGTGGTTGGTATGGTGGTGTTGGGTGTGGGCAGTAGATGGTATGGTGGTGTTGGGTGTGAGCAGTAGTTGGTATAGTGGTGTTGGGTGTGGGCAGTAGTTGGTATGGTGGTGTTGGGTGTGGGCAGTAGTTGGTATGGTGGTGTTGGGTGTGAGCAGTAGTTGGTATGGTGGTGTTGGGTGTGAGCAGTAGTTGGTATGGTGGTATTGGGTGTGAGCAGTAGTTGGTATGGTGCTGTTGGATGTGAGCAGTAGTTATTATGGCGGTGTTGGGTGTGGGCAATAGTTGGTATGGCGGTGTTGGGTGTGGGCAGTAGTTGGTATGGTGGTGTTGGGTGTGAGCAGTAGTTGGTATGGTGGTGTTGGGTGTGAGCAGTAGTTGGTATGGAGGTGCTGGGTGTGGGCAGAATTTGGTATGGTGATGTTGGGTGTTGGCAGTAGTTGGTATGGTGGTGTTGGATGTGAGCAGTAGTTGGTATGGGGGTGTTGGGTGTTGGCAGTAGTTGGTATGGTGGTGCTGGGTGTGAGCAGTAGTTGGGATGGTGGTGTTGGGTGTTGGCAGTAATTGGTATGGTGGTATAGGTGTGAGCAGTGGTTGGTATGGTGGTGTTGGGTGTGAGCAGTAGTAGGTATGGGGGTGTAGGGTGTGAGAAGTAGTTGATATGGTGGTGTTGGGTGTGGGCAGTATTTAGTATGGTGGTGTTGGGTGTTGGGTGTTGGCAGTAGTTGGTATGGTGATGTTGGGTGTTGGCAGTAGTTTGTATGGTGGTGTTGGGTGTGGGTAGTAGTAGGTATGGTGGTGTTGGGTGTGAGCAGAAGTTATTATGGCGGTGTTGGGTGTGGGCAGTAGTTGGTATGGCGGTGTTGGGTGTGAGCAGTAGTTGGTATGGTGGTGTTGGGTGTGAGCAGTAGTTAGTATGGTGGTGTTGGGTGTGGGCAGTGGTTGGTATGGGGGTGTTGGGTGTGAGCAGTAGTTGGTATGGTGGTGTTGGGTGTGGGCAGTATTTGGTATGGTGGTGTTGGGTGTGGCCAGTAGTTGGTATGGAGGTGCTGGGTGTGGGCAGTAGTTGGTATGGTGGTGTTGGGTGTGAGCAGTAGTTGGTATGGTGGTGTTGGGTGTGAGCAGTAGTTGGTATGGAGGTGCTGGGTGTGGGCAGTATTTGGTATGGTGATGTTGGGTGTTGGCAGTAGTTGGTATGGTGGTGTTGGATGTGAGCATTAGTTGGTATGGGGGTGTTGGGTGTTGGCAGTAGTTGGTATGGTGGTGCTGGGTGTGAGCAGTAGTTGGGATGGTGGTGTTGGGTGTTGGCAGTAGTTGGTATGGTGGTATAGGTGTGAGCAGTGGTTGGTATGGTGTTGTAGGGTGTGAGCAGTAGTTGGTATGGGGGTGTAGGGTGTGAGAAGTAGTTGGTATGGTGATGTTGGGTGTTGGCAGTAGTTTGTATGGTGGTGTTGGGTGTGGGTAGTAGTAGGTATGGTGGTGTTGGGTGTGAGCAGAAGTTGTTATGATGGTGTTGGGTGTGAGCAGAAGTTGGTATGGTGCTGTTGGGTGTGAGCAGTAGTTAGTATGGCGGTGTTGGGTGTGGGCAATAGTTGGTATGGCGGTGTTGGGTGTGGGCAGTAGTTGGTATGGTGGTGTTGGGTGTGAGCAGTAGTTGGTATGGTGGTGTTGGGTGTGAGCAGTAGTTGGTATGGAGGTGCTGGGTGTGGGCAGAATTTGGTATGGTGATGTTGGGTGTTGGCAGTAGTTGGTATGGTGGTGTTGGATGTGAGCAGTAGTTGGTATGGGGGTGTTGGGTGTTGGCAGTAGTTGGTATGGTGGTGCTGGGTGTGAGCAGTAGTTGGGATGGTGGTGTTGGGTGTTGGCAGTAATTGGTATGGTGGTATAGGTGTGAGCAGTGGTTGGTATGGTGGTGTTGGGTGTGAGCAGTAGTAGGTATGGGGGTGTAGGGTGTGAGAAGTAGTTGATATGGTGGTGTTGGGTGTGGGCAGTATTTAGTATGGTGGTGTTGGGTGTTGGGTGTTGGCAGTAGTTGGTATGGTGATGTTGGGTGTTGGCAGTAGTTTGTATGGTGGTGTTGGGTGTGGGTAGTAGTAGGTATGGTGGTGTTGGGTGTGAGCAGAAGTTATTATGGCGGTGTTGGGTGTGGGCAGTAGTTGGTATGGCGGTGTTGGGTGTGAGCAGTAGTTGGTATGGTGGTGTTGGGTGTGAGCAGTAGTTAGTATGGTGGTGTTGGGTGTGGGCAGTGGTTGGTATGGGGGTGTTGGGTGTGAGCAGTAGTTGGTATGGTGGTGTTGGGTGTGGGCAGTATTTGGTATGGTGGTGTTGGGTGTGGCCAGTAGTTGGTATGGAGGTGCTGGGTGTGGGCAGTAGTTGGTATGGTGGTGTTGGGTGTGAGCAGTAGTTGGTATGGTGGTGTTGGGTGTGAGCAGTAGTTGGTATGGAGGTGCTGGGTGTGGGCAGTATTTGGTATGGTGATGTTGGGTGTTGGCAGTAGTTGGTATGGTGGTGTTGGATGTGAGCAGTAGTTGGTATGGGGGTGTTGGGTGTTGGCAGTAGTTGGTATGGTGGTGCTGGGTGTGAGCAGTAGTTGGGATGGTGGTGTTGGGTGTTGGCAGTAGTTGGTATGGTGGTATAGGTGTGAGCAGTGGTTGGTATGGTGTTGTAGGGTGTGAGCAGTAGTTGGTATGGGGGTGTAGGGTGTGAGAAGTAGTTGGTATGGTGATGTTGGGTGTTGGCAGTAGTTTGTATGGTGGTGTTGGGTGTGGGTAGTAGTAGGTATGGTGGTGTTGGGTGTGAGCAGAAGTTGTTATGATGGTGTTGGGTGTGAGCAGAAGTTGGTATGGTGCTGTTGGGTGTGAGCAGTAGTTAGTATGGCGGTGTTGGGTGTGGGCAGTAGTTGGTATGGCAGTGTTGGGTGTGAGCAGTTGTTGGTATGATGGTGTTGGGTGTGAGCAGTAGTTAGTATGGTGGTTTTGGGTGTGGGCAGTGGTTGGTATGGGGGTGTTGGGTGTGAGCAGTAGTTGGTATGGTGCTGTTGGGTGTGAGCAGTAGTTAGTATGGCGGTGTTGGGTGTGGGCAGTAGTTGGTATGGCGGTGTTGGGTGTGAGCAGTAGTTGGTATGGTGCTGTTGGGTGTGAGCAGTAGTTAGTATGGTGGTGTTGGGTGTGGGCAGTAGTTGGTATGGTGGTGCTGGGTGTGAGCAGTAGTTGGTATGGTGCTGTTGGGTGTGAGCAGTAGTTAGTATGGTGGTGTTGGGTGTGGGCAGTAGTTGGTATGGTGGTGTTGGTTGTGAGCAGTAGTTGGTATGGTGGTGTTGGGTGTGAGCAGTAGTTAGTATGGTGGTGTTGGGTGTGGGCAATGGTTGGTATGGGGGTATTGGGTGTGAGCAGTAGTTGGTATCGTGGTGTTTGGTGTGGGCAGTGGTTGGTATGGGGGTGTTGGGTGTGAGCAGTAGTTGGTATGGTGGTGTTGGGTGTGGGCAGTAGTTGGTATGGAGGTGGTGGGTATGGGCAGTATTTGGTATGGTGATGTTGGGTGTGGGCAGTAGTTGGTATGGTGGTGTTGGGTGTGAGCAGTAGTTGGTATGGAGGTGCTGGGTGTGGACAGTATTTGGTATGGTGATGTTGGGTGTTGGCAGTATTTGGTATGGTGATGTTGGGTGTTGGCAGTAGTTGGTATGGTGGTGTTGGGTGTGGGCAGTGGTTGGTATGGGGGTGTTGGGTGTGAGCAGTAGTTGGTATGGTGGTGTTGGGTGTGAGCAGTAGTTAGTATGGTGGTGTTGGGTGTGAGCAGTAGTTGGTATGGAGGTGCTGGGTGTGGACAGTATTTGGTATGGTGATGTTGGGTGTGGGCAGTAGTTGGTATGGAGGTGCTGGGTGTGGGCAGTATTTGGTATGGTGATGTTGGGTGTGGGCAGTAGTTGGTATGGTGGTGTTGGGTGTGTGCAGTAGTTGGTATGGAGGTGCTGGGTGTGGGCAGTATTTGGTATGGTGATGTTGGGTGTGGGCAGTAGTTGGTATGGTGGTGTTGGGTGTGAGCAGTTGTTGGTATGGAGGTGCTGGGTGTGGACAGTATTTGGTATGGTGATGTTGGGTGTTGGCAGTAGTTGGTATGGTGGTGTTGGGTGTTGGCAGTAGTTGGTATGGTGGTGCTGGGTGTGAGCAGTAGTTGGGATGGTGGTGTTGGGTGTTGGCAGTAGTTGGTATGGTGGTATAGGTGTGAGCAGTAGTTGGTATAGTGGTGTTGGGTGTGAGCAGTAGTTGGTATTGGGGTGTAGGGTGTGAGAAGTAGTTGATATGGTGGTGTTGGTTGTGGGCAGTATTAAGTATGGTGGTGTTGGGTGTTGGCAGTAGTTTGTATGGTGGTGGTGGGTGTGGGCAGAAGTTGGTATGGTGGTGTTGGGTGTATGCGTATGGGATGTACACACAGATACACACAGAGAGATAGAAGAGACTGTCAGGGACTGCAGACATGATACAAGAGACTGTCAGAGACTGCGGACATGATACAAGAGACTGTCAGAGACTGCGGACATGATACAAGAGACTGTCAGCGACTGCGGACATGATACAAGAGACTGTCAGAGACTGCAGACATGATACAGGGGTTATTGGAGACTACAGACATGCTTCAGTAGTATACAAGAGACTGTGAGAGACTGCGGACATGATACAAGCAAATGTCAGAGACTGCAGACATGATACAAGCAACTGTCAGTGACTGCAGATATGATACAAGCGACTGTCAGAGACTACAGACATGATACAAGCAATGTCAGAGACTGCAAACATGATACAAGAGACTGTCAGGGACTGCAGACATGATAAAAGAGACTGTCAGGGACTGCAGACATGATACAAGAGACTGTCAGAGACTGTGGACATGATACAAGAGGCTGTCAGGGACTGCAGACATGATACAGTGCAGGGAGAGGAGTGTGTAGTGTATGGAGGTGGGTAGTATGTACAGAGAGAGGAGTGCGGAGTGTATGGTGGTGGGTAGTATGTACAGGGGAGGGGTGTGGAGTGTATGGAGGTGGGTAGTACGTACAGGAGAGGGGTGTGGAGTGTATGGAGGTGGGTAGTATGTACAGGAGAGGGGTGTGGAGTGTATGGAGGTGGGTAGTATGTACAGGAGAGGGGTGTGGAGTGTATGGAGGTGGGTAGTATGTGCAGGAGAGGGGTGTGGAGTGTATGGAGGTGGGTAGTATGTACAGGAGAGGGGTGTGGAGTGTATGGAGGTGGGTAGTATGTACAGGAGAGGGGTGTGGAGTGTATGGAGGTGGGTAGGAGAGGGGTGTGGAGTGTATGGAGGTGGGTAGTATGTACAGGAGAGGGGTGTGGAGTGTATGGAGGTGGGTAGTATGTACAGGGCAGGGGTGTGGAGTGTATGGAGGTGGGTAGTATGTACAGGGGAGGGGTGTGGAGTGTATGGAGGTGGGTAGTTTGTTTAATGATTTATGCACCATTTTTGCACTATCCCATCAGCACATTGTCACTTTGATTACGTCACAAGCACCTTTTTTTTTGCACAGTAATTTCTTATTTTAGCGTTTATTATTTTACGTTATTTAGCGTCTAATTATTTACGTGTCTAATTATTATTAATAATTAATTTTTAATTATTTAGCGTCTAATTATTTATTTAGCGTCTAATTCTTTACGTTTATTTAGCGTCTTATTTTACCTTTTGATATATGCAGTCTCCTGTCTATATACATGAAAATTATTCCCCCCTGCCCCCATTACACAGGGTGTAATAATCATCACCCGGGCACCCCACCCCCCGTTTTATTACGCATGGTGTAATTCTCTCCTTTCTCTCATGCAGACTTTTGTCCTAAATAACTTCATCTTCAAACCCGGTCACTGTGTGGAGGTGGGGGGCTTCATTCCGAGGGACTGTAAATGGTAAGTGATGATGCTAGCCTCGTTTTCTCATTACACAATATACTGTACGTCTGCTCTGTATAATCCAATCATTTACCAAAAGTAGAAAAGCATTCTCTGTGTACAATACATACTACTGACTCCTCCTCACTGGGAATTTGCCGTGTGGGGTCCCTCCAGTGGTGGCTGGTGCATTGGGGGCGCGCCCCCCTATCCATGCGTCTGGCCCCCTAATCTGCATGCAGGGATGCCGGAGGCATGGAGTTCAATAGCCATGTGATTAGAGCCAGAGGCTCGAATAGGCTAAAAAAAAGGGTGGGGCACCGCGCCCCGAGCCCACCCAGTTGTGTGACAATAGCGAATGACAATTCTCTATTGTCACACAGATCCTCCTCCTGGCCAATCAGGAAGCGGGTCCTGAGACCAGTTTCCTGATTGGCTGAAAGGAGAAGCCATGCAATTGGGCATGGATGAGGAGGGAGGAGACGCAGAAGATTGAGGGGGAAGAAGCCGAAGCCGCCACAAATGTCCAGGCAGGGTGAGTGAGTCGGGGGTCCTGCTGTGGTCCTGGGGGGGGGGGTGTATGGTGTGCAGCCTGGTGTGGTCCGGGGGGAGAGTATGGTTCGGTCCATCTTCCACCCCCCCCCCCGGCCCATGGAGCCCCAGACGCCACTGGGTCCCTCAAATACCTAACATCAGATGGTTTTGCTCAGAGCAAATTTAGCTCAAACATTTGTGCTTCTACATTGTGACAAAATGTCCTCCTGGATAAAACTTGTCTGACTTATCAGCCATCATGTGAAATATGACAACGCAACTAATGCAATAAGAAAATGTAAGAAATGTAAGAGCGAAATCAGGGCGGTTAAAATAGAACAGATAAGGCACATAGCGGAAGAGAGTAAAAAAAAACAAAAAAAAAAAAAAAAACAAGAAATTCTTTAAGTATATCAATAGTAAGAAAGTGAGGCCAAAATCCAAATTCCCCGTAAAGGAGGATGAAGGGAATCTGGCCACAAAGTACAAAGAGAAGGCGAAGACGTTAAATAAATTCTCCTCCGTCTGCACTGGGGGGGAGGGGGGGCTACACTAACCCAGCTTGTAATGTAACACATCACAGGAAGCACCCTCATAGTTAACAGAAGACAGACTCAGAACTAGACTTGAAAAACTTAACACCAATAAGTCACCAGGAGCGGATGGCTAACACCCGAGGGTCCTTAAAGAACTCAACCGGGTGATAGCCAGACCATTGTTCCTAATTTTTTAAGGATAGTCTACTGACGGGAATGGTGCCAGCAGATTGGAAAAAAGCCAACGTGGTACCAATATTTAAAAATGGGGTGAGATATATCATGGGAAACTATAGGGCGGTCAGTCTAACATCAATAGTGTGCAAGACATTGGAGGGGATGATAAAGGACTATATACAAGACTTTAGTAATGAAAACGGTATCATTAGCAGAAGTTAGCATGGATTCATACAAAAAAAAAATCGTTCTTGCCAGACCAATCTATTAACCTTCTATGAAGAAGTAAGCTGCCATCTAGATAAAGGAAGGTCTGTGGATGTGGTGTATCTAGATAAAGGAAGGTCTGTGGATGTGGTGTATCTAGATAAAGGAAGGTCTCTGGATGTGGTGTATCTAGATAAAGGAAGGTCTGTGGATGTGGTGTATCTAGATAAAGGAAGGCCTGTGGATGTGGTGTATCTGGATAAAGGAAGGCCTGTAGATGTGGTGTATCTAGATAAAGGAAGACCTGTAGATGTGGTGTATCAAGATAAATGACGGCCTATGGATGTGGTGTATCTAGATAAAGGAAGGCCGCCTAGGCGGCTTGAGCGGAATTTCTCTCCTCCTCCCTCCCTGCAATCTTCTGGGACACGTCACAGGTCCCAGAAGATTGCCCGTCCACTGAGTACGCGCAGCGGGACTCGCGCATGCGCAGTGTGCACCCGGTGTCACAGCCAGGTGCCCACACTAGAGATACCGGCGCCGCGGGGAGAAGGAGAGATTTGAGGCTCCCCCCGGCCACATCACTTCACTATGGGACAGGTGAGTGTGTGACAAAAAGTGTATCTGCTGACTTTTAATAAACCCCAAAACGGGTGGAACTCCGCTTCTAGACTTTAGTTGTTAGATAGGTCTATTGTAATACTGCTATATCTTTTTTTTCGGGAGGGTGGGGGGGAGACTGTTGCTATCTTTGCGCTGGTCACAGAGCCACCTTGTGGTGTAGCTCTGACCAGTGCTGTATCTTGGCCTAGGCCGACAAGGCCCAGGCCTAGGGGGGCACTTTACAGGGGGGGCAGCAAAAAAGCTGCACCTCGCAGAAAAAAAAAAAACAGCCCCCTCCCTGCTCCCGCACGAAAAGTGTCCCCGCCAACTTTCGCTACACTTTTAGTATAGTGCCAGTCTTATGGGGCGAATTGGGCCAAAGGGCAGGGCCCAGGAGGCAAATAAGTCTGGCACCCACATGAAGCACTCACACTGCGACCTGCCAGATGATAATACCGGCGGGTGAGGATATTCGGAAAGACCGCAGGCCGCCAACCACACTTAATACAACTGGTCCAATGGCAGTCGGCAGTAATGAGGCGGCACTGATAAAGCTACACTGATGGGCACTGATGAGGCTGAACTTTTGGGAAAACTGATGAGGCTACGCTGATGGGCACTGATACACCGTGGATGTGGTCTGTGGTTTACAGATGACAGAACAGGTCAGAAACAGGAAGGGGTGTGGCCTTTACAGGAAGGGGTGGGTCATATTTAAATTGGGGGGTGCACAAGTTTAGTCAGTCCTAGGGCAGCACAAAACCTAAATACACCACTGGCTCCCACACCTATTTCTCACTTGGCAGTATGGACCTTCAGTTTTGTTTAGCTTGGCCTTTGCTGTTTTAACTACTTGCCGACCGCCCACAGTATATTTACTGCGGCAGTCAGCCCCTCACAGGCAAAGCGACGTAGGACTACGTCGCTAGCCTGTGAGGCTCTAGGGGTCGAGCGCGCGCCGCCGGAGGCGCGCTCCCGTCCCCGCTCGCTCCTGCACATCCCTGTGCATGTGACCAGCGGACCCGATGTCCGCCGGCCACTCGCGATCTCCCGGTGGAGAGGGAGAAAGGCAAACACAGCCGCCTGTCATTCTCCCCTGTGTAAGAACAGAGATCATACGGTCCTGCTAATGTAGGATCGTATGTCTCTGTTGTTACACCACTAGTCACACCCCTTTACAGTTAGAAGCACGCCCCTAGGGACACACTTAACCCCTGCATCACCAATAAATTTAACCCCTTCCCTGCCAGTGTAATTTTTACAGTAACAGTGCATATGTATAGCACTGATTACTGTAGTAATGTCACTGGTACCCCCAAAAGTGTAAAAAATGTCAGTCAGGGGTCAGATCTGTCCGCCGCAATGTCGCAGTCCCGCAAAAAAAAAAAAACGCAATCGCCGCCATTACTCGTTAAAAAACGCGATAACTTTTGCGCAAACCAATCAAAATACGTTTATTGCGATTTTTTTTACCAAACATATGTAGCAGAAAACAAATTGGCCTAAAATGTTAAAAAATTTTGATTTTTACATTTTTTTGGGGGAATTTCATATAAAAAAATGTGAAAAATATTATTATTTACGTTCTTTTTTGTTTATAGCGCAAAAAGTAAAAATTGCACAGGTGATCAAATACCACCAAAAGAAAGCTCTGTTTGTGGGGAAAAAAGGACGTCAAATTTGTTTAGGTACAGCGTCGCACGACCGCGCAATTGTCCGTTAAATTCACGCAGTGCTGAATCGCAAAATAGGGCCTGGTCAGGAAGGGGGTAAAATCTTCTGGGGCTTAAGTGGTTAAAGTTTTTCTTTTTCTGGCTTTGTACCCTCCCAAATTGTGCATATCTCTTGTCTCTCATGGGACCTTCCTAGAGGATGACTTGATAAAACACTGTTATTACCGGATAACTCCTTTTCCAGGAATCCTCCAGGACGGTATGCTTCTTGCCCTAAGGTTCTTATTTTAAGTATGAGTGGTTGTGTGTGCCTTTCAGTTCATCTTTGGTAACACTGAAGGGCAGTAGTGGATGGGGAGCTTTTAACTTCTCTCTGTGCTTGGGTTTCCTGTTGGAGAGGAGCCGATCTCATGTGACCGTCCTGGAATTTTCCTGGAAAAGGAGCTATCAGGTAATAACTTGGTCTTTTCTACATCTCCCAGCAGTGACTCAATAGCCCAGCTCACCTTCCCTCCTTTAACGTCTAAGTTCAGCTCCCCCTCCTAGTGGTAACTACTTAGCCCAGTTTCCCCTTCTGCCTCCCACAGCAGTGGCTTGGCAGTCTCAGCTCCACCTGCTCCTTCTCCCAGCAGTTGTTCTGCTCCCCTGCTCCTTCTCCCAGCAGATGCTCTTCTCCCCTTGTTCCTTCTCCCAGCAGTTGCTCAGCTCCACCTGCTCCTTTTGCAATCAATGAGTTTGTAGATCAGCTCCCTTTCCCAGACATTGCTCAGGTCACTCAGAGAGAAGAGAGCTGAGACCAGACTTGAATGACTTTCTTAGTTTCACTTGTGAATTTTCAGGATGAATTGTTCTACAGTGGCTGCAACCACAATTGTAAGTGAGGGATTGTCTTAAAGATTCCTTTTTGCTTGTTAAAGTGGGCATTTTCAATTTTTTTTCGAGGGTCCCTTACCTTATTTTCAGGGCATTTTTGATTGTTCTTCCTCCTTCTCCCCCCTCTGTGGCCACGGCCACCGACATCACTTCCGCCTTTGCATTGCATCCTGGGAGTGGTTTGTCATCACTCCCAGGAGGCTGGAATCAGGAAGAACTCCCCCGAACACTCCCTGGAATCAGGAAGAAGGACACAGCAGATTACATTGTGGCTTCAGATGCCCATGTCTAAGATGGCCGCACCCAGACAGCGTTTTTAAAAGTAAGATTTTGACTAAAATCCAATACCGTACACCTTGTAAGTATGAGAATAGCGGTTCTGTAAAGGGCGATGGATTAGTATTATAGGGGTATTTTTAGTTAAAAAAAGTATTTGAGGCCGGAACTCTGCTTTTAGAATATGTACAGTAAACAACCATATGTCCCTATTCAGGCTACAGGTTCACTTTAGGTATTTTTTTTTTTGGTATGGGGATGTGTATTATCAGGCCCCTATTTGTTTTAAAATGTTTTTCAAGCAAACCATCCCCAAAATATTAGCTAACATAATTTATATTAATAAAGGCCAAGTGTCTCTACGTCCAGTCCCTGTGTCCGTGGGATTGCGCTACTGCGCATGTGCCCCACAGACAGCCGTTGGGACTTGGAGCGCAGAGACTTCGGGGGCCGCTGGATGAATGCGAGAGGAAGAGTGGGGCAGGGACAGAGGAGGAAAGGGGCAGGGATGGAGGATGAGTGGAACAAGGAGATATTATTAGAGAGGAGGGGCGGAGGAGGAAATGGGCATTACCGTAGGTTTCTGGAGAACTGGATTACAGGATAACAAACAACATCATACCCCATATAAATCATATCTTACTATATAAAGTACAAGTGTCTCTGCGTCCAGTCCCTGTGTCCGTGGGATTGCGCTACTGCGCATGTGCCCCACGGACAGCCGTTGGGACTTGGAGCGCAGAGACTTTGGGCGGCCGGGAGAAAATGTTGAAGTGGCGGGTGTGCGCGGGCACGCGAGAGCCGCTCGGTCAGCTAGGGCAACAGGGACGCTATGCGCAGAGCTAGCTACGTCATGCGGCTCTCGCGTTGTTAGAAAAAAAAAAGAGATAAGCGAGAGCCGCTCAGTCAACTTTGCGCATAATGTTTGCCCATATGTTGTAGCGCCCGTTAATTTAACGGGCTTAATATCTAGTTATATATAATTTTACTTTTATGAATTATCACTAAAAGTGGCAGAAGTACCTCTGATACCCATGGGAGTACCACTGGTAAATGACTCAAGTACTATATCCAACAAGGTCAGCTGAGCATAATTGCGGTTTCTGTCTTTCTAGGTTTTTCATAAGCTTTGGAAAAGATGAGATGAATTTAGCATTTTACTTTGAGCCTCGATTTGACCGCTATGAACATCAGAGAAAGATAGTCTTGAACACGAGGAGGGATGGTTCCTGGGGAGAGTGGCAGATGGAAACCTCCTTTCCCTTCAATGACGGGACAGACACCAAGGTACGTCTATGCTGGAAGGGGAAGAACAAATGTTAGATGGGGCAAAGTGGCATCTCTGTTCATACTGGACACGGGATATCCATCTATGAAAGATGTAGTAGGCAGTCAGTGATGGCTTAGGGGAAGGGTAGATAGGCTTTGCTATAATGGTCTCCCCTTCAGCTCATTCCATGAAGGATAAGAACCTCCCACGTAGGAAGAGCCAATGGATTCCATCATGCTGCCATTGTGTGCTGTGATATACCGCCTAGAGAATGGTTTGCGGTTGGTCAGATTACTGATTGTCAGAATTATTGACTTACAAAATATTCCATGTAACATTTCTATTTTGTGTACGCATGTCTTATTGAAAATGTTATGTTTGTGAGATGAATATTATAGGAAGAGGAGAGAACAGAGATCAGGAAATCCATGACATGGAATGTCACTATAAAATTCCCTGTAAAGGCTCAATCTAGGGAGCAGTGAGGGGCTGGTCAGGAACTGAAGCTCATCAGCATGTGGGGGTAGGTGGTTTGTGGTGGTCATCACATCCTTCATGCTTAACTCCTAGTTGGGCACCAAGCAAGGGTCACATGAGAGACCATTCCATGGTGGGTTCTTCCGGACTACTTTTGGCACCTATAACAGGATCACTTTACTACACATGGGGTACCTTTTGTGTTCTTGTGCCATTTTCATTAATGCCCTGGGACAAGACTGATGCTTCTGTGGGGGGAATACTTGACCTTAACCACTTGCCGACTGCTCACTCGAGCTCTACTGCGGCAAAGTGGTTAGTTCCCGTCCAGAGAAGTAGACCTACGCCGCCGGAGGCTCGCTCCCACTGTATTCAGTCACAGCGGGAGTCGGGCCAGGGGAGGAGCGGCGGTGATCACCGCCGCTCTTCCCCGATCGTCGGGGAATCGAGTTTGGAGATCCGCCCGCTTGTGTAAACAAAGTGGGCGGATCTCCTAAGTGACAGGCAGGGTCAGATTGCAGGGTTCAGCATAGCTGAACCTGCGATCTGTCCCTGTGTCACTCAGTCACCTCCCACCACACACGTTAGTAAGCACCAGGCATACATTAACCCCTCCCTCTCCAATAAAATTAACCCCTTCCGTGCCAGTGTCATTTTTACAGTAACAGTGCATATTTATAGCACTCATTACTGTAGTAATGTCACTGGTACCCCCAAAAGTGTCAAAAATGTCAGTCAAGGGTCCGATCTGTCCGCTGCAATGTCGCAGACCCGCAAAAAAAAAACACCAAAAATGACAAAAATCTTTCCCTTAGTTAGTAAACGCAATAACTTTTGCGCAAACCAATCAAAATACGCTTATTGCGATTTTTTTTTTACCAAACATAGGTAGCAGAAAACAAATTGGCCAAAAATTTAAAAAAATTTTGATTTTTACATTTTTTTGGAAATTTCATATAAAAAAATGTGAAAAATATTGTTATTTTTTCAAAATTTACGCTGTTTTTTTGTTTATAGCGCAAAAAAGTAAAAATCGCATAGGTGATCAAATACCACCAAAAGAAAGCTCTGTTTGTGGGAAAAAAAGGACGTAAATTTTGTTTGGGTACAGCGTTGCACGACCGCGCAATTGTCAGTTAAAGTCGCACAGTGCCGAATCGCAAAAAGTGGCCTGGACGTAAGACAGCAAAATCCTCCGGTGGTAAAGTGGTTAAGGTGTGCCTCTGCTTTTAGAGATGAAGGTGCACTATGTACACTTTCACCGTAAGCTTTCTTCAGTTATCTCTTGGGTCCTCATGACAATGTACACCTTCTCTGTAATCTGTATTTAGGAGGGACACACTGAGCCTTGTCAATATCCACCCATCCAGTGTATCACCGCTACCTCACTCCCAGTAATGATATGGGGTGCCGTGCACAGAGCATAGTGTGAATATCAATTAACCCTTCCATACCTGGCCACAGGGGAGCACTGCCAGTCTGTTTAAGTTGTTATGGGAGACGGACCATTCACGGAGAGAGTGCTGACAACTCCCTCCTGCAAGAGGTTATCCACCCTATCTCAGACACACGCGTAATGATAGGCTGATAATAATTTCCCTTACCCTAGATAACCATTGCGTCTTCACGCCATATTACACTCGTACTGATTTCTTCATACTCCAAGTACCTTAGTGACCTGAACCATGGGATGGTGCTGATTATTTGCATTGCACCCATTTAGGAATTTCTGACCAGACAGGAACAAGGTTCCATAACCTTTCTTGAAAAAGTGCAGCCGCTTACAAAGTCCAAATGCAAGAACAATCTTTCTTCCTACATCCCTAACTCAGGCTATGTGCTTCCTTGGGATGCCTGCAAAGGTAGAGGCCATGGAAAATACAGTGTCCATCAGTGGCACTCTCTCTAGCAGCTGGTGTCATTGCGGTGAATAGGGATGGGCTAGAACATCAGCTGTTCGTGTGTTCACTGAACACATGAACAAATGGGGTGCTCAGTGGGAAGTTTGCCCGCCGATGAGCGCCCCATAATGCACTGCCCTTGTGCAGTGAATAAATTACTGATGTTTGGCCAAAGCATGCACATGACCTGTATGCTTTGGCCAATCACAGCACAGTGTCCTGTCAGAGCCATGATTGCCTAAAGGCAGGCTGCCTTTAACCAATCATGGCTCAGGGGCTAAATCCACACCCCACACTATATAAGGCTGCTGCTTACACAGCAGCCGTGTATAGTGTGTGATAATAGAGGTTAGGCAGGTAGTTAGTGGATAGTGAGGTGAGTTTTTTTTAGTGCAGTCAGTGTAGTGTACAGGCATACCCAACTTTTATCATGTATAGATTGTTGTAGACCTGGGTCCTCTCGCAGTGCTCCCCAAGTTTTTACATCACCCGTGGCACCGCCCCATTCTGATGTCACAAGAGCCCCATAATGCACTGCTCTGGTGCAGTGAATAAATTACTGACGTGACGTCAGAAGGGGCGGTGCCACCATGTGATGCAACCGGGTGTTCCCGCCCCCTTCCTATAAAAGAGCTGTCATGTCTCAAACAGCTCATTAGTCAAGAGGCGTGTGAAGAGGCGGGGGCATCTTTTTTTTTTCTTTCTATTTTTCGGGGTGTTCGGCCCATCACTAGCGGTGAACCCTAAGTTTTGATGATCTTTACATCCCGGTAGTAGTAAGTGACATCCTTCTCCCTTATGGGCACCAAGCCTCTGTGGGGGAAACTCTCAGCTTTACCCACTACAAGCTTCATGCTGCAACTATATTACGGAGAGACAAATGTGTATGATTGGGAGAATACAGGGAATGGCTATGAATGCTCTTCATCTAAAGTCATCTCTGAGGGCAGAATTCCCCAACTAAAAATGACAAGGCTTAATTCTATATGGGGTGGAATAAGAAATAACTGACACAGAAATCTAGTTTTTTCACCAACAATTCTCATTTACCCCAAGTCAGTCATAGTAGATAGGACCCCTATCAAGGACACATATGAGTTGGAGCTATGGCTGGAACAGTGACAGATAGGGCCCTTATTAAGACAGATGTGTATTGAGGCCTCTTCTTTTTTTTTTTGTATAGAGACAAAGTGTAACGACACCCCAAAGTATGAAAGGAGTTACAGTCGTCTAGGATAATCCGCTCCCGAACACCAGGACAGCTATCGACCACTCCAATCCCCCATACATGAAGCCCATACAAATAATCCCCCCCCCAAGTACGAGACAAGGCTCCGTATTGAGGTCAAGTGAGAATAGCTCTCTTCTGCTCGTTTATTGAAAGAAACACAGCATTTATATACACTTTGAGAGTACCACATGAACAATGACTGTGTAATTACATCCCTTTGTAGACAGCCAGGTGATCTCATTAACATACTTATCAATAGTCTCAGACCCAATTAACATACTGTCCTATTTTAGACAAAAGCACTTAGTTAGTCAGTAGACATTCTTTAGGAGGGGCTGCTGGAAACAATCCCTCCCTCTCTCTCTCCAGCTAATACACATTGATTAGCAGACATGGTGTCTCTCATAGTTCCTGGACACCCAAATTAGGAGTTGCACTTCCTGTGCCTTACAGTGTATAGGAATAAGATAGATCTCCATATTTCCTGAGAGATACTGGTAATGCATATTACTGTCCCATTTGAAGTAGTCCAAACCATATTCTCAGTGTACACCACCCTCCCGGTCATCCGCATCCATAAAAGATGCAGGGTGACTTAAACATAAGAAAGCCACACAAGGCTGGACATGGTGCCTCCCAACCTCTTTAAAGGAATTTGGGGTCCACAACCCCCATGCCCAAAGTGACTCCTGTCACAACAAGAATTAGATATTTTGCAGACATGGTTTGTTCACAGTGATCTTCAGAAAAAAACGTATTGAAAATAACCAAGAAAGGCATAACATTTCCATTGTTATACACCAAATATTTAAGCCCAGCCCCCAAGGATTCACTGCCAAATTATAAAGCCCCAATGCACAGTCAAGTCATGGCACTCCTGCACAGTTCTCACCTTTTGGCATTTTTAGTGTGGATGCTATTTAGCTGGCATGGCATACATCAGCGTCTCTCAATCTTTTTGCCCCAGAGGAACCTTTGAAAAAATGTTTAGGTCTTGGAGAACCCCTGCTAAAATCAACTAACTGGTAGCTCCTTACCTTGGTGGCCAGTTGTGAGAATGCCCCACTTACAGTTGTGGTCAAAATGCCACTATTATAGGCTGTGAAAAAGATTTTTGATGTCATGGAGCTGGCCCCACAAAGGGGTGTTGGGCCCTGAAATAAGCAGGCACCATCGAATGGGAGATTAATCAGCCACAGCTCAAGGAAACCCTAGAAACCTCTGAAGGAACTCTGGGTGAGAATGGTTGGCATACAGGGACTCCAAACTGGACAACCGTTATTGATCTCCTGAGGGCTCCAGTCATTGTTCTAGGTGACAGATACACCGTCCTCAAAGAGACCCAACACTAAAACATCCTTTCTATTAACAATGTTCTGCACCACATAAATAAAGAATACATAAGATAAGCTGCATGGACATAACATCTTATGGAAAGATTTTTGTTTAAATGAACGGTTTGGTGGTAATGTCTTTGTCTCTACAGCCAACACTCATTGACTTTTTATAGTCCAGTAAGCTGACACCGTGCCACCTCTTTTCTTACAGGTTTGCTTTGAGTTTGAGGAAGACAAGGTCACCATACAATTACCTAATGGAAAGTCTTTCTTCTTTCCAATCCGCTTTCCCATAGAGGGGATCTCATACATGGGCATTAAAGACCTCCAGCCCAAGTACATCAGACTAAAATCAAGAATCCATTAATAAAGGAGCCGCCTGTCCCACATGTCCATATCCTGGCTGCTCATGTAGCCATACATTGTGCTTTGCTCAGTTCATTTACTGGAAATGAGTTTCATCTATATTTTAAATAAAATTCTATGAACTATATTGTGTCGGATCATACCAGTCATTTTATTTAGCGCCAAACTGACTTTGGATTTATTGGTGTAGTCTATAGCAAATCACTGCCTGCTGCATAGCGCCCTCCTGCTGGAGGTTTGTTGCATTACTTTTAAATGGCACACATTAACCAAAAGAAGGTACTGATGCTACATTTTCTGCCTGCATTGTCTGATTTCCAGTAAAAACTTTCGGATCTTCTATATATTTAAATATTTTCTGTCTCCAGACTGAAAGCTGTATACAGAAAGTTATTCCAAGCTTTAACCATAAACTTTCAACAAATTACATGCTGAAAAATGCAACTTCACAACAAGGTCCAAACTCTACGCAAATGCAAACAGTAGCTGCAGTGGATTTGCCCAGTACAGGCAGGGATAGGGTATGGGTAGTAGTTGTGGCAGTGCACGTAGTAGTACCCCCAGTATGGACAGGGGCAATGTTAGGGGTAGGAGTTCCTGGAGCAGCTTTAGTCTCAGTGTAAAGGTAGTAGATAAGAAGGCAATAGAGTAGGGGCAGTAGTAGTAACAGTAAGAGTAATGGTAAAGAAGCAGTGGTGGTAGCAGAACAGTTTTATTTATTTATATATGTATATGTAGTTAAACAGTGAGAGTAGTATTAGCTGTATTAGCTGTAACATTTTACAATAGTAAGAGTAGAGGTGATTGAAGCAGTAGGTGTAGTAGCAGTATAGAAAGGGTAGTGGTAAAGGAATTAGTATTTGTAGCTGTGGGCATGGTAGCCGTAAGGTTAAAAAGGGGAGTAGGAGCTTTGCTCACAGTTGCACGGAAAGGGTATTAATGGTAGGGGTAGTAGTAGGAATAAGTGTGGTAGTAGTCAAAATTATGGCTGGAAGGCCTGCCTTGGTTCTACACATGGCACCAAAGCACTTTCCCCACTACCCTCTCCCCACTTTTATGTTTTGTCCGTGTTTTTATTTGGAGTCCGTCACTGCACTTTCACCTTTTTTCTTTATTTGCACAGACTGGAGTGTGTGGGTCCTCGGGCCCAGCCTTAAGTCTTGGGAGGGGGTGGATATGGCCTTTTGGCTTAGTTCGCCCTCTCCCATGGGGTCTCCCTTCGGGGGAGCCCTACTTAGTACTCGGTGGGGGCTGTTTCGGCAGTCCCCCTGAAGAACGGGGTCGGTCTGGTTTCGGCCAGACAGACCATGAGTACCTTATGTCCCTGTCAGGAGCCTTGCGCCCCGGGGGATTGAGGTTTCGGGTCCTACCTCTTCGGAGGGAAGACCATTCGATTTCGCACACCCTGTGCTTTTTTGTGTTCTCACCTTGTGTGTGTGCACTTTTTTATGCACCGGGTGGAGTCTTTTGAGTGTGTTGCACACGCTACGGGCTTTAAAAAAAAAAAAAAAAAAAAAAAAAGTAGTCAAAATTATGGCACAATTTTAAGTCAGTCAGTAAAAAACATAAGTAAGCTGCTTCAGCTATTGAAACTTAAAACAGAGGTCTTTGAATATATTTTCATAGTCACACTGCCACATCAAGGCACCTCTGATAAGTGCGGTCTCTAACTACGCTCTCTGAGTTCCCAGCTATGGGACATATACAGTATCTCACAAAAGTAAGTACACCGCTCACATTTTCGTAAATATTTTATTCTATCTTTTCATGTGACAACACTGAAGAAATGACACTTTGCTACAATGTAAAGTAGTGAGTGTACAGCTTGTATAACAGTGTAAATTTGCTGTCCCCTCAAAATAACTCAACACACAGCCATTAATGTCTAAACCGCTAGCAACAAAAGTGAGTACACCCCTAAGTGACAATGTCCAAATTGGGCCCAAATTGTCAATATTTTGTGTGGCCACCATTATTTTCCAGCACTGCCTTAACCCTCTTGGGCATGGAGTTCACCAGAGCTTCACAGGTTGTCACTGGAGTCCTCTTCCCCTCCTCCATGATGACATCACAGAGCTGGTGGATGTTAGAGACATTGCGCTCCTCCACCTTCTGTTTGAGGATGCCCCACAGATGCTCAATAGGGTTTAGGTCTGGAGACATGCTTGGTCAGTCCATCACCTTTACCCTCAGCTTCTTTAGCAGGGCAGTGGTTGTCTTGGAGATATGTTTGGGGTCGTTATGTTGGAATACTGCCCTGCGGCCCAGTCTCTGAAGGGAGGGGATCATGCTCTGCTTCAGTATGTCACAGTACATGTTGGCATTCATGGTTCCCTCAATGAACTGTAGCTCCCCAGTTCTGGCAGCACTCATGCAGCCCCAGACCATGACACTCCCACCACCATGCCTGACTGTAGGAAGACACACTTGTCTTTGTACTCCTCACCTGGTTGCCACCACACACGCTTGAAACCATCTGAACCAAATAAGTTTATCTTGGTCTCTTTAGACTACAGAATATGGTTCCAGTAATCCATGTCCTTAGTCTGCTTGTCTTCAGCAAACTGTTTTGGCTTTCTTGTGCATCATCTTTAGAAGAGGCTTCTTTCTGGGACAACAGCCATGCAGACCAATTTGATGCAGTGTGCGGCGTATGGTCTGAGCACTGACAGGCTGACCCCCCACCCCTTCAACCTCTGCAGTAATGCTGTCAGCACTCATACGTCTATTTCCCAAAGTCAACCTCTGGATATGACGCTGAGCACGTGCACTCAACTTTGGTCGACCATGGCAAAGCCTATTCTGAGTGGAACCTGTCCTGGTAAACCACTGTATGGTCTTGGCCACAGTGCTGCAGCTCAGTTTCAGGGTCTTGGCACTCTTCTTATACCCTAGGAAATCTTTATGTAGAGCAACAATTCTTTTTTTCAGATCCTCAGAGAGTTCTTTGCCATGAGGTGCCATGTTGAACTTCTAGTGGCCAGTATGAGAGAGTGAGAGCGATAACACCAAATTTAACACACCTGTCCCCCATTCACACCTGAGACCTTGTAACACCCTTGTAACGAGTCACATGACACCGGGGAGGGAAAATGGCTAATTGGGTCCATTTTGGCCATTTTAACTTGTGGGTGTACTGACTTTTGTTGCCAGTGGTTTATACATTATTGGCTGTGTGTTGAGTTATTTTGAGGGGACAGCACATTTACACTGTTATACAAGCTGTACACTCACTACTTTACATTGTAGCAAAGTGTCATTTCTTCAGTGTTGTCACATGAAAAGATAGAATAAAATATTTACAGAAATGTGAGGGGTGTACTCACTTTTGTGAGATACTGTAGCAATGTATAAGTATTAATCCATGTGCTTGAGAGAATCTATTGGGCCCCTATAAGTGGACCTTTTTATCTTTCATATCCTGTTTATACGATACTCTACAAAACATATTTTAACATTTACTACAATGTTTACATGCTTTATTAGGATTTTGGTGTCTGTTGATGTATTGTTCTAGTATATCTGCCATTTTTACAGAAAGGGATGCATTAGAGATGTTTGGGAGGTCAGCCTAAAACAGAAAAGTGGAGGTAACATGTATTATGCTAGAAAAAAAAAAAAGAGCCACAGAGTTCCAGAGAGATCAGAACTCCAAAAGATGTATATGCCAACGGCGGATTCAAAAACAGAGAGTAGCTGTACATATTGTTGGAGATTTGGGTCAGTGGGATTGCAGCACTTGGGCTCATAGGTGTGCGCAGCCTATTGCATTAGGCTGTGCACCCCAAAGCCCAAACACATATTCATGTGTATATACTGATGGTGTCAGTAGGGTTGAGATCGTTGTCTGTAGTTCTATTGTTATTTTTTATTCTTTTTTACAATTTTATTTTTTTTGTTAGCACAGTTAGGGAGCTTTGGTGAAATATAAGGGGTCTAAACAGGGGGAATCTGCACCACAAGGGGTGATTAGGGTGTGCCCAGGCACCCCTGGCACACCCTGTGCGCACGCCTATGCTTGGGCTTCTTAAAACAAAATAGTATTTTATTTTTCTTATCAGAAACAGTATGAAAGAGAGAAAGAAAGAGAGAAAGAAAGAGAGAAAGAAAGAGAGAAAGAAAGAGAGAAAGAAAGAGAGAAAGAGAGAGGGAAGGGGGAAAGAGAGAAAGAGAGAAAGAAAGAGGGAAGGGGGAAAGAATGAAAGAGAGAAAGAGAGAAAGAGAAAAAGAGAGAAAGAGAGAAAGAGAGAAAGAGAAAGAGAGAAAGAGAAAGAGAGAAAGAGAAAGAGAGAAAAAGAGAGAAAGAAAGAGGGAAGGGGGGAAAGAATGAAAGAAAGAAGGGAGGGAGAAAGAAAGAAAGAAAGAAAGAAAGAAAGAAAGAAAGAAAGAAAGAAAGAAAGAAAGAAAGAAAGAAAGAAAGAAAGAAAGAAAGAAAGAAAGAAAGAAAGAAAGAAAGAGAGAAAGAGAGAAAGAGAGAGGGAAGGGGGAAAGAGAGAAAGAGAGAAAGAAAGAGGGAAGGGGGAAAGAATGAAAGAGAGAAAGAGAGAAAGAGAAAAAGAGAGAAAGAGAGAAAGAGAGAAAGAGAAAAAGAGAGAAAGAAAGAGGGAAGGGGGGAAGAATGAAAGAAAGAAAGAAGGGAGGGAAGAAAGAAAGAAAGAAAGAAAGAAAGAAAGAAAGAAAGAAAGAAAGAAAGAAAGAAAGAAAGAAAGAAAGAAAGAAAGAAAGAAAGAGAGAAAGAGAGAAAGAGAGAGGGAAGGGGGAAAGAGAGAAAGAGAGAAAGAAAGAGGGAAGGGGGAAAGAATGAAAGAGAGAAAGAGAGAAAGAGAAAAAGAGAGAAAGAGAGAAAGAGAGAAAGAGAAAAAGAGAGAAAGAAAGAGGGAAGGGGGGAAGAATGAAAGAAAGAAAGAAAGAAGGGAGGGAGAAAGAAAGAAAGAAAGAAAGAAAGAAAGAAAGAAAGAAAGAAAGAAAGAAAGAAAGAAAGAAAGAAAGAAAGAAAGAAAGAGAGAAAGAGAGAAAGAGAGAAAGAGAGAGGGAAGGGGGAAAGAGAGAAAGAGAGAAAGAAAGAGGGAAGGGGGAAAGAATGAAAGAGAGAAAGAGAGAAAGAGAGAAAGAGAAAAAGAGAGAAAGAGAGAAAGAGAGAAAGAGAAAAAGAGAGAAAGAGAGAAAGAGAGAAAGAGAAAGAGAGAAAGAGAATGAGAGAAAGAGAAAGAGAGAGGGAAGGGGGAAAGAGAGAAAGAGAGAAAGAAAGAGGGAAGGGGGAAAGAATGAAAGAGAGAAAGAGAGAAAGAGAAAAAGAGAGAAAGAGAGAAAGAGAGAAAGAGAAAAAGAGAGAAAGAAAGAGGGAAGGGGGGAAGAATGAAAGAAAGAAAGAAGGGAGGGAGAAAGAAAGAAAGAAAGAAAGAAAGAAAGAAAGAAAGAAAGAAAGAAAGAAAGAAAGAAAGAAAGAAAGAAAGAAAGAAAGAAAGAAAGAAAGAAAGAATGAAAGAAATAAAGAAGGGAGGGAGAAAGAAAGAAATAAAGAAGGGAGGGAGAAAGAAAGAAAGAAAGAAAGAAAGAAAGAAAGAAAGAAAGAAAGAAAGAAAGAAAGAGAAAGGAATGGAGAAGGAAAGAAAGGAATAGAGGAAGAAAGCAAGAGGGGAGGGAGAAAGAAAGAAAGAAAGGAAAAGAGCTGGAGGAAGGGTGCCCCTTACATCAGCGTACTCACTGGAAGGAGAAGGGATGGATGGGATGGATCAGGCGCCATCTTTCCTCTTCTGGTTGCTGGTCTTCAATCTTCCTGCCCACACCTCATCTTCTCCGAGGAGAAAACTGTCAGGAGTGTGGGCGGGGCAAGCACAGGTGGAGAGGGCGGGAGGAGTAGCAGAAGCAGCTTTCTCTCCTCCCCCATCTGTGGGCTGTGGGGGAGGGGGAAGTGTCAGCGCCGTGGCTCTAGTATCTGGCTGTGATCTGGAGGTGTCGGTGAGCTCCCATCCCCCGGTGAGCTGCTCCTGATCACAGCCCCGAATCGTAGCAGATTGTACCGCTTGCTGCCAGCCTCAGAGGTGGCTTTTTAACTCGGCAAATTAGGCGGCCACGAGGCCCCTGTGAGTGCGAGGCCTTAGGCGACTGCCTAATATGCCTAACTAGAGAGCTGCCTCTGACAGTGGACACCCCTGCCGAGTGCCCCTGTGCAGCGCAAAGGGCTTCGACATTTCTCCGTTAAGCCTAATTCTAGCAGAAGGTCGTGCATTAAGTACTCAGACCCACCTAATAAAATTACTGCCTAAACCCATGCGCTCTAGGACTGCCCAAAGGTAGGGCCATTCAGCACAATCAAAGGCCTTAGCCGTGTCTAATTAAAAAATATCCCGATGGCCAGGATTATCAATAGGTAATTGTAGATTTAAAGTGGAGTTCCACCCTAAAATAAAACTTTTTTCCATCTTCTTCCTCTCTGTCACCTGGAAAATAAATGGATAGTCGCAATTTTTCTTTTACTTACCTTGTTTAGAAGAAAATATACTTACCTTACTTCCTCTTCCTCCCCTCGGCGGCCACGGCCCGTCGTCACTTCCTGGCTTGCAATGATTCCTGGGAGCTGAACGTCATCGCTCCCAGGAATCAATGCGCCTGCACCGGCCCCGACGTCAGTTCCGGTGCAGGCGCCATCATACCTTGCTAAACAGCTTCTGGGCATGCCCAGAAGCTGTGCAGGGATGACGCAGAGGCACCGGAAGTGACGGCGCAGTGCATTGTGGGACCAAAGAAGACGGAAGAGGACGCAGAAGAGGATCGCGCTGGCTTCAGCTGCCCACACCTGAGATGGCAGTGTTGGACAAGACATTTTCAAGGTAAGTATTTCTTCTTAAAAATAGTAAAAGTATGTAGCGCTAAATCATCATATAGAAAGATCTAAAAATAGTCCATATAAAAAAAAGGAAGGAATTTCCAGATATCCCGGTGAGGAAATGCACAGCAACCAACTCTGTGTGACAAGTAAAGGAGATCCGCCACCAAATAGAGTGCCAAAATACTCTTACCAGCTGAAAATGATAAACAGGCATTCAAATTGTAACATGGCAAACTGCATAACTTTGTCATAGGATCCTCATCCCAATCCACTTCTCAGGGGGAATCTCATAGAAAAATTGTCAATCTCTCATCAAGTCGGGAACCGCTCATAAAGGAAAGATGATAACCCTCATAGTGTAGTATGTAATCATTAAACTTTAATCAATAAGCATGAGAATACAACTCACATTGTGTAGAGGATGTCTGAGCATAAAGGAACGCCGATCAGCGTGATTCCAGATCCAACCGACAAGATGGCCGCGTTTGTCCTCTACTGCGCATGCGCGTCCACGCGTCCAATCGGGAGCGGCCCAACGCGTTTCGTCATACGCATCTTCAACGCCCCTGAAGACGTCATTTGCGTATGACGAAACGCGTTGGGCCGCTCCCGATTGGACGCCTGGACGCGCATGCGCAGTAGAGGACAAACGCGGCCATCTTGTCGGTTGGATCTGGAATCACGCCGATCGGCGTTCCTTTATGTTTAAATATCCTCTACACAATGTGAGTTGTATTCTTATGCTTATTGATTAAAGTTTAATGATTACATACTACACTATGAGGGTTATCATCTTTCCTTTATGAGCGGTTCCCGACTTGATGAGAGATTGACAATTTTTCTATGAGATTCCCCCTGAGAAGTGGATTGGGATGAGGATCCTATGACAAAGTTATGCAGTTTGCCATGTTACAATTTGAATGCCTGTTTATCATTTTCAGCTGGTAAGAGTATTTTGGCACTCTATTTGGTGGCGGATCTCCTTCACTTGTCACACAGAGTTGGTTGCTGTGCATTTCCTCACCGGAATATCTGAAAATTCCTTCCTTTTTTTTATATGGACTATTTTTAGATCTTTTAATATGATGATTTAGTGCTACATACTTTTACTATTTTTATCTTGTCCACATATCTTCAGTATATGACTAGTGTAGCTGCTGTTTGATGTATTTATAATTTATATTTATACATATATATTTATACTTAGCGCAGCTATCTATCTATTTAGTTATAAGTATTTCTTCTTGCAGGTAAGTGCAACCCGGGACAGTTCAGAGGCTATCCATTGTGGAATGCAATAGCCCTGACTGTCCCGGGAGTATTTTTATGTATTTCTTTTTTTTTTTTAGGTGGAACTCCGCTTTAAAAAGAGTCTTCTAAGGTTTTGGGCAGTAGATCTACTAGGGATGAGCCCTAAATGATCCCTATGAACTAAGTTGTGAAGGACCTTCACTAGTCTTGATACCATCACCCTGGCTAGTATCTTGACATCTGCTGTGAGAAGTGAAATAGGCCGATAGGAGACAGGTAGGAGAGCATCCTTCCCAGGATTTAGTAACAGAATAATTATTTCTTTAAACATGGACATGGGCAAGACCTGAGATTAAAGTATTATTATATGCTTTTAAAGAACAGGTATTAGCTTATCTGCATTAGCGCTTATAAACCTCTGACGTCACGTGATGTCAGAAGGGGGCGGTGCCACCGGGTGATGTAAACGGGTGTCCCCGCTCCTTGCCTATAAAAGAGCTGTCACAGCTCAAGCGCTTCATTCGCCGGGAGGACTCTGAAGAGGCGGGAGCGTTTTTGATTTTTTTTCTATTTTTCGGGTGCGGCGGGTGACGTGATTGATGATGGATTTACATGGGGGGGGGGGGAACACTATTTTTTAATTTTTATTTTTGAATAAAGAACTTGTCAAAAACTGGCTTTTGTCTTTATTTTTTTTTTGGTGAATGGGTAGGGGTACAATGTACCTGATATCCATCCACATGGGGGGGGGGGGCAGGATCTAGGGGCCCCGTTGTTAAAGGGGGCTTCCAGATTCCGATAAGCCCCCCACCCGCAGACCCCCACAACCACAGCCCAGGGTTGTCAGGAAGAGGCCCTTGTACTCATCAACATGGGGACAAGGTGCTTTGGGTGGGCACCCCAAAGCACCCTCCCCATGTTGAGGGCAAGCGGCCTGGTATGGTTCGGGGGGGGGCACTCGCTCATCCCCCCTTCATCCTGGCCATCCAGGCTTCTTGCTCGATTAAGGGTCTGGTATCGAGTTTGGGGGGACCCCAAGCTGTTATGTTTTTAATTTTGGCATGGAGTTCCCCTTAAAAACTGTACCAGACTCAAAGGGTCTAATATGGATTTTGGGGGGACCCCACGCCATATTTTTTTACATTTTGGCATGGAGTTCACCTTAAAATCTGTGTGTTGACTTTTGTTTTGCTTAAAAGGGGCCCAATAGAATCCTGCCTCAGTAGGCACTCAGCAGATCCCCCAGCTCATTAGTACTCTCATTCAGCAGATCCCCTGCACAGTAGTACCCCCAGTGCTGCTGATGCCTCACTCAGCAGTACTCCCAGCTTTGCTGATTCCCCCATTCAGTAGTAACCCCGAGATCTGCTGATCCCCCACTCAGTAGTAACCCCCCATATCAGGTTTAGTGAACCTCCTCAATCTCTTGTCCCCGCTCACCTCCAGCTATATTGCTCCCATGTTGTGCACCAAGTTTGACATCTGCTAGTTTCTCCTGCTCTGGTCCCCCAGCTGTGCTGATCCTCTGCTGCTCAGTCCTCTCTCTCCAGACCCTGCTCACCTCCTGCTATAGCGTTCCCATGTTGCGCACCGTGTGTGCCGTCTGCTAACTGCTCCGCTCCAGTCCAGACCGTGCTCACCTTCCTGCTGCTCCACACTGCAAACCAGATGTGACGTCTGCACCAGACACTCCCAGAATATGTATACACATGAATCGGAAGTGACTGCTGATGACGTTTTTGGTTCGCTTGTTGGTTTCCCAGTGCATCCTGGAATATCTCATACATGCAACACCTCCAAAACAAAGCAAAGCTAAAGCTAAATAAAAGCCTATCAAAAGACTTATATGGAGGCTTTGGAGACGCTTTGAAGCACCAAGAAAGTGACATGGGGTATAACTTGTGAAGCGACGCAAATACAACATGTGAACAGGACAAACAATTCTCACATGGCCGCTGTCCCTGCTCGGTCCCGGTCATTGATGAGCACATACAAGGCGAAAGGTACCCCTACCTGCAGGGCGAGTGGCCTCACCGTCAGGTGGCTTAGGTTTCTGTGCTAGGAGCTCCCTCACTGTGTACTATGCGTTATGCGTTGCCCAAGAGGTTAATAAGCATGAGTTATCATATATTTAATGCAGGTGGACGAAGAATATTGGTGACCTCTCACCTCTTCTAGTTTCTAATGATGACGTCATGGCTTGATCTTGGTCTTGTTTTGGCTTTATATGAGATCTCCAAGATGCTTTTGCTTCATTCTCAAAAGTTGCAGGTGCTGTAAGCGAGCATTGTCATAGACTTCTATGGAGACTTTTGGAGACGCTTTGAAGCACCAAGAAAGTGACATGGGTTATAATTTGTGAACCAAAGCAAACACAATGTGTGACCAGGACAAACGATTCTCAAATGACCGCCAACCCCGCTTGGTCCTGGGAATCGATGAGCACATACACGGCGAAAGGTACCCCCACCTGCAGGGCGAGTGGCCCCACCCTCAGGCGGCATAGGTTTTTGTGCTAGTAGCGCCCTCACTGTGCGCTACGCGTTATGTGGGCGGCAAGAGGTTATGAAGCATGAGTTATCATATATTTAATGCAGGTGGATGAAGAAGATTGGTGACCTCTCACCTCCTGTGTGCGCCTCTCCCCATTTTCTAATGATGAATTCATGGCTTGATCTTGGTCTTCTTTTGGATTTATATGAGATTTCCTAAATGCTTTTGCTTCATTTGTAACCAGTTCCTGTTGTGTTGTGCTTTTATCAGTTGCTATTATGGTAAGTTAGCAGGAATCATACTTTTCTCATTGGTATCTGCCAGCTACGTGACAGAGTGGCGGTACAACTCCCAGAACTTCATCGTCTTGTATACAAAAAAGTATGCGATTCCAATTTCCACTGAAGTCTTGAGTCAGCCCTGCCTGTGTGTCATGTCACTCCACCCCTTACATACAGCTGTATATAAGTCCTGTAATCATTCTCATGAATACAAGAAAGCATTGCATGTCCGAAGGCGACAAAATGAACTAGAGAGATCATTATCTGGAGTCAACAAATCAGCCCATTACAGGTGAGATCTACTATCTTGTCTTTGACTTGTAGACCATTTAGATAGTTTATTGTATACTATTAGCTTATAGAACCCAAAGGTTATCCGGAATTCTATGTGATTTGTGCTCTGCATGTTATTAAAGTGGGGGTATCCAAGAATAGCAAAAACAAAAAGAAAACATTAAAATCAAATTGTGCTTTTTTTTTTTTTTTTTTAGGAAAATAAGACATTTAATGACATTAAAGTGAAATCTTATATACTGAAGCTAGAAAAGCTGAGGAAATCAGGGGGTTTATATGGCAGACTGCAGGAGACCCACAAATGCCCTGATTGCACATTAATATTGTAGCACTTCTTCTCTCTGGGTGGTGGGGGACGACCCCCAGGATGGTGTGGGAAGCTGGCATTTTTTCTCGGGTTGGGGTCCTTGGCTTATTGAGGGATAAAAAAAAAGTTGTGCACCGACTGAATGCATTTGCTTATGTTATTTGATGGGCAAATGCATTTAATCGGTGCACTATTCCTCCCACTGACACCAATGATGTTGCACTATTCCTTCCATTGATACCAATGATGGAGCATTATTCCTCCCACTGACACCAATGATGGGGCACTATTCCTCCAACTGATATCAATGATGGGGCACTATTCCTCCCACTGACACCAATGATGGGGCACTATTCCTCCCACTGATTCGAATGATGGGGCTCTAATGCTCCCACTGATATCAATGATGGGGTACTATTCCTCCCACTGACACCAATGATGGGGCACTATTCCTTCCACTGAAACCAATGATGGGGCACTATTCCTTCCACTGATACCAATGATGGGGCACTAATCCTCCCACTGATATCAATGATGGAGTACTATTCCTTCCAATGATACCAATGATGGGACACTATTCCTCCCACTGACACCAATGATGGGGCACTATTTCTTCCACTGATACCAATGATGGGGCACTATTCCTCCCACTGACACCAATGATGGGGCCTTATTCCTCCAACTGATACAAATGATGGGGAACTATTCCTCCCACAGACACAAATAATGGAGTACTATTCCTCCCACTGATACCAATGATGGGGCATTATTCCTGACACTGACACAAATGTTGGGGCACTTTTCCTCCCACTGACACCAATGTCGGGGCACTATTCCTCCCACTGATATCAATGATGGGGCACTATTCCTCCCACTGATACCAATGTCGGGGCACTATTCCTCCCACTGATACCAATGATGGGGCACTATTCCTCCCACTGACACCAATGATGGGACACTATTCCTCCCACTGACACCAATGATAGGGCACTATTCCTCCCACTGACACCAATGATGGAGTATTATTCCTCCCACTGATACAAATGATGGGTAACTATTCCTCCCACTGACACAAATGTTGGGGCACTATTTCTCCCACTGATACCAATGTCGGGGCACTATTCCTCCCACTGACACCAATGATGGGACACTATTCCTCCCACTGACACCAATGATAGGGCACTATTCCTCCCACTGACACAAATGTTGGGGCACTATTTCTCCCACTGACACCAATGATGAAGTATTATTCCTCCCACTGACACCAATGATGGGGAACTATTCCTCCCACTGATACCAATGATGGGGCACTATTCCTCCCACAGACACAAATGTTGGGGCACTATTCCTCCCACTGACACCAATGATGGGACACTATTCCTCCCACTGATACCAATGATGGGGCACTATTCCTCCCACTGACACCAATGATGGGGCACTATTCCTCCAACTGACACCAATAATGGGACACTATTCTTCCCACTGACACCAATGATGGGACACTATTCTTCCCACTGACACCAATGATGGGGCTCTATTCCTCCCACTGACACCAATGATGGAGTATTATTCCTCCCACTGATACAAATGATGGGGAACTATTCCTCCCACTGATAGCAAAGATGCATTGTTTTCTCCCACTGCCGCCAGGAAAATTTCTACTCCCACCAGTCACAGTTCGGCACGCTAAAGTTCTGAAGGACAGCAAACTTGCCCATCGTTCAGAAAGTTTGGAGACCCCTGCCCTTTAACCACTTGACCTCTTGTAGGTTTTCCCCTTCATTATCAGGGCATTTTTTGCTATTCAGCACTAAGCTACTTTAAATGGCAATTGCGCGGTCATGCAATGTTGTACAAAAACGAAATTTACATCATTTTTTTTTTTTTTACACAAAAAGAGCTTTCTTATGGTGGTATAAGATCACCACTGGGTTTTTTAAAAGTAAATTTAACTTAAAAAAAAAACTCACCTTGCTCCGTCTACATTCCAGAAAGGGGTCATTTGGGGAAGAAAGTACTTCAGAAGGTGACCATTGCCGGTTAATCCCACAATAAGAAGTCCCTATGCCGGTGATGTGGCGGCAGCGGTAAGAAACTGCTTGCTGGCCAGCTAGCTTGTTGCGGGGAAGGGAATCCCGGAAGTGGCGTCTGTGCGCCGTTGACGTCAACGCGTTTCGCAATGCTGGTGCGTAGCTTCCTCTGGACGTCAGCTTGTATGTTCCTGGTTACTTATCAATGAGTTTCAGCGGCTACAAGGACCGCCTCATTGGATACCTTAAAGAAACCCACTTAATGCTGGTTCATGCTGTATGTATTTTCTGAATAACACATTATGGCCATTATGAGAATTAGAAGAGTCCATTTGAAAATGCTATAAGCATTATCATAGGTGTGTGCAGCCTATTGCATTAGGGTGTGCACCCCAAAGCTCAAACACATATGTGTGTGCATGTGTATATACTGACAGTGTCAGTCGGGCAAAGATTGGTGTCAGTAGGGCAGTGGATGGTGACTGTAGTTTTTTTCATTAATTTTTTTAAATTATTTTTTAATTTTATTTATTTTTATTATTTTTCACAATATTTTTAGGGTCTAAACAGGGGGAATCTGCGCCACATAGGATGATTAGGGTGTGCCCAGGCACACCTGGCACACCCTGTGCGCACGCCTATGAGCATTATATATTTAGTGGGAAGACGGGGTGCATGGTGATGAGTTAAAGGGGGGGGGGCGGAATTTTGTTAGTACATTGTTGCATATCAATAAATTTACACTTTGGTTTATACCCCATTGTGTAATTTTTTCCTCTCTTCACAAGGCTCTCTTTTTTCTGTACCTTTACAGAAGAGTTTGTGTGTAATTGGTTTGAGCCAGAAGATGATCGCATATTTGGTGGTAATAATTGGGGTATTAATGTAAACCTTTAACAAATGGCCTTCCCACTATACATTTCTTCAGTCGGAACACTATGCCAGGTATTTGTATATTTAATTGTAACAAAAATGGAAAAAAAAAAAAAAAATCAGTTTTACAACTTTAAACTTATCATTGTATAAGTAATGGAAGAAAATAATCCTAGTTTATAGTAATCATGTGTTATATTCAATGCAGGTGGAAGAAAAATATATCGGGACACTCTGATTTGGTCACAGTGGTAAACAGAATAAACATGAATATGACGATCTTAAGAGCCAGCGGCCAAAATCACACCTCCATACAAGACTTTAGAAGATATGTCCAAGGTCAAATGATGATAGTAAACGCAGTTTTTCTGGTCTTTGCTTTTGTTGGCTTGGTGGGAAACCTGATCGTGTTTTGGTACCTTGGTTTCAAGATCCAGAGGAACAAATATACCGTTTACATTCTGAATCTGTCAGTGGCTGACGCCCTCTTGGGAATAGTTGGTGCTATGATTCTCATCATCAACATCTATTCGCCCGATAGGCTAAATCAATATTTTAACAGGCGATTGGATTTGAATTTTTCTTTGGCTGTATTATATTATGCCATGATCTATACTGGAATGTATCTCCTCACTGTCATCAGTATGGAAAGGTGCATTGCAGTCCTGTTTCCCATTTGGAATACAATTCATCGTCCCCGAAATTTGTCCACCATTATGTGCTGCTTTGCTTGGACCCTTGGTAGCCTTGAAAGTCTTCTTGAAAACTTTTTGTGCAGACCTATACTTTTTAATTATAAGACCTTAAAGTGTCCGGCCATTGTGGTGATGGATTTTGTTTTAGCTGTTGGGATCTGCCTACCGCTCATGGTCATTTCTAGTGTCATCCTTCTCATCAAAATCAAGAAGACCTCCAGGCAACAATACCCACCAAAACTCTACATCATTATCATTGTCGCGGCTGTTGTGTTCACCTTATCTGTTCTGCCATTACACACTGTACGTTTCCTATTATTCTACAAGGTGGTGGCATCAGATTTACTACCATTCAGTATATTGGCTCCTATGGAACTTTTCGAGATAATTAACAGCGCAATTAACCCCTGTATTTACTTCCTTGTTGGGAAAAGATGGAACCAGTGTACCTGCTGCTCCCTGAAGGATACCCTCCATAGAGCCTTCACTGTGGACATCAACGATTGACCAAAAAAGCAAAAAACAGACCAGAATGCCCACAAGCAATTTCGGAGCTTGTTGTTCTGACCTGGTAAATTCTGGAGGATGCCTGATGTCCCCTTCTGTCCCACTGAAGCAGAAGTTACATTTGTAGAGGTTCTGATGTTTCTGTACACCCCGGATTCCTAGGAAAGGATTTTGATTGCCAATGGAGGTTCAGATGGGAACGTATTTCTCCATACCTACAACCAACTCAGCTTTAAGGGCAGTTGGATAAGACAAGAACAGGACCTAGTTGCTCATTGGATCAATCCAAGAATCCTGATTTCCTCCGGATACTCAAAGCGAACCTGTGCCAAGACCAGGGTTTTTTTTCAGCAGGAACGCAGTGGAACGCAGTTTGGCACCTTTAGCACTGAATGTATGTAATGGAAAGGGGTGCTGGGGTGTGCTGGAAGGTCTATTGATGCTGGCTGCTATTGTTGCTGGAGGGGGATCTATTGTTGAGGGAGGGGCCTGTTGCTGCTTAGGGGGTCTTATGTTTCTGGGGGGGGTCAATTGTTGCTGGTAAGGAATCTACTTATAAGGAAAGGACCTATTGTTGCTTGCTCCTGTAGGGTCTATTTGCTGGCTGCTGTTAGATCTATTGTGGCTGTGCTGGTAGGGGTCAGCCAACAATAAATCTCCTAGTAGCCAATCCTGTCTAGGAGGGGTCTATTGTTGCTGAAGGAAATGTGTTGTTGCTGAGGGGATCTGTTGTTTGGAAAGGGGGGGGGGTATTCTTGCTGGCTGCAGGGGATCTATTTTACAGCTTTTCCTATTATCATTAAAAAATCCCATAAAAATGACTTTGCACCACAAAGTGATACTTGGTTCTATATTCTCTAAAAGGGCCGGTACTGAGAGGTGGTTAGGGGTTTAAACCAAAGAACGAAAGGGGTACCTGCACCTATTGTCTGAGAAAAAAAGCCCTGGCCAAGACTATGCACATTAAAATACTGACATTTCCTAAACAAGCAAAAAAAAAAAGCCAAAATAAGGCACTGAGGAGGAATGCATCTTCAAAGTTCACAACAACGGCACTGAAATCACAGCTCCTGTCCTCACATACCGACACCCAGCCAGTTCTGGAAGAGGGTAGATACCAACTGAAACCCAAAAAAAGTGCTTTTTTTGGGGGGGGTTTTCATGGGACAAGAATAATGAATGGGCTGCCCTACACCGGACAATCGTGCCAAAGAAGCTCCTGCACCTTTTTGGGCGTAGAGCTTCATGCTTTTTTTTTTTGCTGACTGTTCCGGTGTGTTTGTTGCACGTTTTGCCACATGCAATTATGCACGTCTGCTTGCCGCATTTGTGGTGCCCCCGAGGAATAAATTACTTTTTTTGAGAGTTCTGGGAATGCACAAAATAAAAATGGGCTTTCATGGAATATGCTTAAGGGATTTGGTTGATTTGTTTGGTTCAAATACGTCTGTGCCAATTCCACCTTATGCAGAAGTTTTGGTGTATGTAAACATTTTACCACATTTTGTTAATATTCTACATTTTGGAATAATATTTTATTGTATATTTTTATTTTAACATTTCACAATAAAGCCAAATGTATTTATTTATTCACTCACTTGTCTGTTAGCTCTCTCTGCAGAACCAGGGAACAAAACTATTGCACCAAAGCTTCCACCAGCCCCATTATGAGATTTCCTCTGATGAGACTCTTCCTCCCACTGATACCAATGATGAGGCACTATTCCTCCCACTGACACCAATGATGGGGCACTATTCCTCCCACTGACCCCAATGATGGGGCACTATTCCTCCCACTGACATCAATAATGAGGCACTCTTCCTCCCACTGACCCCACTGGTGGGACACTATTCCTTCCACTGGCACCAATGATGAGGCACTATTCCTCTCACTGACACCAATGATGGGACACTATTCCTCCCACTGACATCAATGATGAGGCACTATTCCTCACACTGACACCAATGATGGGACACTATTCCTCCCACTGATACCAATGATGGGACACTATTCCTCCCACTGACACCAATCATGGGGCATTATTCCCCCCACTGACACCAATGATGGGGCACTATTCTTCCCACTGACACCAATGATGAGGCACTATACCTAGCTGAACTAGGCAGATGGAAAAATACTATTAAAACCTTAATGCAGATGTTAAACAAAGAAATAAGAGTACATGAATTGAATGAATCTAGTGTAAGTATATACAGTATTTATATTGGCCACCTGTCTTTCCCTAATGGAAGGCCACTCAATCACTGCTTCAATGCAAATATGCAGAATAAACGTGCTAGGAGGAGTTGATAGGGATTGGTTTACTGCTGTTCCTCAACTGTCCAATCAGCAGGCTGGGGTTGTTTTTCTGTAAGGTGATTGTAGGACTCACCACACAACGGTGATGTGAATTTAAATAAATTGGCCAATGCGTGTAAGATGTCTACCAGCCTGCCTAACCAAAGGCATCTGCCTGAGTCTCAGCATTGTGCAACCAAATAGGAATCGCCCTTTTTGCACCATCGGGGGGTTGTCATGGTGGGAAATAATTTCCAGCCCTCTGTGGTGCCCCTCTGTGTTCACTTCTTAAAGCCATTCAGATTCTGTGGGATGAGCCTCTTTCAGTCAATTAGTCTTTATGAATTAAGACATTCTTACAGATGAGTTTTATAGTGGCAACCGTTTTCCTACCGCTATGATGTTAAATTTCCAGAATTATTTTTAGCACACGCTGGAAATTTTTTTATTGAAATGTAGAAATCCAAAGGACGTACTTTGGGGTCAACACATATAAATAAGGAGAAAACAAAAAGGAGGTAATCACTATAGTGGCTTATTTACCAAGGATAGGAATCTCAGGAGCTGAGCATGGAGAATATTACACAATGGTCTGCACATGGCCCAAGGACTCCAATTGGCTGCTGTTCCCAATACAGGCTTGGGAGTTTTGTCTTGGCCAAGAGACTGTCCATGTGGGAAATTGGAAATTTTAGCCAAAGAATGTATAATTACCCCAAACCAGGAAAACGCCTAGGGGAGGGAGAAAAGCTACAAGGAAACAGTTAGGTATGTGTGATGGGCCAGTTGGTTGGTCCAAAGGTGGCATGAAGGGATATAGAGACCAAGGAATGTGGCACAATTATTACTTTAACTATCAGTGGCAACAAACATCACGTAGGAATAGTGGCAGAGTGCTCTCTATACAGTTCCAAACAGGTGGCAACAGGGCCTTATTATCGCAGACAACTTGAGTACAACAACTTGTAGGCAGGTGCAGTCTGTACTCCCCACTACAGGTGGCGCTCGACCAATGCCGCAATGCAGAATGGGAAGGAAGTCATTGGAAATTGGTACCTCTATGAACTCCTGCAGTCACAGGCAGACAGCTGTCCATTTGGATGCTGGTGCTCCATGTGACTCCAGCAGCCTTCTTGGGTCAGGTAGAGCCTAAGACTATGGCTCACAAGTTTGGAACACTAATGTGGCTAATGTAAGGGCAGGTTCCCTGTCTGGGACAATACTTAGAGGTAGGGAAAAGTTCAGAAGGTGTAGGGACAGTGCAGGGACTACATATACCTCTCCCCAGGAAGCCTTTCCTTTTGGATGTGGACTAGTCAGGCCTCATTCTGTTCCAAGTTGCAGATGCTGTTGGCATCTTCAAGTCTTCAGACTGCTGTCACAGTTCGTAGAAGGCTCTGGACAGGTGTGCCTACCCACCCGACAGATATAGATGTGTTAAGCTTTTGTACAATATACCTCGTTGCCAAACTTGCATTCTTGTGTGTTTTCACCCGCCACATCACGCTGCACCTTCCCCCATTTGGGGGGAAAGTGCAGCATGATATGGGGGGCAAAACGAACCCAGAACATGGCATCCATGAGGCAAGAAATGTCAACATTCAAGCAAGAGCTCGCCCACCTCTCCAAGGGTGAGAATCTGCTGCAGAAGTACCTGGGTGAACACCAGAAATGCTGGTTGTGTGGGTGCTTTGGGCATTTAGCCAAGAGCTGAGTCTGGTCTAAAACAACAGCACATGGAGGATGCCGTTAAACTAGAAGCCCCTCCGGGAACAGCAACATAATGTTCCCACAGGCTAGAGACGATGGTTGCACCATGTCCAGTCATTAACGCCCTAGGTAATGACCAGATGGTCCCATGTTTGATTGACGCTGGGTCAAAAGTCACCGTCATGGAGTACAAGTTCTAAGGCCAGGTGTTCGGGACTTAGGACCAGTTGGACTTCTCCTGGCTGTCCCTGAAGTTGGACAATAACCTACCCAACATCGAGAAAGGAGTTATCTGGGTGCGAATACAGCTAGAAGACCAGGTATAGGAGTGGGTCAGGGTCGTGGGGGCCCACAGTCTAGTAAGTTCAGTGGTGCCTATTATCCTGGGCATGAACGTTCCAAAGGCCTTGGGCCTGCTCCACAAGTTTGCTAAGACTGGACATTCAGGAAGGTGGGCACAGGGCTGTGGCCTATGAGCTGTCTGTGATCAGGGCTTTTGAGGCCTACTTGTGGGGAGGTGCAGTGTGGTGCAGAGGCAGTAAACACTTAGAATTCAGCTACAGTAAACAGAATATGTATTAAAGTTAGAGTTTGCAATTCACAAGCCCGGGTAGACACTCAATAAGGAACACTAACAGAATGTAACAGCGATGTGAGCAGAGAAGGTCTCAGATGTGCCAACAGCACCTGTCTTGGGGGGCTGAATGCGGGCTGGCCAGTCTGAGCCCAAACGAGGAGCCTTCCAGGAAGGATGGCTTGTCCCTATCCTTTCCCTACTCGTCTGAAAACTGAAACACTGTACCTGTCCAAAGGGGTGACCTGTCCCTACACTAACTACATGCTAAATTTGTTCCAAGCCTGGGAGTCCACACCTTAAATAGGCTCTGCCTGATCCAAGAGTCACATGGGGCAGCAGCATCCAATCTGATAGCTCCCCCAATGACCCAGGAATCTTAGAGGAACCATGTTCCTCTTAACTTGCCCTCCAACTGCAATGCCACTGCGGTTGAAAACTACCTGCAGAGGAGAAAATATCCTGCACTGCCTACTGTCCCCCCTTTGACAGATGCTGTCCTCGGCATCGCCGAAGTTGCCCCCTGTTAAACCGCAAAGGAGAAAAAAAACAACAGTGTCCTCTGTGGAGTCATGCCATAAGTAACTGTAGTGATGTGATAAATTCTTGCCCATTTTCCAAGTGTATACTCCTGTTATCCAGTGTTTGTTTTGCTCTTTTCCAATATGGCTGCTATGCTCTCTCTCTCTCTTCAAGGAGGACGGTGTCATCAAGAAGAGCAGAGGCAGGGGCGTTGCTAGGTGGGAAAAAAAACAGGGGCTTCAGCCCCGAAGGTAAATTTGATAGCTCCTCCCACATTTTAAAGTAGGTCCCGCCCAAGCTCCACCCAATGCCCCCTGAAGTGTCCGATCACACTTAACCCTTTTATCACCCCTGGGATTAACCCCTTCCCTGCCAGTGTCATTATTACAGTGACAGTGCATATTTTTAGCACTGATTACTGTAGTAATTTCACTGGTCCCCCCAAAAGTGTAAGAAATGTCAGTCAGGGGTCCGATCTGTCCACCGCAATGTCACAGTCCCGCTATAAGTCGATGATCGCCACCATTTCTAGTAAAAAAAAAATAAATAAAAATGCCATAAATCTATCCCCTAGTGTGTAGACACGATAACTTTTGCGCAAGCCAATCAATATACGCTTATTGGGATTTTTTTTAACAACAAAATCTAGCAGAATACATATTGCCCTAAATTGATGATTTTTTACATTTTTTTTATTGGATATGTTTTAAAGCAGAAAGTAAAAAATAGAGGTTTTTTTCAAAATTGTTGGTCTTTTTTTGTTTATAACGCAAAAAATAAAAACCGCACAGGTGATCAAATACCGCCAAAAGAAAGATCTATTTGTGGGGAAAAAAGGGCATACATAATTAAGTATATGCAGTCCTGTGATTTAGAAAATGTAATTCCTAATCTTTTTTGCTCCTTAGTAGAATTCTGAGTGTTCTTTGCTGTTTTTTTTTTCTCATGAACTGAGCATAGCAAAGATTTTTGACCAATTTTAATTTCCAAGAATAAGTGGATGTACCAAAAATTGGACCAAAAACTGAATAGAGGAATAAGGAAGAGTTTACAACATTTTCCCCAGACACTGCCCCTCCCCCTCCCTGTGTACCCCACCACACAGCACCCCCTCCCTTGTATACCACAATATCCCTCCCCTACAGGAGGTCACTCCCCCCCCCCCCCCCAGTATCCGCTCTCCGGCCTCTCACCCGCCAGCCTGCGCACTCATCGCTGACATGGCGACCGCAAAGCTCTCTGCTTCGCCTGCATCCGTCCAGTGACGTCAGCACGTCCAGGGAAACGCCCCCTACCCCATGGGGAGAAACCCGCCCAGCCAGGGAGTGCTGTGAACTCCCTAATCCCGCCCAGCCAGCAAGTCACTAAACCTCTGACCCTTCTCCACTCCCACCAGCATAGAGAGTGCTGACCGAGGAGCCCCATCCAGCGGCGAGGAGGAGGATCATATTTGACTTGGGGCTAATAGTGATGTATTATCAACACGACACCCGGGGCTTTTTGGGGGCCCACTTGGGGCTATAGCCCCGGTTAGCCCCCCCGATGCCACTGAGCAGAGGAATAGCAAGGATTCTTGGGTAGGTGTGGAAAGGAGAGAGCACATGTTGAGGGAGAACAGTGGATTCCTGCTGAGAGCACAGACTGTAAGTTGCTGCAGCCTCCCCTCACTGAGACATACATAGAGACTGGTAATGATTTCATGTTCCTGTTTGGAAAATACCTTATGTTAGATGGTTCACCATAGTTGGTTGGTTATGTTGGATGACCCAGAACAAGTGGGTTTTGAGAGGAGTTTTTCAGCTAAAAAAAAACGCTACAGCTGAAAAAAGCTAAAAAATGCTGAAAAACGCTGCTGCAAAAAAGCTGAAAAACTCCTACAGCTACAGCTTTCTACTAACGTTTTAATAACGTCCAGTGTGCATGAGGCCTTAAAGTTAAACTAACAGGTCTATAGTTACTTGGTAAAGACTTTGATCCCTTTTTAAATATAGGCACCACATTGGCCCTACACCAATCCAGTAGTACTATTCCAGTCCTAACGAGTCCCTAAAAATTAGAAATAAAGGTTTTGAAATGACAGAGCTCAATTCTTTTAGGATGCGTGGGTGGAGGCCATCTGGTCCAGGTGCTTTATCCACCTTTATCCTGTCTAAATATTTCTGGACCTTATTACTTTTGAGCTTTTGTGTATCATTTGTCAACAGGGCCGGACTGGGAATAAAATTCAGCCCTGGAAATTATTTCATACCAGCCCTATAGCATTATTATACCGACCCAACAGCATAACGCCATTATTTTCTTGTTCATAAAAGGTAAAACCATGCATTTTAAAGCACATTTGAAGCGTGTATTATATATAGATAAGACAGATATGAAAGCATGTAGGGCTTCATATATATATATATATATATATATATATACACACACAGGTAGGTGCTAGGTAAAAGCATAGTGGGCTTTGTCTGCCTAACAGCAGGGCCATGTTTCTTTTTGTCAGGTAGGTTGTCATGACTCCCAAGTGTGACTTCTGAGGAGCTGTAATGTTCTGGTACCTCTGGTACCCTTGTTCCATATTTCTCTCTTACTAAATTGCGTTCCATCTTGTTATCCAAGAGACGCATACACCTTTAAGACCGGATGACATCATTGCTGAGCGCCGCTATGAGCGGCTATTTCAATGGCCGGCTTTCTCTCACTCATTGCTCGTTCAAACCACATGTTCACCGCACCTTCTCCTGTGAAGTCGGAGCTGCTGACAATTCCCTTTGCTGAACTGAAGCCGGAACCTCGCTGGTGATCCGTATCTCGCTACGGGATCACCTCTCTCTAATGGACACTGTTACTACTAACCTATCTAAGTGATAAGTACCCCACAGGGGATTCCTTACTAACCAATCTCCTACTGTCATCTACTGCAATTACCAGGACTATCTGTATCTATCTATTCCCTATCATCTGTATAGACTGTTAGCTCTTGGGACTACCTTCAACTATCCTTGCACTAGGTTACTCTGTCTAAAGTATACTCCATCTCACCATCTGCACTATACTTGACATCAGAACCTATCTGCTTTACCATCACCTGCAACTCTCCTCATACTACTTCTAGTGCTCACCATACAATAGCCTGTCTCTCATCTTTACATTCTCATATATTCTATCCCTCCATTAACATCTGATTGAGTATATATATATTGTATAACAGGCTGTGCACTATGATGAAGTCCTGAGAGTTGGATATGTTTGTTCAACAGAATCTCTACAAGGCCTCTGAGTGTAATAATTCTGCAGCTGTAAATCCATCCACTAACAAAAACGCATGAACGTTACAGATTGAACGAGCCTTAAAAAAAAATATGGATTCAGCAGAATTATCCACTCATGTACTACAATTAAAACAACAAGTAGATGCATTGATCCTTGCGCTTACAGAGGTACAAAACGAAAATCAGACCTTGAGGCAGCAGGTTGGCCGTCTCACACAGCTTTCTGCTGCTCAGCCCCGTGAGCCTAAGATAAACCCTCCTTTAGTGTTTTCTGGTGATCGGAGCAAATTTTGTGAATTTAAAAACGCATGTCGATTGCTTTTTTTGTTAAAACCTCTAACCTACACCACTGACCAAATTAAGGTTTGTACCGTCATCTCCTATTTAACGGGTGAACCCCGGGCCTGGGCAGACGCTCTCTTTGAAAAGGATGATCCACTCCTTAATTCTTACCCTTTATTCCTAGCACAACTCGCTAGTTTATATGAAGACCCCAATAAGCAGAGTACCGCTGATACCCAATTACGGGCCTTAAAACAAGGAAGGAGACCTGTAGAAGATTTCGTGGCAAATTTTAAAAGATGGTCCCCTGATTAAGGATGGAACGACACATCTTTACGAACGCAGTTTAGACTCGGCCTATCTGAGGCCGTTAAAGACGAGCTCGTCCGAGCGGATTTACCTGGCACTCTAGAGGGACTGATACAGACCAGTATCAATATTGACAGACGACTACGAGAAAGAAAGGCTGAGAAGATGGGCTCACCATTTTCCAGTCCTTCTCGGATGTTGCCTGCTGACCCTACTCCTATGGAAGTAGGAATGATACGCCCACCTCTGACCCTTTCTGAACGTGCCAGGAGGAAAACCGAACATCTTTGCATGTACTGCGCATCCCCGAATCATTTGATAAGCGGCTGTCCCCTTGTCCGCAGTAAAGAGGGTGAGTGTTCAAATGTCCTGTTAGGCGGACTCACAACTTCCTTTTCTAATCCTTATCTTTTTGTTCATTTAACATTGCAGTGGGACCAAACTAGGATCACCACCAAGGCTATGATCGACACAGGATCTTGTGGAAACTACATTGACATTTGTTTTGTCTCCCTTAATAAAATACCTATTGTTTCAAAACCCAAACCTGTCTCCGTTAGTTTTATTAACGGTACCCCTTTATCCTCTGGTCCTATCACCAGTCAGACACAGGCACTCCTTGTAACTGCTGACGAGTCTCATGTGGAGACCACCACCTTTGATGTATTAACTTCACCACATTTTCCAATCATTTTGGGACTTCCCTGGTTACACATACATCAACCAATCATCGATTGGAAAACAAGAATGCTAGCCTTTTCTTCTCACTATTGTGAAACGACGTGTAATCTCCCCACATATGATAGGATCCTGTCTGTATTGCCGGATGACATTATACCCAAGTGTTATCAGGATTTATCGGAGGTTTTCCTTGAGAAAAACGCTCAAATGCTACCTCCCCATAGGGACTATGATTGTTGTATCGATCTACTCCCTAACAGCAAGTTGCCTTTCGGACATGTTTATCCTCTCTCACAGGATGAACTCTCTCATCTTAAAGAGTATCTGGATGAGAACTTGGCAAAAGGATTCATCTGACCTTCTACTTCCTCCACTGCTGCTGGACTCTTCTTTGTCCGCAATAAGGATTCTAGCCTTAGGCCTATCATTGATTTCAGACAATTAAATGCCATTACAATAAAGGATCGTTATCCTTTACCTCTTATTCCTGAACTTATCGAACAGGTGCGTGGAGCTTCTTTCTTTTCAAAATTGGACCTAAAAGGGGCATACAATTTAATTCGAATCCGTAAAGGGGATGAATGGAAGACGGCATTCAGAACCAGATACGGACTGTTTGAGTACCTTGTAATGCCATTTGGGCTATGTAATGCTCCCGCAGCCTTCCAACGGTTTATAAATGAGATATTCAGAGACTTGCTTGATGTTTGTGTTGTAGTATATTTGGACGATATACTTATCTATTCTCATTCCTTACCTGAGCACATAAAACATGTGAGACTTGTGTTGTCAAGACTACTTGCACATAACTTATATGTTAAATCCAAAAAATGTTTGTTTCATAAAGAGGAAGTACTATTCCTAGGATATATTATATGTAAAAATTGAATCAAAATGGACATGAGCAAAATATCCTGCATTCTGGATTGGCCTGTGCCAACCACTCGCAAAGCATTACAAAGGTTCCTAGGATTCTCTAACTACTATAGGAAATTCATTAAGAACTTCTCTGCGATTGTGAAACCTCTCACACAACTCACAAGCACAAAGAAACCATTTAATTGGTCAAAAGAAGCAAATGGAGCATTCTGTCTGCTGAAATCAAGCTTTACTACTGCCCCCATACTATGCCATCCAGACCCATCCCTTCAATACATCTTGGAGGTAGATGCGTCAAATATGGCAGTAGGAGCAGTTCTCTCACAACGACCAACAAACACCTCACCTCTTCACCCAGTTGCTTTCTTTTCAAAGTCATTAAGAGGTGAACTACCCAGTAGGTGAGAAGGAGTTATTAGCCATAAAATTGGCGTTAGAGAATTGGCGACATTTACTTGAGGGCACTCAATTGCCAATCCTGATATATACTGATCACAAAAACCTTCAATACCTTCAGACTAATAGAACTCTTTCCCACCGGCAGGTACGGTGGTCGTTATTCTTTCTGAGGTTTAATTTTTTAGTGACTTACACGCCCGCAGACAAAAATAAAAAAGCGGATGCACTTTCACGACTAGCCGAGAAAGATTGCACTGAGGTTCCCTCAGTTCCTATAATACCACATGAACGTATTATTGGTGTCGTTCGCTCCCTGAAGGAAGAGATTTTGCACAGCATAGGACTGGACTCACCTCCACCACAACTAACTACTGAGGCAGAAGGCTTCCTCTACTACAACGATAAATTATACATACCCCCTACTATGCGAACCAAGATCTTAGAATTGTCGCATGATGTACCTATGGCAGGACATATGGGTATGACTAAAACTTTCAATCTACTTACTAGGCAGTTTTGGTGGCCAGACATGAAGACAACCGTAAAAAAGTTTGTTTCATCTTGTGATATTTGTGCAAGATCTAAAATTGACAACACGAAACCATTGGGGTTACTTTGTAGTTTACCGATACCCCAGGTTCCGTGGGAAGTGGTATCCTTAGACTTCATAGTGGAATTACCACCTTCCAAAGGATTCAACACCATCTTGGTGTCAGTGGACCATCTGACCAAGATGGCACATTTCACCCCTATCCGAAAACTACCTTCATCCAAACAAACAGCGGAATTACTTGTGAAACATGTCTTTAAGTTACATGGTATTCCAAAAGCACTGCTGTCTGACCGTGGTTCACAATTCATCTCAAAGTTTTGGCTAGCTCTATGTCAGATACTACGAATAGAGCGTAACCTTACTTCTCCCTACCACCCTCAGACCAACGGACAGACAGAGAGAGTTAACCAGTGCATTGAACAGTATCTGCGTTGCTATACTTCGTATCTACAGGACGATTGGGCAGATCTCCTCCCGCTGGCGGAGTTCGCCTATAATAACGCGACTCATAGCACTACTAGACAAAGTCCGTTTTACCTGAATTATGGGTTTCATCCCACACTCCTTCCTCCACGTATCTTGCCATCAAGTAATCCAGTGGCATCTGATTATCTTGCCCAGATAAAGGATTCTCTGGGATTACTCAACAATACCATATCCCATGCTCATAGCCAACAAAAGAAGTACTACGACCTCCGTAGGAAACCCTCTCCCCAATATGCCATTGGGGATCTTGTTTGGCTTTCTACAAAAAATCTGAGATTAAAAATCCCTAGTAAAAAACTTGGACCTCTATTTCTGGGACCTTTCCCAATAGAGAAACTTATTGGAAAAGCTGCAGTACAACTCACATTACCAACGGACCTCAAGATACATCCCATCTTCCATGTGTCGCTACTGAAGCCCCATGTTCCTAACCAAGGAATAAGGTCTACTATCTCACCTCCACCTCCTGTACAAGTGGAGGGTGGAGAAGAATTTGAGATAAAAGAGATTTTGGATTCCCGTTTCCATAGAAGAAGACTCCAGTATCTTGTACGATGGAAGAACTATGGGCCCCAAGATGACACCTGGCTGGATACCTCCGATATACATGCCCCTAGATTGATTCGCAATTTCCACTCGAAATATCCAGAAAAACCAGTTCTAGAGGCCTTCCGGAGCCGGCCTTAAGGGGGGGGGTACTGTAATGTTCTGGTACCTCTGGTACCCTTGTTCCATATTTCTCTCTTACTAAATTGCGTTCCATCTTGTTATCCAAGAGACGCATACACCTTTAAGACCGGATGACATCATTGCTGAGCGCCGCTATGAGCGGCTATTTCAATCGCCGGCTTTCTCTCACTCATTGCTCGTTCAAACCACATGTTCACCGCACCTTCTCCTGTGAAGTCGGAGCTGCTGACAATTCCCTTTGCTGAACTGAAGCCGGAACCTCGCTGGTGATCCGTATCTCGCTACGGGATCACCTCTCTCTAATGGACACTGTTACTACTAACCTATCTAAGTGATAAGTACCCCACAGGGGATTCCTTACTAACCAATCTCCTACTGTCATCTACTGCAATTACCAGGACTATCTGTATCTATCTATTCCCTATCATCTGCATAGACTGTTAGTTCTTGGGACTACCTTCAACTATCCTTGCACTAGGTTACTCTGTCTAAAGTATACTCCATCTGTGTCCTCTCACCATCTGCACTATACTTGGCATCAGAACCTATCTGCTTTACCATCACCTGCAACTCTCCTAATACTACTTCTAGTGCTCACCATACAATAGCATGTCTCTCATCTTTACATTCTCATATATTCTATCCCTCCATTAACATCTGATTGAGTATATATATATTGCATAACAGGCTGTGCACTATGATGAAGTCCTGAGAGTTGGATATGTTTGTTCAACAGAATCTCTACAAGGCCTCTGAGTGTAATAATTCTGCAGCTGTAAATCCATCCACTAACAAAAACGCATGAACGTTACAGGAGCGGAGTCTCCCCACTGGCTCTAAAGGAGGCTCCTGATAGGGCAGTGGAGGAAACCAAATCAGAGATACATTCTACCCCAGGAGGCAGATTCTGCCGCAGAGGATTCTGGGAGAGGATATAAGTCTGAAGGGGCGCATGGCTCGGGGTCTTTGGTGGAAGCAGTGTCCCAGGAGGGAGAGAACGGCTGTCTCTCCTCCTGTCTGAGGAAGCGGATGTCACAGGTGCTGCCTGAGAATCCAGAGAGTGCTGAGTTGAGCTGAGGAGATCCGGTGTGCCCAGAACCAGTGGAGAGCGAGAGAGGGGTCCAGTCCCAGGAAAACCTACACAGGTCGTGAGTACTGAGGATTGCCCCTGGGGGTCTGCCTGAAGAGTTAGAGGAGACCACTCTGGAGGAGGTTTTGGGATCCAGTGTCAGCTAGCTGTAAAAGGGGTACCTAGGTTGAGGACCCTAAAGTAGCAAAGGGGGTACATAGTCAGTGGACCCTGAAGAGCTTAAAGTGTAAAGGGGGTGCCTGCACATTGGGCCCTGAATTGTACAAAGTATCAGTTGAGAGCTGCAGCCATACGGAAATTCACCACGAGCTACCTATAGCCAGTGTCAGGCTGGAGTGGGTAGTCAGTGACTTTGCAGTGCAGCAGTGTCAGCAGTTCTATGCTCCATAGACCTGAGTCTTCTGGACCTAGAGTCGAGGATTCAGCACTTCTTTCAAGTTACAGTGTGTTCTAAGCGTCAGTGAGCGCTGGCTAGCGTCGGCTGGTGTCAAGGCAGCGTTGACAGACATTTTACTGGATAAAGTCCCAAGTTGTATCTAGTTGAGCCTAAAGGAGTATCCCACTCATTCCCTTCTCCCATCCCCTTATCTACAATAAAAACCACAAACAAAGATGCCGGAGTTGTCAATGTCTCAGTTCTCACACCCAGGGTCGCAGCTCACATGGGCTGGAGAGGTAACCTGTAACAATGGCAGACCCACATCAGGCCACAGGCCTGGAAACCTTGCTATATATATATATATATATATATATATATAAAAGCAAATTCCGGTTAAAAGTGGTAAAAGTGTGGCCATGGTACAGGAGATGTCAGAGGCTGCGGACATGGTACAGGAGATGTCAGAGGCTGCGGACATGGTACAGGAGATGTCAGAGGCTGTAGGCATGGTACAGGAGATGTCAGAGGCTGTGGGCATGATACAGGAGATGTCAGAGGCTGCGGACATGATACAGGAGATGCAGAGGCTGCGGACATGGTACAGGAGATCTCAGAGGCTGCGGACATGGTACAGGAGATGTCAGAGGCTGCGGACATGATACAGGAGATGTCAGGGGCTGTGGGTATGGTAAAGGAGATGTCAGGGGCTGTGGACATGGTAAAGGAGATGTCAGGGGCTGTGGGTATGGTAAAGGAGATGTCAGGGGCTGTGGACATGGTACAGGAGATGTCAGAGGCTGCGGACATGGTACAGGAGATGTCAGGGGCTTTGGGTATGATACAGGAGATGTCAGTGGCTGCAGACATGGTACTGGAGATGCAGGGCTGTGGGCATAGTACAGGAGATGCAGGGTTGCTGGCATTGTGCAGGGGCTGTGGACATGGTACAGGAGATGCAGGGCTGCAGGCATAGTGCAGGAGATGCAGTGCTGTGGGCATGGTACAGGAGAAGTCTCGCTTACCTTTTGAACCAAAGGAGCCTAAAACGTCACCACGCATGCGCCGTCTACACGGAAATAGCCGAACATGTACGGGCTTTCCCGAGCGGCGGCGGCGCAGTGCCATTTTTGTTTTTAGGTGTTAGCAGCCCCAGGTTAAGGGGGACTTGCCGGCCTACCGGGAAATCTCCTGGTATCCCGGTAGGCCAGTCCGGCCCTGTGTGTCAATACCATCCCCATTATGGTCATGATCTCCCCCATGCTCCTTTGTATACACAGAGCTGAAGAAAGTATTTAATAAATTGGCCTTCTCATTGTCCCCAGTCACCCACTCCAGAAATGTGAGGTATCCCCATGAACCTCAGATTGAGAGGGCAGTAATTCTAGCACCAGACCTCCTCTGTAAATTTAAAGTGGTAACCTGGAACGGATTTTAAAGCATCACCTATGGATAGTAAAATTTACGTTGTGTTTTGCCGTTGCACTGGCATGCACAATTTTAAAGCATGACATATTTGGTATCTATTTACTCGGCTAAACGTCATTTTTTAAATTTTAGCAAACAATTGGGTATTATATACTGTTCTTGTGCACTGAAATTCAAAAAAGTGTATTTAAAAAAAAAAAAAAAATTGAATTTGAAAACCGTGAAGACCTCTATGTCCGCCCCTGTGAGGGACTCCGCCAACTTTTAAGTGATGGCCAACTCAAGGCCAGCAGCTCCCAATTTGAGGGAGATGTATTTAGCAGTATTTCCAGGCATTGGGCCGGATGTGGGTCTGCCATGGTTACTGCTAACACCAACACCACATTTAAGCTTGTTACCCAAGTGTGAATACTGAGACAATGACCAGTCCGGTATCTTTGGTTTTTAGTTTTATTTTAGGAACTTGGATGGGAGAAGGGAATGAGTGGAATATTCCTCTGGCTCAACTAGGTACAAGAATGGGAAACTTGAGAAAAAAATGCCTTCTATCGCTGACTTGACGCCGGCTGAATGCCGACCAACGCTTACTGGCGCTTGTGAACACTGACTTGCTGTCACTGAACTGAAACGGACTTCTGACACTCCTGTTAGCTCAAAAGTCACTGCTTCCTCCAGTCCTCCCTGACTGAGGTAGCCACTTGGAATTACTGCTGCAATACCTTACACTTTACACTTCAGGGCCCATCCGCTAGCACCCCCTTTACTCTTCAGGGTTAACTCTGGCACCCCCTTTACTGTCACCGCTGCCTGGCTAGCTAGCTCCTGGATCCCTCTGACCTTCTCTGGAGTGGTCCTCTCCCCTAGGCAGACCCCAGGGGCAGTTTGCAGTGCTCGCGACTCAGAATGCTTTCCTGAAACTCGTCCCCCAACAGCTCCCCTGGTCCTTTTTAGCACACTGGATCCTTCTCTGCAGCTCAGCTCAGCCCTGTATCCCCTCAGGCAAGCGCCTGCGATACCCGATTCCTCTTGACAGGAGGAGAGACAGTGGTCACCTCCCTCCTGGGACTCTGCTTCCCGCCAAAGACCCTCTGACATGCGCGCCCCACAGACTTATACCCCCTCCCAGAATGCTGTGCGGCAGAATCTGCCCTTCCAGGATGGATACAACCCCTGGTGTGCTATTGGCCAGGTTTCCTCCACTGCCCAATGACAACCCTCATTGGGATACAGTGAGGAGACTCCCCAGCACAACAGGCAAACCTGGGAGCACATGTTAGCCTAACTGAACAATATGGCCCTGCTGTTAAGCAGGCAAGGCCCCACCACAATTTACCTAGCACCTACCCTGGAGGGTGCTACATGTAATTATGGGGATTCTTTTCTATAGTCCTGAGACTGCAGCTTGCATAGGGGATCCTCCGTTCAAAGTGTCTTGTACCTGAGGTAGTACAGCTCCCAGGCCTTGTAGACTTCCATCTGTGTACACACGGAATGGCTTTGGGTAGTCCACATAGGCCAACAAAGGTGCCGAAGTCAATTTTTGATCAAGCATTTTGAAGGACTGTTGTTGGGGATGATGCCACTGGGCATGGATAGAGGGTGAAGAACTGCCTTTCTTTTAAGTGGAGTGGCCGCTCAGCAGCTGGGTAAGCGTGGTGGCTAATTAGATAAACGTAGGGATGAACCTCCGGTAGTCCCTCACCAGTCCCAGAAAGGAGTATGGCTCAGTGACAGTCTTCGGGGGCTGCCAGTCCTACACAGCTTGTGCCTTAGCTGGGTCGGGGGAAACTCCTCCAGCTTCTACAATGTGCAACAAATACAGGATCCTCTGTCTCATTAAGTGACATTTACTGGGTTTGAGTTTCAATCCATGCTGTGCTAGATGGGTGAACACTTGGTTCAAGTGCTTGATATGATCCTCAAAGGTCTTGGAGAAAATGATAAAATTAACCAAGTAGACTAGCATAGTCTCAAAGTTGAAGTCCCCTATTCATCTCTCCATTAAGCACGAATAGTGAATCAGTATGGACTAAGTACTAGAGCCAAAGATAGGCAGGACTTTTGCACTGATTAATTTTAATAAATGTCAGCTTCTCAGTCACAAGATCCTCTCTGACATGACAAGTGTTGCAGGGCAAGCTACTACTTCAACCACATTGTGGGCCATCTTCAGCTATGATTGAGATCCAGTAATACATGGACTACTAGGCTGCCCGTGCCCTGGTCAAGCAAACACTGGCAAGTATGCTACACATTGGAAATTGGATTGTTACTGGAGACGGCAGGGTGGGTGTTGGCGAGTGCTGCTTTCATTTTCCAGGCTTCATTCTAGAAAAAGGGGGCAGGCAGTCTATGGTAGTAGGATTGTATGCTGAAGTTTTGCTGCTGTCTGCCCATCTTTTGTCCTTGACAGGAAAACGAGGACCAAGAGGGATTAAAATGAGTTTTCCAAAAAAAATGTGGCAGGCCCACAAATTGCAATTGGGTTCCCCTCTTCAGCTGCCAATATTTTTACCCAGGGGAAGAATAATATAAAATAGAAAAAAAATATGCCGCATGCCCGGGAATAGCCGAACGTGTACAAGCTTTCCCGAGCATCGGCGGCGCATGCGGGGTGACGTGTTGGCGCCGGGCGCCGCCATTTTTAAATCGAACGCGCCTGAGCGACAGGTAAGTGAGACTCCTCCGCAGCCCCTGCATTTCCTCATGCAGTGCTGCGGGCATGGTACAGGTCATTCTCCTGTACCATGCCCACAGCACTGCATCTCATGGGCCATGCCTGTACCTACTGTGCCATGCCTGTACCTACTGTGCCATGCCTATACCATCACCTGTGCCATGCCTATACCATCACCTGTGCCATGCCTATACCATCAACTGTACCATAACCTGTGCCATGCCTATACCATCACCTGTGCCATGCCTGTACCATCACCTGTGCCATGCCTGTACCATCACCTGTGCCATGCCTATACCATCACCTGTGCCATTCCTGTACCATGATCTGCGCCATGCCTGTACCATGATCTGTGCCATGCCTGTACCATGACCTGTGCCATGCCTGTACCATGACCTGCGCCATCTCCTGTACCATGACCTGCACCATCTCCTGTACCATGCCTGAACCATCTCCTGCACCATGCCCGCAGCCCCGGTTTTGTGTCTCGTGGTGGTCCAGTTGGGTCCAGTAGCTGCTGCATTTCCCACCCTAGGCTTATACTCGAGTCAATAAGTTTTCCCACTTTTTTGTGGTAAAATTAGGGGCCTCGGCTTATATTCGGGTCGGCTTATAATCGAGTATACACGGTAATTAAGAAAAATTAAAATACTAAATAAATGCGAAAGAAAAAAAAAATGTTGAGCAGAAATGTGTTAATGTGGGGCCACCAATGATTTAGGGGAAGGGGGCTGTTTTCAATAGTTCTTCACCATGAGCAATTGAGTAGAGCAATGATATTCTCCACTCTTCTTGTGCCATGATCACATAGGACAAGGAGGTGGAGGAGGAAGAGGTGAAGCAGTAATGGGAAGAAGGAGTAGAGGGAGGAGGAGGTGGAGGACTAGGGAAAGGGGTTGTTTTCAACAGTTCTTCACCATGAGCGATTCAGTAGACCAATAATATTTCCCACTCTTCTTGTGCTATGATCACATTGGACAAGGAGGTGGAAGAGGAAGAGGTGAAGCAGTGATGGGAAGAAGGAGTAGAGGGAGGAGGACAGGGGCGGACTGACAACTCATGGGGCCCCCGGGCAATACTAGATCATGGGGCCCCCTGTGTCCCCATCCACACTCAAGCCACACCCACACCCCAGCCTGTCCGTATACATCCCCAGCCTGTCCGTATACATCCCCAGCCTGTCCGTATACCACCCCAGCCTGTCCGTATACCACCCCAGCCTGTCCGTATACATCCCCAGCCAGTCTGCATACCACCCCAGCCAGTCCGCATACCACCCCAGCCTGTCCGAATACCACCCCAGCCTGTCCGTATACCACCCCAGCCTTACCGTATACCACCCCAGCCTGTCCGCATACCACCCCAGCCTGTCCGCATACCACCCCAGCCTGTCCGCATACATCCCCAGCCTGTCCGTATACCACCCCAGCCTGTCCGTACACATCCCTAGCCTGTCCGTATACATCCCCAGCCTGTCCGTATACCACCCCCAGCCTGTCTGTATACATCCCCAGCCTGTCCGCATACCACCCCAGCCTGTCCGCATACCACCCCAGCCTTTCCGTATACATCCCCAGCCTGTCCGTATACATCCCCAGCCTGTCCGTATACCACCCCAGCCTGTCCGTACACATCCCCAGCCTGTCCACATACCACCCCAGCCTGTCCGTATACATCCCCAGCCTGTCCGCATACCACCCCAGCCTGTCCGTATACATCCCCAGCCTGTCCGGATACCACCCTAGCCTGTCTGTATACCTCCCTAGCCTGTCCGTATACCTCCCTAGCCTGTCCGTGTACCTCCCTAGCCTGTCAGTATACTACCCCAGCCTGTCTGTATACTACCCTAGCCTGTCTGTATACTACCCTATCCTGTCCGTATACCTCCCTAGCTTGTCTGTATAACTGCAGACCACAGCTTGCATGAGGAAGCGAGCCGGTGTTGCCATTATTTGTCTTCAGTCTGGGCCCAGAAGAGCAGGTGCAGGCCCGGGGGACCACGGCTGAAGAAATAGGTAGAGAGGCACCACAAAAAATCTTCACCCCTGCCACCGTATACATGGGCAGGGAAAAGGGGGTGGAGTCAGGGGCAGAGCCAATGGGGGCGGCAAAATGTGGTTTTGCCTAGGGTGTCAAGAATGCTTGCACCAGCCCTGGCTGTGTCCTCAATCTTCTTTCTTTCTTTCTTTCTTATTTTCGCTCCAAGGTGAAAGATTAGAGGTCTGTTTAGAACCCAGGTATTTCACCAAAGCCTCCCAACCGGGCTCCTAAAAAAAGTTGTATAAAGTAATAAAAAATAAAATTGTAAAACAAAATAGTAAAATAAATTGGTAAAAAAAATCCACTGCCCTACTGGCACCTTTCACTGCCCTACTGACACCATCCACTGCCCTACTGACACCCACACCGTCCACTGCCCTACTGACACTATCCACTGCTCTACTGACACTACCCACTGCCCTACTGACACCATCCACTGCTCTACTGACACCGTCCACTGCTCTACTAACACTGTCCACTGCTCTACTGACACTATCCACTGCTCTACTGACACTGTCCACTGCCCTACTGACACCGTCCACTGCCCTACTGACACTGTCCACTGCCTTTATGACACCATCCACTGCTCTACTGACACCCTCCACTGCCCTACTGACACCGTCCACTGCCCTACTGACACCATCCACTTCTCTACTGACACCGTCCTCTGCCCTACTGACACCATCCACTGCTCTACTGACACTGTCCGTACACTGCTCTACTGATACTATCCACTGTTCTACTGACACAGTCCACTGTTCTACTGACACCGTCCACTGCTCAACTGACACCGCCCACTGCTCAACTGACACCATCCACTGCTCTACTGACACCATCCACTGCTCTACTAACACCGTCCACTGCCCTACTGACACTGTCCACTTCTCTACTGTCACCGTCCTCTGCCCTACTGACACCATTCACTGCTCTACTGACACTGACCGTACACTGCTCTACTGATACTATCCACTGTTCTACTGACACCGTCCACTGTTCTACTGACACCATCCACTGTTCTACTGACACCGTCCACTGCTCAACTGACACCGTCCACTGCTTAACTGACACCATCCACTGCTCTACTGACACCATCCTCTACCCTACTGACACCGTCCGTACACTGCTTTACTGATACTATCCACTGCTCTACTGACTCTGTCATCTGCTCTACTAACTCTGTCATCTGCTCTACTGACATCATCCTCTGCCCTTCTGACACCATCCACTGTCCTACTGACACCATCCACTGCTCTGTTGACACCGTCCCCTGCCTTACTAAGACCATCCACTGCTCTGCTGGCACAGTCCACTGCTCTACTGACACCATCCACTACTCTGCTTACACCGTCCTCTGCTCTTCTGACACTGTCCATCCACTGGTCTACTGATACCATCCACTGCTCTACTAACTCTGTCGTCTGCTCTATTGACACTGTCCACTGCCCTACTGACACCTTCCACTGCCCTACTGACACCATCCTCTGCCCTACTGACACGATCCATTGCCCTACTGACTGACACTACCAGGGTTGCAAAGGTCGCATATGCGACCAGGCTCTGGTGTTTTGCTACCGTGGGGGGGGGACCAAAACAGCAGGAAGGAGATCCGCTACAGAACATGTGAAAAGGTCCTGCGGTTGGATTGTAATAAGAAACCTGAAATGGGAGCAAATGGCCTCAGGGATCAGTGGGATGGGCCCAGGCTGGGGGTCAGGGGGGCCCCATGGGTTCTTGCACTGGGGCCCTGAAAGTTCTAGTTACGCCTCTGTCAGCAAGCATATGGCAAGTCAGCTTTTTATGCTCAGTGTAAGAAAATCAGTGAGCAGAGGCAAGAATTTCACTTTACATATGCTTTAATGCAAGAACAGAGGATAGCAGCAGTGTAGCATTTCCTTGCAGCAGATAAGCAATGGTTAACACTCAGGGCTCTTCCACGGATGTAAGCAAGTCAGAGCGGTCATACAGAGAGAAGAGAGCTTTACCGACTTTCAATTCTACGTCCAGCTTGCTGGTCCATCAAATCTGAAATACTGTCTCTGCACTCCCACATCAGATGTTGTTTTTATTCTCCCATAGCTCAAAGTGTAACACAACCTCGGAGCACAGAGCTGCTGTGTGTTCCTCTGCCCGTGCTTGCTCCAGCTCACACCAAATAGTCCATCCGTGTTATACTCGGCTTCACTACCATGCTGACAGGTTCCCTGATTATAGTAAGATGGCGAGCATCATGGGGCCCCCTACTGGCCCTGGGCCCCCAGGCAGTGCCCTAAATGCCCGTATGGTCAGTCCGCCCCTGGAGGAGGAGGTTTAGGACTAGGGCAAGGGGTTGTTTTCAACAGTTCTTCACCATATGTGCTTCAGTAGGTCAATATTCTTGACATTTAACCCTAGCTTTCCATCAGACAAGAAGGAATATTTCACTTGGTGTGAGTATTGAGGCTTTCACCCTCGGAGATTTTTGGTGGGACAAATCTTCTGATTCCGGAAAGGTCTGCCTAATTATGTCACCACTGTGATTGGCTGTCACATTGGTCACATGATCCAGAGCTGGTCTGGCCATTTCCCAATTCTTAGTACAGACTGAAAGTTGGTGACATCTTGCTTCCTGTGTTCCCCTCTCTTCATCTTCTAAGGATGACTTCATGGCTTGGCCATGGTGTTTTTTTGACTTTATGTGAGATCTTTGAGATACTTTTGTTTCATGTGTTACTCGGTTCCTGTTGTGTTGTGTTTCTATCAGTTGTTACTATGGTAGGTTATTGGGAATCGTACTCTTTACATATTTCCCAGGTACATGACAGAGTGGCAGCGCATTCCCCAGAACCTCAATAACTTACATACAAAAAGAATGTGATTTACATTTCCACTGAAGTCCTGAGTCAGCCCTACCCTTGTGTCATGTCACTCCACCCCTTAAATACAGCTATATATTTAAGTCCTGTAATTCATCTAATTACCGGAAAGAAAGCATTGCAGATCTGAGAGCGACAGAATGAACTGATAGAGATCATTACCTGGAGTCAACAAATTTGCACATGCACAGGTGAGAACTACTATCTTGTTTTTGACTTGTAGATCATTTGTATAGTTTACTTTTTATAGTTTCTATGGTGTGACAGTGCAGTCAGCTGTGAACGGGTATGTCGCCCAGGATTGTCAACCAGGCAGATTGAGAGGCTCCAGGATTGTTTTATTTGGAGGAAACTGACTTTAACCACTTAAGCCCCGGAAGATTTTACCCCCTTCCTGACCCGGGGGTATTTTGCGATTTGGCACTGTGTGACTTTAATGGACAATTGCGCAGTCGTGCGACGCTGTACCCAAACAAATTTGACGTCCTTTTTTTCCCACAAACAGAGCTTTCTTTTGGTGGTATTTGATCACCTCTGCGATTTTTTGATCATGCGCTATAAACAAAAAAAATAGCGTCAATTTTGCAAAAATAACAATATTTTCACATTTTTTTATATGAAATTCCCCCCCCCCAAAAAAATGTAAAAATCAACATTTTTTTACATTTTCGGCCAATTTCTTTTGTGCTACATATGTTTGGTAAAAAAAATCGCAAAAAGTGTATTTTGATTGGTTTGCGCAAAAGTTATCGCGTTTACTAACAAAGGGAAAGATTTTTGTCATTTTTGTTGTTTTTTTTTTTTTAACGCGTAATGGTGGTGATCTGCGTTTTTTTTTTTTTTGCGGTACTGCGACATTGCGGCGGACAGATTGGACCCTTGACTGACATTTATGACACTTTTGGGGTTACCAGTGACATTTCTACAGTAATCAATGCTATACATATGCACTGTTACTGTAAAATGACACTGGCAGGGAAGGGGTTAACTTTTTTTTGAGAGGGAGGGGTGGTGTGGCTAGGGGCGTGCTTCTAACTGTGATTGGCTGTGGCTTGAGCTGTAGGAATAGTGATCAACGTTCCTACATAGTAGAACCTTATGATCACCATTCTTACACAGGGGAGAATGACAGGCGGCTTGTTTACATCAGCCGCCTGCCTTTCTCCCTCTCCACCCGACGATCGCCGAGTGACCGGCGGACATCGGGTCCGCAGGTCACACGAGCGGGGGAGTCCGAGAGAGAGAGAGAGAGAATGAGGATATAGGTGAGGGATTACAGCTGCTGCTGACCCCTAGTCCACTGTCATTTCCCAAAGGAGGGCATGGTGGCTAGAATCAAAATCCCTAGCTGGGCAAAATAAGAGACTGGTGAGACCAGAGCTCCTGTTCATACACAGACCGAAAAAAATTCACTGTCCTTGGGAAACGCCACGATCTCCCCCATCAGCAGAGCACCATAGTGTTGCCCAAGGCCAGTACATTTCTGACCATCCTGACTGTTCCTGCCGTGGCCAACCAAGCATGGGCATGGACAGTAAGGCTGAAACTAAAATGCTTACAAGCGACCATACCCATGGACTACTGGATGTCAAGGATGTACTGCTGGTTGGAGTAGGCCCAACATGCAGTTGAGATACTAGCCTGCCCTGGTGTGTCAAGTCAGAGAGGCCCTTCGGCACAGCGGGGGAGATTTATGGCGCTGAGAAGCTGACTCCTAATAAAACAAATCAAGGCAAATTTCCTGGCTATCTTTGGCTCCAGTACTTTTTCAATACTGATGACCTAAACTGAGGATGTAGCAGCTCAACTCAAATGCCCCAACTCAGTGTTAAAAAATATATGGACTGTTAAGGATCAACATGGGAGGTTTTTTTTTTGTAATTACTAATTTAAGGGGGGAACGTATTTGAAAACCTTAGTGGCCTGAAATTCATGAAACAAAATCAGCTGCAACTTATAACCACGTAGGCTTTACAAATCCAAAAACTAGTATGCTCCGATGAAGGTAACACTATACCAGGTATTTGTAGGTTTAACAAAAATGTAAAAGAAAATCAGTTTTACAACTTTAAACTTATCATTGTATTAGTAATGAAAGAAAATAATTCTACTTTATTGTAATCATGTGTTATATTCAACGCAGGTGGAAGAAAAAGATATCGGGACACTTTGATGAGGTCACCGCGGTAAAGAATAAATATGAATCTGACAAGCTTAAGTGCCATTGGCCAAAATCACACCTTGATACAAGATTTTAGAACACATGTCCAAGATCAAATGACGATAGCACGCTCAATTTTTCTGGGTGTTTCTTTTCTTGGCTTGGTGGGAAACCTGATCGTGTTTTGGTACCTTGGCTTCAAGATCCAGAGGAACAAATATACAGTTTACATTCTGAATCTGGCGGTGGCTGACGCCCTCTTGGGAATAGTTGCTGCTATGATTCTTATCATCAACATCTATTCGCTCCACAGTCTAAATCCATATTTTAATGAGAAAAGGGTATTTAATTTTTCCCTGGATATACTGTATTATGTCGTGGTCTATACTGGAATGTATCTTCTCCTCACTGTCATCAGTATGGAAAGGTGCATTGCAGTCCTGTTTCCTATTTGGATTGATATTCATCGTCCCCGAAATTTGTCCACCATTATGTGCTGCTTTGCTTGGGGCCTTGGCAGTCTGGAAAGTCTTCTTGATAATTTTACATGCAGACTTGAACCTTTGGCTAAAAAGACCTTTAAGTGTTCGACCATTGGGGTGATGGATTTTGTTTTAGCTGTTGTGATCTGCCTACCACTCATGGTCATTTCCACTCTCATCCTACTCATCAAAATCAAGAGGACTTTCAGGCAGCAATACCCACCGAAACTCTACATCATTATCATTGTAGCAGCTGTCGTGTTCATCTTATCTGTTCTGCCACTAAACACTATACGTTTCCTATTATGCCACAAGCTGATAGCATCAGACTCACTTCCAATCAGTATACTGACTCCTATGGAATATTGGATGATAGTTAACAGTGCGATTAACCCCTGTATTTACTTCCTTGTTGGGAGAAGATGGAACCAGTGTACCTGTTGCTCCCTGAAGGATACCCTCCATAGAGCCTTCACTATAGACAATGACAATTGGTCGTAATGCAAAAAAAAAGAGCAGAATGCCTAAAACTAACACTGATCCTGTTGTTCTGACCTGTAAAATCCTGGAGGGCATGGCCATCCTAATTATAATAATAGGCCCCTGGACAAAGTAATGCCCAGGGGCCCCTACCAGCCTGCTCCAATGTACACCTACTCTCAAGAATAAAAAGCAGCAGCGTTAGTAAGATGCTCTGCCTTGGGGATTCTTTCTTAACCGCTGCCAAGCGCTGTAAGAAACAGTGGGAATGTAGATGGAGAGAAATTTCATTCTGCTATACCTACAACTCAGATTTTGGGACACAGCCATCACAGCGTGACTGTCCCAGCATTTTGCATGTATGATGTAAAGCAAGATTAACATGAGGCCCATGTGCACCTGGTGACCATGCATTAACCTCCTCTAACCCAGGCAATGTACATATACGGCTGGGTAGGAGCTTCCTCCTTCTGAGTGGACGTTCAGACGTCCTTCAGAAGTAGGAAGATTGCACAGCCGCGCAATCTCAGTGTGAGACATAGTGAGGAGAAGGAGAGCAGGTCGGCGATCAGTGAGTATAGAGCTGTTTTACTGCTCCTTACTCACTGATCACCCTGCTAGTGTCCCCAGTTACAGTGTTAGTTACAGTAAACATCTGTCCGTGATCATTTGCCCCCTCTGTCTGTGATCATTTTACCCCTCTGTCCATGATCATTTGCCCCCTCTGTCCATGATCATTTACTGCATCTTTCCGTGATCATTTGCCACATCTTTCCGTGATCATCTGGAGCACCTCTGCCACATCTGTCCGTGATCATCTACCACATCTGTCCCTGATCATCTGCCACATCTGTCCCTGATCATCTGGTGTACATCATCTGCCAGTGATCATCTGGCGCACATCATCTGCCACATCTGCCAGTGATCATCTGCCACATCTGTCCATGATAATCTGCCACATCTGCTCCAGTGAACATCTGCCACATCCCAGTGATCAACATCTGTCACAGGGCCTTCGAAATGTGATACGAAATGAAATGTATAATTTATGCTCCTAGAACGCTTGAAGGTGCTACTTGGATGTTGGGCCTCCGTATAAGGCCAGGCTGTGGAAAAGTGTCACACATGTGGTATCACCATACTCAGGAGGAGTAGCAGAATTTATTTTGGGGTGCAATTTTTGCTTTGTACATGCTATGTGTTATAAATATATTATAAATTGGCAACTTTGTTTTAAAAAAAAAAATAGGTTTTCATTTTCTTTCCACACTTTTCAAAAACTTGTGGAAAAAAATGACATGTTCAAAAAACTCATTATGCTTCTTAGAAAATACATTGTGGTGTTTTCTTCCCAAAATTGGGTCATTTTGTTGGTAATTCTATTGTCCTGGTGCTCCAGGGCCTTCAAAAATGTGATAGACACTCAGGAAATGAAATGTGTAATTTATGCTTTAGAAAGCCTGACGGTGCTACTTGGATGTTGGGCCTCTGTATGTGGCCAGGGTGTGGAAAAGTCTCACACACTTCGTGGTATCGCCATACTCAGGAGGAGTAGCAGAATATATTTTGGGTGTAATTGTAAGTTTATCTATGCTATGTGTAAGAAATAACTTGTTAATATGACAATTTTGTGGACAAAACAAAAAAAAAATCTTAATTACCCAAACTATTGTGGGTAAAAAATTGCAACTTCAAAAAACTCACTATGGCTCTTACTAAATACCTTGGGCTGTCTTCTTTACAAATCAGGGTCATTTGGGCGGTATTTGTACTGTCCTGACATTTTAGGGCCTCAAGAAATGAGATACTGTAGGTAGTGAGTACCTCAGGATTGATCAATTTTCAATGATACGTAGCCTAGCTTGTGGGCTCTATAACTTTCATAAAAACCTATTATCAAACACTTATTAGGATTTTTTTTTTTTTTTTTTACCAAAGACATGTAGCAGAATACATTCTGGCCTAAATTTATGATTCAATTTGATTTTATTGGATTTCTTTTGAAACAAAGTAGAAAATATTGTTTTTTGCTCATATCAAAAAAAAAAAAAAAAAAAAAAAGCAGTGGTGAACAAATACCATCAAAAGACAGCTCTATTTGTGTGAACAAAATTATAAAAATTTCCATTTGAGTACAGTGTAGCATGACTGAGTAATTGTCATTCAAAATGCAAGAGCCCTGAAAGCTGAAAATTTGTCTGGGAAGGAAGGGGGTGAAAGTGCCCATTATTAAGGTCAGGGCTGGGACAAGGGGTGGGCAGGAGGGACAGTTACCCTGGGCGCAATGGTTTATTGCAGGGATTGGGGGGTACCTTGACCTTAAACCTAAGGGAAGGGGGAGCACAGTTTGGCATCCTTGCCCTGGGCGCTGGATGACCTTGTCCCGGCACTGATTGAGGTGGTTAAGACAGCTCTGCTGGAGGGTGCCTGATGTCACCTTCTGCCCCACTGAAGCACCAGTTACTTTTGTAAAGGTTCTGAGTTTTCTCTACCCTTGGATTGCTAGGAAAAGATTTAGATTGCCAACGGAGGCTCAGGTGGGAACATATTGCTCCAGACCTGCAACCAACTCGGCTTTAAGGGCAGTTGGATAAGGAAAGAACAGGACGTAGTTGCCCATTGAATCTCTCCAGAATCCTAATTTCCTCTGGATACCTAAAGTGAAGCTGTGCCCAGACTATGGAAATTAAAATACTGACATTTCCTAAACAAACAAAAAAAAAAAAATAGACAACACTGTGGAGAAATGCATTTTCAAGTTCACAACAAAGGCACTGAAATCACAGCTCCGGTCCCCTTATTTTCTATGGCAGCGGAATCTTGGCAGCCCATTAGCCCTCTAACACCGACCCCCCCAGCCAATTCTGGAAGCCAGTAGATACTAGTGATCGACCGATTATTGGCAGAGGCGATATATCAAGGGCCGATCTGCACTTTCCCTGATATATCGGAATCGTGACCTATATTGCAGATATTTAGGGAAAGTGCTTGTACCGGAGTGATGCCTGCAGCTAGAGGCATCACCCCGGTACCGGCGTCCATAGCCAATGGTCGGCTGTCTTGTAATGACAACCGATGTGGCTGAGAAGCCGCTGGGCTGTCATTACAAGGAGCGGGTGGGGACGCCCCCTCCCGCTACCTTCCGTGGCTCGTTCAGGTCTCCCATCCCACCGGGAGACCTGGATAACCAACCTGCACGGCCGCCGAAGACCCGATCAAAGTTGCATTTGGCTCTGATCCGGTCTCCATGTAAAAACCCAGAAGTGATGTCAATACATCACTTCCGGTTACTCGCGCCAGATTAAAAAAAATGACAGCATTCAAAACAGCCAAACTTGGTGTTTTGAATGCTTTTAAGTCCAGAGGAGGGGTTTGGGGTCTTTTAAATTCCCAGATCCCTCCACAAGAGTACCTGTTAAGTGATAGAAAAAAAAAATCACTAGTAGATACCAACTGAAACCAACTCCAGAGTTTCTGTTGTGATATTTGCAGAGGAAATACTTCACAGTACGTGCAGCTAGAGAGGACGGGGTGACTTGTTTTAAAGTTAGTTTAGGCTGCGCTTACATGTAGGCGTCATGGGAAAGCACTTTTTTTTTCTGTGTTTTCGTGGGAGAAGCATAATGAATGGGCTGCCCAACACCGGTAATTGCACCAAAAGAAGCTCCTACACATTTTTTGGGTGTAGAGCTTCATGCTTTTTTTTTTTTTGCAGAGTGTCGCACGGCCACATTTGTGGTGCCCTATGGAATAAATTACTTTTTTTGAGAGTTCTGTGAATGCACGCGTGAAAAATATGCTTTAATGGAATGTGCTTAAGGGATTTGGTTGATATGTACATCATGTTAGATAGGTTCATGTCTGTGCCAATTTCACGTTATGCAGAAGTTGTGGTGTATATACATTTTGTAATAGTAATTTATTGTATATTTTATTTTTACATTTTGTAATAAAACCAAATATATTTATTAAAGATTGGAGTGTTTTTTTTTTTTTTTTTTAAAGCGGCGTTCCGGGCTCAAAAACAACTTTGGCCCATCCGCTTGCTGTAAATCCCCTAAAAAACAAATGGATACCCGCAATTTTTTTTTCTTTACTTACCTTGTTTTTGAAGAAAGTATACTCACCTTTCTTCCACTTCCTCCCTCTGCTGCCGCGGCCCGCGCCGTCACTTCCTGCTTGCGATGACTCCTGGGAGCTGAAAGCCATCGCTCCCAGGAGTCAATGCGCCTGCACCGGCCCCGCTCGTCACTTCCGGGGCAGGCGCGTCATTCCCTGATAAACAGCTTTCTTCTCCAGCGCTGCCATCACAGGTGTGGGCAGCTGAAGCCAGCGCGTCCTCTTCCGTGTCCTCTTCGTCCCAGAATGCCCTGCCCGGGAAGTGACGAGCGGGGCCGGTGCAGGGCATTCTGGGACGAAGAGGACACGGAAGAGGACGCAGAAGAGGACGCGCTAGCTTCAGCTGCCCACCCCTGAGATGGCAGCGCTGGAGAAGAAATTTTCAAGGTAAGTATTTCTTCTAAACGTTAAGTGCGACCCGGGACAGTTCAGAGGCTATCCATTATGGAATGTACTAGCCCTGACTGTCCGGGGGTATTTTTATTGAAAAAACATGTCCGAGGCCGGAACTCCGCTTTAAGAATCCTATTTACCTAGGTGGATGTAGCATGTTTCCCCCGCTGCTTCTAACACTGAGATCAAGTGATCAAACACCAGCGATCGCTCGGTTCTCAGAGCTTCCTGAGCAGAGAGCCAGTGACTGTCAGTCACCGGCTCTCTGCTTGCCCCCCCCCCCCCCCCCCGCTCACTGGTGTGGCAGGAGCGGCCGACTTCATTGTCGCAATATTGCCCAAGCCTGGACTGGCTCTGTGACATTAGCTGACAGCGGGCAGTAATGTCAGCTAATGTCAGTCACTCACTCGTCTGATAGAGTCAGTCACTCACTCGTCTGTTAGCTCTCTCTGCGAATTTAAGGAACAAAATCGATGCACCAAAGTTCCCACCAGCCCTATTAGGTCTTCTTGTACAATGCATCAGAAAAGAGAAAAATGTAACTTCAGAATAAACACAGCAATGATGGGGCACTATTCCTCTCACTGACACCAACAATTCAGCACAATTTCTTCCACTAACGCAAAAAATGGGGCGTGATTCCTAGAACTGACACCAAAAATGGGCAGTGTTCTTTATATTACACCAATGATGGAGTTGGGTAGCTGGCTGGCACCCTGGCCAGTGGCGGCTGGTCATTCGGGGAAACAGGGGCGCCGTCCCCCCATCAATGCGTCCAGCCCCCTAATCTACATGCGGGGCGCAGGAACGCATGGAGATCAATGGGGCTTTTTTTTTTTTAGCCATGTGATTAGAGCCAGAGGCTCTTACAGACTAAAACAAAGGTTGGGCTCGGGGGGCGCAGAGCAGTGCGCCCCGAGCCCACCCAGTTGTGTGACAATAGCGAATGAAAATTCGCTATTGTCACACGGATCCTCCTCCTGGCCAATCAGGAAGTGGGTTTTGAGACCCGTTTCCCAATTGGCCGAAAGGAGAAGCCATGCCATTGGGCATGGAGGAGGAGGGAGGAGACACAGAAGACGGGGAAGAAGCCGAAGCTGCCGCCGCCACCTGCTGCTGCATCACGGCAGGGTGAGTGAGGGTCCTGTCTGTCTGTCTCTCTGTCTGTCTCTCTGTCTGTCCTGTCTCTCTGTGTGTCCTATCTCCCTGTGGTAGGGGGGTACGGTGTGCGGTCTGGTGTGGTGGGAGGTGTATGCTGCGGTCGGTCTGCCGCCCCCCCGGCTCATGGAGCACCAGCCGCTGTGGGTCACGAGTGGGTCACTGCGGCCCTGCTGTGGGTCACCGTGGGTGGCTGGCACCATGGCCCTGCTGTGGGTCACTACCCACAAGGCCGAAAAGCATTTACATCTGCTGCCTGTTACTGCCTGTGCCTTATTTGTGAGTGTACCATTTTTCTTTTTAATTGAATACATTTAATTTAAACAGAGAGCACTAGATATCTCCCTCTTCTTTTAAGTACACATGCATATGGAGATAGCCATACAAGTGGAAAATAACGCGGCTTATTAAGTGGTTTAAAGGAGTGATCCCTGATACGGTGGTGTGAGCTCTATTATCCCCTCAGGAGAACAGCTGATGAGACCTGGTGGTAAAACAAAGATCTAACATTGAGGTGAGAGGCCATCCTTATGTGGTGGAGGGATTATGAGCACCTTCAAACACTTCTTTGATCAACTTTTGGAATATGAAGTAAAATTTATGAACTGATTGAAGCACTTTATATGGACATATATTTTTGCACTTTATGAGTGATTTGTTTACATTGTTCCTTCTTTTGCACTACTTGATGAAATAATTGCACAATTTTTGCACTTTGATACACTGTATGCACATTTATATTACTTATTATGCATAAGTAGCTCTGTATCTTTTGATGTATTTTAAAATTATAGGAAATATCACTGTGACCACCTATACATTTGTGGCAATTGATGCAGAGATTGTCTTAATTGCTGGTCAACGCATTTCACTATATGCTTTTTTAGGACCAACAATAGGTGTGTCACAGTCTAGTAATATGCACAAACATGTCAGAGGTATACAGATGTCGTATATGCCTGGGGTGGGCACAGAGGAACCAGCAATTCACACTTATCTATTACTGGAGTCGCTAAAACTTGCTTTGATGTTCCCTGGTGTTATCCTGCAAGGTAGTAGAGTAAAAACTCTGTCTCTGCCTCTGCCTCCTCTCTGCCTGTCCTTCCTATTTCCTTGTGATGGAGGAGTGTTTGATGCAGCTGCTTGTCTGTTATGACATCATTGTCTGTTTTTAATCTAATTTGGTGAAGGTGGATTTAATCAAATCATAATTGGTATGTTTTGAATTTTTCAATAAAGTACTTTGTTTTTCTAAACCGGTTTCCTCTTCTGTGATGAAACTTTTGAGGTATCTTTCCTCTTTAATATATGAGGCATACAGAGACCGTGGAAGGTGGTACAATTAGTATTTGAATAATCAGTAGCAATAAACATCATGTAAGAATAGTGTCAGAGTGCTCTCTATGCAGTTCAAAACAGGTGGCAAAGGGCCCTTGATATCACAGGAAACTTGAGTACAACTTGCAGGTGCCGTCTGTACTCTCCACTGCAGGTGGTGCTTGATCGATGTGACAATGCAGAAGTGGATGGAAGTCTGGTGGAACTTTGTTCCTCTATGAGTTCCTGCAGTCAGCAGAGACAGCTGTCACATTTGCACTGGCGCCCCTTATAAATCCAGTAGCCATCTTAGGTCAGGCAGTGTCTATTTAAGACAATGGCTCCTGGGTTTGGTGCCCTTTATGTGAGTGGCTAGCAGGGCTTTTTTTCAGGGGGAACGCGGGGTAACGCAGTCCCGGCACCTCTAGTACTGAATGTACTGTATGTAATGACAAGGGGTGCTGGGGTGTGCTGGAGAAGCTATCGATGCTCACTGCTGGGGGATCTATTGTTTCTGGAGGGGATCTTTTTTGCATGTTAAACTATTGCTGCTGAGGACGTCTGTTGTTTTTGTTTGCTTGGGTGGGGGGGGGCTTGGGGGGGGCTTATATTGCTGGGGGGTCAATTGTTGCTTGTCTTTTGCTGTTGAGGGAGGGGTCTATTGATGCTTGCTGCTGGGAGATCTGTTGCATGGTGCTCAAGGTCTATTGCTTGGGGTGCAGGGGTCCATTGTTGTTGGGGGACATCTATTGTTGTGGGGGGGGGGCATTGTTGCCATACAAATGACTTAGCACCGCAAAATTGTAATTGGCTCTTTATTCTCTAAAAGGGATGATACTGAGAGGTGCGTGGGGCTGGAATCAAGAAACAGTGCTTGGAGGTGAGTAGGGGGCGGAGACAAGAATTGACTCAGAAAGGGGGAGTTCCGGCACCTATTCGCTGAGAAAAAAGGCCCTGGTGGCTAGTATAGGGACAGGTTCCCTGTCTGGCAGGGACAGTAGCTAGAGGTAGGGAAAGGTTGGGATTGAGTAGGGATAATGCTACATCTACTTCTCTCCAGGATGCCTTCCTTTTTAGTTGCGGACCGGCCAGGTCGCATTTCGCTCTTCGTTGCAGACACTGTTGGCATCTTCTAATCTTCAGGCCGCGGAAGCAGAAGGACACTGAATTAACAATGGCCATGACAAAGAGACATGAATCAACACATAAGGGAAGAGGCCTTGGAACCATCTCTGCTTTAAGCCATGCAGACACGTAAGGGAAGAGGTCTTGGAACCATCTCTACTGTCAGCCATGCAGACCACCATCAGTGAACTAACCCAAAACATGGCATCCAATCTATTAGGCACGAAATGTCCAAGTTCAAGCAAGAGCCGGCCCACCTCTCCAAGGGATATCCTGAGTGCGAGATGGAGAGTGTTAAAAAATGGTGACCAGCACAAAGGGCTCCAAGGTTGTAATGGTCATGGACGTGGTCTATTCAGGTGGGGCTTTGTGCACAGAGCATGTAGTACTCAGCAGACTTGGAGGATGAGTGATCACAACTTGAAGGATGATTGCCAACAGCTATTCGCTCTCGGGTCCAAATCCATATTTAATGGGATATTGGATTTATATTTTTCCTTGGATATACTGTATTATGCCATGATCTATGCTGGAATGTTTCTCCTCACTGCCATCAGTATGGAAAGGTGTATTGTAGTTTTGTTTTTTCTTTGGAATAAAATTCATCGTCCCCGAAATTTGTGTGCTGCTTTGCTTGGACCCTTGGTAGTCTGGAAAGTCTTCTTAATAACTTTATATGCGGACCTAAACCTTTGTATGATAAGACCTTAAAGTGTCCTGCCATTGCAGTGATGAATTTAGTTTTAGCTGTTGGGATCTGCCTACCATTCATGGTCATTTCCAGTCTCATCCTTCTCATCAAAATCAAGGACCTCCCGGCAGCAATACTCACCGAGACTCTACATCATTATCATTGGAGAGGCTATTGTGTTCGCCTTATCTGTTCTGCCATTGAACACTGCACGTTTCTTATTATTCTGCAGACTGATAGCATCAGATTTACTACTAATCTGAATATTGGCTCCTATGGAATATTGGATGATAGTTAACAGTGCGATTAACCCCTGTATTTACTTCCTTGTTGGCAGAAGATGGAACCTGAGTATCTGCTGCTCCCTGAAGGATACCCTCCATAGAGCCTTCATTGTAGACAATGACGATTGACTGAAAAAGCAAAAAAAAAGCAGAATGCCCACAAGCAACGCTGAGTTTGCTGTTCTGACCTGTAAAAACCCTGGAGAGTGCCTGACATCCTCTTCTGCCCCACTGAAGCAGCAGTTACTTTGGTGGAGGTTTTTGATGTTTCTATACCCTGGGATTCCTAGAAAAGGATTTAGATTGACGGAGGTTCAGGTGGGAACATATTGCTCCAGACCTGCAACCAACTCAGCTTTAGGAGCAGTTGGATAAGGAGAGAACAGGACCTAGGTGCCCACTGGATCTCTCCAGAATGCTGATTTCCTCTGGATACTTATTAAAATACTGACATTTTTTAAACAAGCGAAAAAAAACAAGGTCTTATTTGGCTCTGTAGCATTAGCCACTGTAGAGAAACACATCTTCCAAGTTCAAAACAACAGCACTAAAATCGCAGCTCCAGTCCCCTTATTTTCTATGGCAGCAGAATCTTGGCGGCCTATCAGCTCTCTAATGCCGACACCCGGTCAGTTCCGGAAGCCGGTAGAGACCAATTTAAACCAACTTCAGAGTTTATGTTGTGATTTAAAGCACAGTACATGCAGCTAGAGAGGACAGGGGTGACTTATTTTAAAGTTCTTTTATGCATTCATAAGAAGGCATGTTGTGGGTTTTTGTGGGACATGCATAATGATTGGACTGCCCTAGACCCAAAAATCATGCCAAAGAATCTCCTGCACCGAAGGCCGGGACAAGGGGTGGGCAGGAGGGGGGGGGGGGGCGTGAGGAGCTTGGGGTGGAGGGGATATGTGTTAGAAGGGGGAATTCGGGGGGGGGGGGGCAGCAGGGGATAAGAGATGTTCTAGGAGGGGAAATTTGGGGAGGGGTGTCCTATGAGTGAGGATTTAGGGGGATTTGTGTTGGGAGAGGGGGTAGAGGAAGAGGATTTGCACTACAAGGGGAATTTGGGGGAGGGGGTTGTGCTAGAAGAGGTGATATAGGGGAAGGGGAACTGTGCTACTTTTTTTTGGGGGGGGGGGGGGGATTGTGCTAGTAAGGATGATTGTGGGATATTCATGATAGCAGGAGGGATGGAGGAAATTAGTGCTGGGAGAGGGGATTTGGAGGGGGAGCCCACCTTGGACCTAGGAGAAGAAAACTCACGAGGAACCATCTCATAATAAATGCCCACTTGGTTTAGGAAGCCATGACTTTGACTCGGTTCACCCCCATAGCACTGCGAAAGGGGGGCTGAACCAGTCATCTCTCTGGTAACAACGACTCCAGCTGCAACTGCAGGAGCAGGAGCAGCAGCAGGTGGAGGAGGAACAACCGGCCTAGCAGCACCAGGAAAACAAAAAACTCCCCTGCGCTTGGGTGGTGTGTAATGAAGGATAAATGCTTTTATATATGGTCATTCCACTCAAGGTCTTGCTGCCCCTTCTGGACCAAGAGTATCCAAAGTACACTAAAAGACAACAACAAAATGCACCGACCTTGTGCATTACCACTAAAAAAAGGTTTATTAAGCTTGACCTTGGTCTTTTTTTGGCTTTATGTGATATCTTTGAGATACTTTTTCTTCATTTATTACCCTGTTCCTGTTGTGCTGTGTTTTTATCAGTTGTTCTTATGGTAGGTTATGGAGAATCATAATTTTTACATTGGTATTTTCCAGCTACATAACAAAGTGGCAGCGCACCTCCCAGAACTTTATCGTATTATATGCAAAAAGGAATGCGATTCCAATTTCCATTGAAGTCCTGAGTCATCCCTGCCCTTGTCTAATGTCACTCCACCCCTTACATACAGCCATATATTTAAGTCCTGTAATTCATTTTATTACGAGAAAGAAAACATTGCAGGTCTGAGAGCGACAGAATGCACTGCAGTCAACAAATCAGCACATTACAGGTGAGATCTACTATCATTTATTTTTGAATTGTAGACCATTTGTATAGTTTATTGTATACTATTAGCTTACAGAACCCGAAGTATGAGTCTGGTTATCCAGAATTCTATGTGATCTGTGCTCTGCATGGTATTCTAATCAAGGATATCCTAGATTAGGAAAACCAAAAAAAAATATTTAAAGAGTGTGCATTGTGACAGTACTCACCATCACTGGAATTTAAAGACAGATAAGTAATGGTTTGGATTGCTTCATATTTGCCAGCAATATCTCCATATAGAAATATTAAGATTTATTCCCATTTTCCATGAAATCTGTAATTCCTAAATGCTGTGTATATTACATATATTTCAATGTCAGCAAGGTTTTCCTTTTGTTTGTGTATTGGGAATGTGGATTGCCCTGTCTCATTGTAAGTGCTAATGACCTCCCATGGGGGCTTCTGTCTCATTGCACATGGCAGTCCTTCTGGTCAAGCTATCTGACCAATCCCTGCTGACTCATTTTCAAGTCCTCATTTGCATGGCTAAGGAGGACCTGAAGGAGACCACAGGTACTTTACAATTGACCAATAGGAAAGCGGTTGTTGGGGGTGGGATGTTCCAAATTCTGTATATAAGTCTTGTTCAATAAAGTTGTTTTGAGTTCCTTCGCCTCAATCTAGAGTTCTGTCTCTTATTGGGGGAATCTGCTGCAAGGGATTGCTATGTCCTCCATACTCCCTTGGATAATCACTAAGCTCTTGTAAGAGCTTGTGTAAGAGCTTGTTCGTGCTGCACTCTCTGGGGAAAGAGAGGTTCACCCACAGGAACCTGGAGCCTTGTCATAGGTCCAGGGTGGGTAGGAGATGCCAAGACCCTAACCAAGCTGCGGCGGTTCGTGGAGTCTGAAGTGCTTACGGTGTCTGGTGGAGTGCTTGGAGCCCTCGGGAAGCACTAGGAGCATCCGTCAACGGAGGTACCCGCTCAGGGGTGCCCTGTTCCGTTACATGCATTTTTTTAGAAAAAGACATTTGACATTACCATTGGAAGGTGAAAGTGAAGTCTTAAATACTAAAGCTAGAAAAGCTGGGGAAATCAGAGGGTTCCAATTGCAGACTATAGTAGACCCACAGGTGACCTAATTGTACATTTAGATTGTAGCACTCCTCTTATCTGGGTGGTGGGGGATCTACCCCAGGATGGTGTGGCAAGCTGGAATTTAATTTCTCAGGTTGGGATCCTTGGCTTATTGAGGGGTAGAAAGAAAGTGGGTACTAACTGAATGTATTTGCTTATCTTCTTCTAGCAGCTATTGATATAGTTATTGGCACCTAAGGATCAGCCATGCAGACTTCAGTGACTCTTTGAGAGCAAGCACTGTCTTCCTTTATAAAATGTTAACCACTTGCCGACCGCCGCACGACTATTTACTGCGGCAGTCAGCCGCTTACAGGCAAAGTGACGTAGCCCTACATCGCTCGCCTGAGAGCCTGTAGGGGGCAAGCACGGCCCCGCTTGTTCCCTGGGGAGCCAGCGCGTGTGACCGGCGGCTCCGATGGCCGCCGGCCACTCGCAATCTCCCGCAGGAGAGGAAGAACGACAGACGGCTGATGTAAACACAGCCATCTGTCATTCTCACTAAAGTGATCATAGAGGCTATGTGATCCTGCTATATAGGATTGCATGCCTCTGTGATTACATCACAAGCCACGCCCCCTGACAGTTAGAATCACGCCCCTAGGGACTAACTTAACCCCTTGATCACCAGTAAAGTCAACCCCTTCCCTGCCAGTGTCATTTTTACAGTAACAGTGCATATTTATAGCACTGATTACTGTAGTAATGTCACTGGTACCCCCAAAAGTGTCAAAAATGTCAGTCAGGGGTCCGATCTGCCCACCGCAATGTCGCAAAAAATCGCAGATCGCCGCCATTACTAGTTAAAAATAAAAAACAATAAAAATGACATAAATCTTTCCCGTAGTTAGTAAATGCAAACCAATCAAAATCTGCTTAATGCGATTTTTCTTACCAAAAATATGTATCAGAAAACAAATTGGCCTAAAATGTTAAAAAAAATTTAGTTTACTTTTTTTTTGAGAATTTCATACAAAAAAATGTGAAAAATATTGTTATTTTTTCAAAATTGTCGCTATTTTTTTGTTTATAGCGCAAAAAATAAAAATCACACAGGTGATCAAATACCACCAAAAGAAAGCTCTGTTTGTGGGAAAAAAAAGGAAGTAAATTTCATTTGGGTACAGCGTCGCAATTGTCCGTTAACCACCTTAGCGGTAATCCCGAGCGTGACTCGGGGTTGATTTTTCATATAAGGAGCGGTAACCCCGAGTCACGCTCGGGGTGGATTGCAGAGAGCGCAACGGAGCTTCTCTTACCTTATCCTGGCGATCCAGCGATGATCTCTCATTGCTGCGACCGCCAGCCGAGAGTCCCGCCGCTCCTCCGTCCCTCCGTCGGTCTGATCACTTCCTAGTTCCGTTCCCTGCAGCAGCAATGCTGCATGGGAGCGGAACTAGGGAGGGAAATTCAAAAAAAAAAAAAAAAAAAAAACGTTGCACAAAACACACTTTATATTATATTATATATATATATGCATATATATATATATATGCATATATATATGCATATGCATATATATATATATGCATATGCATATATATATATATGCATATGCATATATATATATATTTATATATACGCATGTATATATATATATATATATATATATATACACCGGTATATATATATATATATATATATATATGCATATATATATATATATATATATGCATATATATATATATATATATAATATGCACACACACACACACATATATATATATATATATATATATATATATATATATATAAAAATTATATTATTGATTCAATTATAATTCATGCGTTATATATTATATATATATATGTGTGTGTGTGTATATATATATATATATATATGTATATATATATATATATACACACACACACATATATCTATATATAATATATAATGCATGAATTATAATCTAATCAATAATATAATTTTATTATATATATTATATATTAAATAATAAAATAATATTATTGATTCGATTATAATTCATGCGTTTGTGTTTCAAATTTATCACATCTGGGATGTCTACTACAGTCTTGTTTTGGTCAGGTTTAAGTCAGTAATTACTAAGAATTATAGGCCTATAATACATAACGCCAAATTTCCATGAAAAGAATTGTACCGCTTTTGGTATGTAATTCCAGACATAATCATACCGCCAGGGAGGTTAAAGTCACGCAGTGCCGAATCGCAAAATAGGGCCTGGTCTTTGAGCAGCCAAATCCTCCGGGGCTTAAGTGGTTAATAAATGTTGTTCTTGACCCCATGCGAGCAACCACCGGTACCTTAGTTGAGGAGCAGTAAGATTCCAATGAAATGCCCATCATCAGCAGCTTCTGTCAAGCTCTGCAGGATATTATTTAGCTCAGATCCTTAGATTTTCCATACAGGCAGCCATCCATTCCTATTTTGCTCCATCTGGATATTCTATTGCCAAAAAGGGCATGGAGAGCTGTGCAGTGCAACAGGGGATATATGACAAATGAAAATATATATATATATATATATATATCATAGAGAGGGGATAAGCAATTCTAAGGGTAACGTTGAAAAGAAAATCACCATACATTTACAAAATATAGGCTTCCGGTATGTGTTTAGTGGAAATGTCAAGTCAGTAAATGAGCACCTGAATAGGCAGAAAAAGGAAAGAGACAAGGCAGGTTTTATCTTGCAATATTAGAGTGTATTATCTGAGAGACAACAGCAATACATTTCATACAGTGTCTGGACAGTATGTAAACAGCTTGGTTAGGACTCAATATAAGAGAGAGAGAGAGACAAGGCAGTTTTTTAAATGGAAATTAGGGTGTATTATTTTAGAGAAAATAGCCACATATATTGTCCAGTTTCTGGACAGTATGTAAGCAGCTTTGTTAGGACTTCATATAAGAGAGAGGGATGAGGCAGGTTTTATCTTGAAATAGAGGTCAGAGTGTATCATTTAAGACATTAGCCAAAAATATTGTACAGTGACTGGACAGTGCAGCTCCAGATGACAATCTATTTCCAGACAATAAGATCTCGCTTATTTTACCCCCTCATCCCCTATTTCTAGACAATCAGATCTATCTTCCCCATGCTAAAATTATCTCTAACAGACTATATATTATTCACTCAAATAAAAATCAATTTCCTGTACTTATACAGTAACCACAAAGATTCATGTAACAAAGAAAAAAAAAAAACAGTGGTATTCTACTCATTTTCATCCTATGTAAATATTCTATCAATTATCTATTATTTTACACTAATGAATTGTCTCTCATGCAAACATGTTTTTATAATCCTTTACATAATGAGATATATTTTATGAAATAACTTGTAATGAATGCACTGTTATTATTTATTCTTGAGGTCGAATAAAGACAATAGTCCATCCAGTTCAACCCGTGTAGGTGTGTGTGGACGTATTCATTTCCCATACCCCTGAATGTTTTGATCTTTGAGATGTACGTCCCAGATTATTAAAAGTTGCCATACTCCCCGCAGTTACAACCCTTTGTGGAAGAGAGTTCTGCAATCTTATTGCCCTTACAGTAAAACACTCCTTGCGTAGCCTTAGGTTAAATCGCCTCTCCGCTAATCGCATTGTGTGGCCTCGTGTCCTTTTACATTCCTTGCGACTGAATAGTTTTTTTCTATGCTGAGATCACCATTGAGGTATTTGTAAATCGCTATCATGTCACCTCTTAGGCGTCTCTTCTGCAGGGAGAACAAATCAAGCACTTGTTAACGCTCCTCATAATTAAGGCCCTCCAATCCCCTAATCAGTTTAGTTGCTCTTCTCAGTTCCAACACATCCTTTCTGAGGATTGGTGACCAGACCCTGGACAGAGTACACCAGATTTGGTCAGAACATGGTTTTATAAAGTGGTAGGATTATAGCTTTATCTCTGGAGTAAATCCCCTTCCTTATGCATGCTAATATTCTGCCGGCTTTGGCAGCTGCAGCTTGACATTGCATGCTATTGCTTAATCTATCTTCTACTAAGACTCCCAGATCTTTCTCCATTCTTGATTCCCCCAGAGGTTCCCCCCTGCTAAAGCGTATTTTGCATTTATGTTTTTAGTCCCCAAGTGCAGTACCTTACATTTCTCCACATTAAACCTCATTTGCCATTTAGTTGCCCACTCTGTTATCTTGTTTGGGTCATTCTGTAAGATTTCTATTTCTGGATGTATAGTTATTGCTCTACTTATTTTTGTGTCATCTGCAAAAACTGAGATTGAGCTAACGATCCCGTCTTCGATGCTATTTAACAATAAATTTAACAAATTGGTCCCAGGACTGAGCCTTGGTGGACCCCACTTACCACTCCAGACCAGTCTGAGTATGCGTTATTTATCACCACCCTTTGAACACGCCCCTTTAACCAGTTTTCTGTCCAAGAGCAAACCTTGTGGTCGATGCCTGCAGACCTTAGTTTGTAAATTAAGCGTTTGTGGGGAACTGTATGGAATGCCTTAGCAAAATCCAGATACACCACATCAACAGACCTCCCCCTATCTAGCTCACAGCTCACCACCTCGTAGAATGTTAACAGATTGGTTTGACAAGAACGTCCTTTTGTAAACCCGTGCTGATTACTGCTGATGATACAGTTGACTTTAGCAAATTCTTGAATAGAGTCCCTTATCATCCCTTCCAGTAATTTACATACTATTGATGTCAGGCTGACCGGCCTATAATTTCCCGGGATATGCCATTGCCCTTTTTTGAATATTGGTATCTCGTTAGCTTTCCTCTAGTCACCTGGTACATTTCCTGTCAAAATACTATCTGCAAAGATTAGGAACAGTGGTCTAGATATAACCTTACTGAGTTATTTTAGTGCTCTCGGGTGCACCTCATCCGATCCTGGAGATTTATTTGTGTTAATATTATCAAGTCTTTCCTTATTATTATTCATTATTTTCTATATTTTTATTGTTTATAATTTTTTATATACCATTTTTTTGTAAACAAGGTCTTTTTAATAGTTTTCTAATAATTTTTTTAATAACTTCCTTTATATCATCAGCTACGTATTGCAGCTGTGCATTAGTTTAAGCTCTTATTTGAATAACTATTGTGCAGATCCTATTACCAATCATGTCCAATAAATGGCAACATATATACTGTAGTTTCACAGGTATTATCTTAAACTAGCTTGAGAAAGGAGCGTGCAATTGTGTCCCTCACTGTGCATGCTCCGAAACGCGTTGCAGTCTTGTGACGTCATCCGGGTAAAGCTGCGTTCCAGCATGAGTTACAGTCCTCACTTTGAGCCCTTCCTCCTCTTCACCACCCAGTCGGCTGGAACAACCTAAGCAAGCCATCCCAGCTCAGGCTCATGTAGCCCCTATACCCGTGGACATCTTTGGAGACATTTTTTCCTCTGACACGCCTGTTTTTCATTACCACCATGTGAGTTTTACTCTTATTTGCTATTAATAAATTGTCCTGCAGTCTACACTCAGAGGCACCGTTTTTTTCTTTTCTTCTGTTGCATGTATTGGAGATCCCTTCCAATACTGCCCTTCCCTAAGGCCAGCCCTAAACTGCAGACTCACATGGTTTTCTTTAAAGGAATCATGCATAAGGACTATACCAAATGTACTTGGATTCTTTCAGAATTGGTTTCCTACCAGCGCCAGATTATACCTGTTTGCTTGTTTACTAAATGCATGGACTATTGAGGATCATCATAAGATGTTCTTTGTAATGAGGAATTTTAGGGGGAACGTATTTGAAAACTGTGGTGGCCTGAAATTCCCAAAACAAATTAGCTGCAACCTAAAACTACCACGCAGGTTATACAAAGTAGGGATCAACCGATTATCGGCAAAGCCGATATATATCGGGGGCCGATATGCACTTTCCCGGATATATCCGAATCGGCCCCTGAGGTTGCCGATATTGCCGATATTTCAGAAAGTGTATGTACCTGGAGTGATGCCTGCAGCTAGAGGCATCACCCTGGTACTGGCCTTCATAGCCGATGGTCGGCTGTCTTGTAATGACAACCGATGTGGCTGAGAAGCCCCTTGGCACCCCCCCCGCCCTCCTGCCACCTTCCTCTGCTCGCCCGGGTCTCCTGTCCCACCGGGAGAGCAGGGAAACCAGCCTGCACGGCCGCCAAAGACCCGATCAAAGCCGCATTCGGCTCTGATCGGGTCTCCATGCAAAAACCCGGAAGTAATGTCATGAGTGACATCACTTCCAGGTACTGTCTGGCGCCAGATTCAAAAACTGACAGCATTCAAAACAGCCAATCTTGGCGTTTTGAATGCTTTTAAGTGCAGAGGAGGGGTTTGGGGTCTTTTAGACCCCCATATCCCTCCACAAAAGTACCTGTGAAAAAAAAAAATTTAAATGTACAAAAATATCGGCCAATATCGGCCGATACCGATATGCATTGGCCAAAATATCGGTATTGGCCACGAAAAACCGATATCGGTCGATCACTAATACAAAGCCAAAAACCAGTATGCCCCGATGAAGGTAACACTATGCCAGGTACTTGTATGTTTAATTGTAACAAAAATGGAAAAGAGAATCAGTGTTACAACTTTAAACGTATCTTTGTATTAGCAATTAAATAAAATAACTCTAATTATTGGTAATCGTCTGTTATATTCAACACAGGTGGAAGAAAAAGATATCAGGACACTTTGATGAGGTCACAGCGGTAAAACGAATAAACATGAATATGACAAGCACCAACGGGCAAAATCACACCCCCATACAAGACTCTGTAAAACACGATCAAACAATAGCACATTCAGTTTTTCTGGGTGTTTCTTTTCTTGGCTTGGTGGGAAACCTGATCGTTATTTGGTACCTTGGCTTCAAGATCCAGAGGAACAAATATACCGTTTACATTCTGAATCTGTCAGTGGCTGACGCCCTCTTGGAAATAGTTGCTGCTATTGCTCTGATATATCTTATCATTTTTCTCCAGGATCCAAGTCAAATTTCTAATGGGATATTGGATTTGTATCTTTCCTTGGATATACTGTATTATGCCATGGTCTATACTGGAATGTATCTCCTCACTGCCATCAGTATAGAAAGGTGTATTGCAGTTCTGTTTCCCATTTGGAATAAAATTAATCGTCCCCAAAAATTGTCCACCATTATGTGCTGCTTTACTTGGACCCTTGGAAGCCTTGAAAGTCTTCTTGATAACTTAATATGCAGAACTAAACTTAAACCTTTGCATAATATGATCCCAAAGTGTCCGGTCATTGCGGTGATGGATTTTGTTTTAGCTGTTGGGATCTGCCTACCACTCATGGTCATTTCCAGTATCATCCTTCTCATCAAAATCAAAAGGACCTCTCGGCACTGTCGGCAGCAATACCCACCGAAACTCTACATCATTATCATTGTAGCGGCTATTGTGTTCGCCTTATCTGTTCTGCCACTGAACACTATACGTTTCCTATTATTCTACAAGGTGGTGGCATCAGATTTTCTATCAATCAGTATATTGGCTCCTATGGAATATTGGATGATAGTTAACAGTGCAATTAATCCCTGCATTTACTTACTCGTAGGGAGAAGATGGAATCTGAATACCTGCTGCTCCCTGAAGGATACCCTCCATAGAGCCTTCATTGTAGACAATGTCGATTGACCGGAAAAGCAAAAAAAAAAAGAGCAGAATGCCCACAAGTAACACTGAGCTTGTTGTTCTGACCTGTAAAACCCTGGAGGGTGCCTGGCATCCCCTTCTGCCCCAGTGAAAGTGGCAGTTACTTTAGTAGAGGTTTCTGTACCCTGGGATTCCTAGGAAAGGATTTCGATTGCAAATGGAGGTTTAGGTGGGATGGAACATTTTGCTCCAGACCTGCAACCAACACAGCTTTAAGGGCAGTTGGATAAGAAAAGAACAGGACCTAGATGTCCATTGGATCTCTCCAGAATGCTGATTTCCTCCAGATATCTAAAGTCAGTAATAAAAGACAAATGGAAAAGCGCCTCTAAGTGCAGACAATATAAAAAAGTGAATTAAAAATAAAGGTATTGACTTGCAGGTATAGGACCCACAAAAGTGAGACAGTAGCTCAGGTGTTGTAAAGGTCCGTAGATTGATTCTACTGTGGTGGAAATCTCATGAGCAAAGCAGATGGATGAAACACTCAGGCTGGAGAGAGATATCTAACAACATAGTGGGTGTGCAGGCAAATTTGAAAAAGTCTGATCCCCCTAATTGGATGCCCCTCGGGACTGAGCCCCATTGACTTGGTGGTGGACAGGTTATTGCTTTAATCCAGTGTTTTTTAACCTTCTCTAAGTCAAGGGCATCCTTGGGCACACCAATCTGAGGACTCACACCAGGAGGTGCGGCCAAGTTCGAGCGCTTTTTTGTCTGTTCCTGCATGTTGCGTTTTTTTTTTAGGCTGCTCTATACTTACATCATGGGTTGGTAGGACGCGGGAGGGCAGCTTGCATAGCTTTCAGTTTTACCAGCAAACATACAGAGAACCACATAGAGGAGGAGAGACCCAGGTAAATGCTTAAAATTTAACAGTGGAAATCTATAATGATTGTTCCGTACCGGGCTGTGTGTAATATTGCCGCGGAACCCTAGGGTGCTGCAGCACCCTGGTTAAAAAACCCTGCTCTAATCCATAAGGCAGGCTGTGCAATCCAAATTCTGTCTCTTTTGAAGATATGCAGTGTGGTTTATATGTCTTGTTATATGATTTCACTGATTTACTATACTTGTACTGCTGTTCACCAACTTGTGGTTATTTGGATGTTGTTGGTATTGCTATTTTGTATGATGCTATGTCATATCTGACCTGGAAACTGTGAGATTTCTTTTGTTGTTGTGGACACAATTTTGTTTCTTTCAATAAACCTTTTATGATTTAAAAAAAATAAATAAATAAAATAAAGGTGTTAAATGGCAACTCACATAGTAAGGTAAGTTATGGGCTCATCAATAAGAGGTAAGTCCGGGATGCTGTGTAGGATAAGCTGCCGAGGAGCCACCAGGGTTCACTGCCATGCCGTGAGGTGTTTAGGGAAGCTGGCCAGACACTTCCAAGATGGTGCTGGAGCGCACATGTGACTCGCAGTGTCAGCAGGATGACGTTACCAGAGTTTGAGCAGCGATGTGTTTCAGATTATGCGCAGTACAGCCGCCAGGCATGTGCGTTCTTTCATCAGACTAAAAGTGCAAGAATACCAAGCCTCTATATACTACGGCCAGCCCACAAGGGACTATTAGTGCTCAGCAAAGATAATTCATGTTCTAGATTGTAAGCTCTAACGAGCAGGGCCCTCTAGTTCCTCCTGTTTTGAATTGTATTGTAACTGTATTGTCTTCCCTCACATTGTAAAGCGATGCGCAAACTGTTGGCGCTATATGAATCCAGTATAATAATAATAATAATTAATGTTACGATACAACAAAACAAATTCAATTAAATGTAATACATTAATAAATATACAGATAACTTAGAAAACCAATAATAGAATAATAAATTGAAGGCATATAGCAATATTTACCCTAAAAAGTGGTAAATTAGATGACTGATTAATAAGTAAGACAGAAATATATACAAAAAAAATCAAGAGTTAATTAACACAGTTAATAAAAAAATGTAAATGATTTATAAAAATGAATATGAAATTATGCATTGACAGCAGTTCATCTGAAATGTTGAAACAAATAAAATAGGAAAGCAGCAAAAACACATTTATGTTATAAACATGGGAACTGGATTGTGTGTGTGTGTATATATATATACTGTATATATATCAGTGGCGGGTGGTGCATGATAATTTGGGGGGGGGGCACACCCTTTTTTTAAGCCTATTAGAGCCTCTGGCTTTAATCAGGTGCTTTATAAAAAATAAAAAACCCATTGGAATCCATGTGTCCAGCGCCCTGCATGTAGATTAGGGGGTCGGATGCATGGATGGGGGAGTGGCGCCCCTGCGCCCCCAATGGACGGGCTGCCACTGATATATATATATATATATATATATATACAGTATATATACAAACCCGATTCCAAAAAAGTTGGGACACTGTACAAATTGTGAATAAAAGCAGAATGCAATGATGTGGAAGTTTCAAATTTCATTATTTTATTCAGAATACAACATAGATGACATATCAAATGTTTAAACTGAGAAAATGTATCATTTTACGGGAAAAATAAATTGATTTGAATTTTAATGGCATCAACACATCTCAAAAAAGTTGGGACAAAGCCATGTTTAGCACTGTGTGGCCTCCCCTCTTCTTTTTATAACAGTCTGCAAACATCTGGGGACTGAGGAGAAGTTGCTGAAGTTTAGGAATAGGAATGTTTCCCCATTCTTGTCTAATACAGGCTTCTAGTTGCTCAACTGTCTTAGGTCTTCTTTGTCGCATCTTCCTCTTTATGATGCGCCAAATGTTTTCTATGGGTGAAAGGTCTGGACTGCAGGCTGGCCATTTCAGCACCCGGATCCTTCTTCTACGCAGCCATGATGTTGTAATTGATGCAGTATGTGGTCTGGCATTGTCATGTGGGAAAATGCAAGGTCTTCCCTGAAAGAGACGACGTCTGGATGGGAGGATATGTTGTTCTAGAACTTGGATATACCTTTCAGCATTGATGGCGCCTTTCCAGATGTGTAAGCTGCCCATGCCACACGCACTCATGCCACCCCATACCATCAGAGATGCAGGCTTCTGAACTGAGCGCTGATAACAACTTGGGTTATCCTTGTCCTCTTTAGTCCGGATGACATGGCGTCCCAGTTTTCCAAAAAGAACTTCAAATTTTGATTCGTCTGACCACAGAACAGTTTTCCACTTTGCCACAGACCATTTTAAATGAGCCTTGGCCCAGAGAAAACGCCTGCGCTTCTGGATCATGTTTAGATTTGGCTTCTTTTTTGGCCTATAGAGTTTTAGCCGGCAGCGGCGAATGGCACGGCGGATTGTGTTCACCGACAATGTTTTCTGGAAGTATTCCTGAGCCCATGTTGTGATTTCCATTACAGTAGCATTCCTGTATGTGATGCAGTGCCGTCTAAGGGCCCAAAGATCACGGGCATCCAGTATGGTTTTCCGGCCTTGACCCTTACACACAGGGATTGTTCCAGATTCTCTGAATCTTTGGATGATATTATGCACTGTAGATGATGAGAACTTCAATTTCTTTGCAATTTTTCTCTGAGAAACTCCTTTCTGATATTGCTCCACTATTTTTCGCCGTGGCATTGGGGGAATTGGTGATCCTCTTGACTTCTGAGGGACACTGCCACTCTGAGAAGCTCTTTTTATACCCAATCATGTTGCCAATTGACCTAATAAGTTGCAAATTGGTCCTCCAGCTGTTCCTTATATGTACATTTAACTTTTCCAGGCTCTTATTGCTACCTGTCCCAACTTTTTTGGAATGTGTAGCTCTCATGAAATTCAAAATGAGCCACTATTTGGCAAGACATTTCAAAATGTCTCACTTTCAACATTTGATATGTTATCTATATTATATTGTGAATAAAATAGAAGTTTATGAGATTTGTAAATTAGTCCATTCCTTTTTTATTCACAATTTGTACAGTGTCCCAACGTTTTTGGATTTGGGTTTGTATATATATATATACAGTATGTATATATGTATACTCTGTACTTACTATAGCAGTAATTTGGTAGCAGCAGGGGATAAGAGTTGTTCTAGGAGGAGGAATTTGGGGGGTGTGCTGAGGGGGATTTAGGGGTATTTCAGTTGGGAGATGGGAGCAGGATTTGTGCTAGGAGGGGGGAGGGGGGTTGTGCTAGAAGAGGTGATATGATAGTGGGTGTAAGATAATTTTGTGCTAGAAGGGGAAAAAATTGCTTTTTGGGAGGGGGGGGGGGGCGGTAATAGTGCTAAGTAGGGATGATTGGGGGGTATTCGTGCTAGGAGGGGGGATTTGGAGGGATAGAACATTTGTGCTAGGAGGGGGTGAGATGAAGTGATGGAAGTGAGATGAGGGGATTCGTCAGTGTTAAGATGACATCATCAGCAAAGAGATTCATTTTTGCTTAACCCTAGGGTGTAGCGTTCATTGGCAGGAGCGGCTGTGTGCTGCCCTGGTCCCCCAGCTGCAGGGAAAACAGAATGCAGCGGCGCCCTTGACTGATGTGCGCTCTAGGCTGGCACCTACCTTGCCTTTAGGTAGCGCTGGCCCTGCCTGCAGATTTTGTAACTTTTCCCTCATACAAAGAAATGAAGGGTCTATATTTTTATCATAGGTGTATTTTATATGATAGAGACAGAATATCAACCAGAAATCCAGAGAAAACACATGATACAAATGTTATAAATTGAGTTGCAGTTCAGTGAGTAAAATAAGTATTTGATCCCCTACCAACCAACATTAATTCTGTCTCCCATAGACTGGCTACAGTATGTGCTCATGTGGTACACAGATTAGTCCTGTCCATTGTAGGAAGGCGCTCCTAACCACAACTCATTATGTGTAGAATAGACACCTATCCACAGAATCTTTTTTCTTCCATTCCAACCTCACCATCATGGGCAAAGAGCTGTCAAAGGATGTCAGGGACAAGATTGTAGGCTGTAATGGGCTACAAGACCATCAGCAGGAAGCTTGGTGAGAAGGAGATAACCAATCAATCGCCCTCAGTCTGGAGCTCCATGTAAGATTTCTCCTCATGGGGTGAGGATGATCATGAGAAAAGTGAGGGATCAGCCCAGAAATACACGGGAGGAGCTTGTTAATGATTTCAAGGCAGTTGGGGCCACAGTCACCAAACAAACCATTGGTAACACAATACACCGCCATGGATTGAAATCCTGCAGCGCCCACAAGGTCCCCCTCTTCAAGAAGGCAGATGATTGCCTATCTGAAGTTTGCCAATGAACATCTAAATGATTCAGAGAAGGATTGGGAGAAAGTGCTGTCGTCAGATGAGACAAAAATTGAGCTCTTTGGCATTAACTCGACTCGCCGTGTTTGGAGGAAGAAAAATGCTGACTATGACCCTAAGAACACCATCCCTACAGTCACCATCCCTACAGTCACCATCCCCACAGTCACCATCCCTACAGTCACCAACCCTACCGTCACCATCCCCACAGTCACCATCCCTACAGTCACCATCCCTACAGTCACCATCCCTACAGTCACCATCCCCACAGTCAAGCACGGAGGTGGAAACATGATGCTTTGGGGCTGTTTCTTTGCTAAGGTTACAGGCTGACTTTGCCAGATTGAGGGGCCAATGGATGGGGTCATGCAGTGGTGGGATTAAAAAATTTTAGTAACCAGTTCCGACTTTCAATGCACAGTGACGAGCGTGCCCCCTTTCAATGCAGAATGACCAGCGTACCTCCTTTCAATGCACAGTGACCAGCGTGCCCCCCTTTCAGTACACAGTGACCAGCGTGCCCCCTTTCAATGCAGAGAGACCAGCATGCCCCCTTTCAATGCACAGAGACCAGCTTGCCCCCTTTCAATGCAGAGACCAGCGTGCCCCCTTTCAATGCAGAGACCAGCGTGCCCCCTTTCAATGCAGAGACCAGCGTGCCCCCTTTCAATGCAGAGATCATCATGCCCCCTTTCAATGCAGAGACCAGCGTGCGGCGTGCCCCCTTCAATGCAGAGATCCTCAATCGTGCCCCCTTCAATGCAGAGATCATCATTGGTGCCCCCTTCAATGCAGAGATCATCATTCGTGCCCCTTTCAATGCAGAGATCATCATTCGTGCCCCCTTCAATGCAGAGATCATCATTTGTGCCCCCTTTCAATGCAGAGACCAGCATGCTGCGTGCCCCCTTCAATGCAGAGATCATCGTGCCCCCTTCAATGCAGAGTGAACAGCGTGCCAACTTGCCAAGCCCCCCAGACCAGTGCACTTGACTTACCTGTTGTAGCGGCGGCTTCTTCTCTTCAGTCCCTGCGTCTCCTCGAGTCCTCCCGCATCCCACCTCCTCCTCGGCCAATGGCATTGGCAGAGGAGGAGGAGGATCCGTGTGACAATAGCGAATTTTCATTCGCTATTGTCACACAGTGGGTGGGCTCGGGGCGCACTGCTCTGCGCCCCGGGTCCACCCTTTCCTACTAGAGCCAAATTGTAATAGGCGGGGAGTCGGGGACTGTCTGGGAGGCGGCGGCCTGGAGGAGAAAGGGCTGACGTCACTGGTTGCTAGACGATAAGCGGCTCTAGCCTAGCAACCAGTGCAGTGTGTGAGCTCGGGCCGCCTCCCTGCAGAGAGACAGCGCCAACAGAGAACAGAGAGAGCAGCAGAGTGGTCAGCAGATCAGGAGGATGATATACAGATGGTGATGGTCACAACTCACAAGGCGGTTCTGCAAACTTCCAAAAATTTTGTAACCGGTTCTGTGGAACCGGTGCGGACCGGCTAAATCCCACCACTGGGGCCATGTATTGTAAAATCTTGGATGAGAACCTTCTTCCCTCAGCCAGAACACTGAAGATGGGTCATGGATGGGCCTTGGACATGGGTCATGGACGGACCAAAAACATTCCGCCAAGGCAACAAAGGAAAGGCTCAAGAAGAAGCACATTAAGGTTATGGAGTGGCCTAGCCAGTCTCCAGACCTTAATCCAATAGAAAATCTATGGAGGGAGCTGAAACTGTGTGTTGCCAAGCGACAGCCAAGAAACCCTAAAGCAGAGTTCCCTTCTGTAAAAAAAAAAAAAAAAAAGCCTTGCAGCTTCACAGCCTGCTGTCTACTGCGCATGCATGAGTCGCGCTGCGCTTTCTGAATGGTCCCGCTGTCTTCTGGTCTTCTGGGACCTGTGTGTCTCCCAGAAGGCAGCCTGGGGGGAGGGGCCAGAAATTTTCGTAGATCGTTGTAATCGTTGTGCGGTGATCTTACCCGGAAGTGGGAGCGGGTACCTGGATTTGACAGGTATCCACTCCCCCCCAGAAGGTGCCAAATGTGGCAGCAGATGGGGGGGGGGAGGAAGCAAACAAGCAGAGCTTCCCCTTTTGGGTGGAGCTCCGCTTTAAGGATTTAGAGAAGATCTGTAAAGAAGAGTGGACCAAAATCCCTCCTGAGATGTGTGCAAACCTGGTCACCAACTACAAGAAACATCTGACCTCTGTGCTTCCCAACAATGGTTTTTTCACCAACTACTAAGGGGATCAAATACTTATTTTATTCACTGAACTGCAACTCCATTTATAACATTTTTTTTTTTCATTTTTTTTCTGGATTTTTGGTTGATATTCTCTCTATCATTTACCACTTGCCGACTGCCCAGTGCCAGGACAAGGTCATCCAGCGCCCAGGGCAAGGATGCCAAATTGCAACCCCTTCCCTTAGGGTTCAAGGCACCCCCCCCCCCATCCCTGCAATAAATCATTGGGCCCAGGGCAACCGCCCCCTCCTGACCACCCTTTGTCCCGGCCCTGCAACCGCCCAACGTACATATACTGGAGCAAAGTGGCTCTATTGCACAAAATCATGTACCTGTATGTCATTTCGTCCAATAGTCTCTGTGGGCCCGCCCGCGCCGGTGAAGGCGCAATTGCACGCTGATTGGACAGAGGGAGAGCCAATCAACGGGGCCGGCAGACCACCCACGATTGTTCCTGAGAGACACAAAAAGGTAAACAAGGCAGATCGCCGCTCTGTCAGGGGAGAAGATGGAGCTCTTGTGTTTCTGCTACACAGGAACACGGATCTCTGTCTTCCCCCAGTCAGAGCACCTCCCCCTCACAGTTAGCAAGCACTCCCTAGGGATACATTTAACCCTTTGATGGCCCCTGATGTTAACTCCTTCCCTGCCAGTGTTATTATTACAGTGACAGTGCGTATTTTGAGCATCGATCACTAAGAATGTCACTGGTCCCCAAAAAAGTGTCGGTTAGTGTCCTGGCTTGTCCCCTGCAATGTTGCAGTCACGCTATAAGTCGCTGATTGCCAACATTACTAGTAAAAAAAAAAAAATTCCATAACTTTTGCGCAAACCAATCAATATATGCTTATTGGGATTTTGTTTACCGAAAACATGTAGCAGAATACAAATTGGCCTAAATTGATGAAGAAATTAGATTTTTTACATTTTTTTATTGGATATGTTTTATAGCAGAATGTAAAAAATATTGTTTTTTTTTTTTTTAAATTGTTGCTTTTTTTTTTTTCATAGAGTAAAAAATAAAAACTGCAAAGGTGATCAAATACCATCAAAAGAAATCTCAATTTGTGGGGAAAAAAAGAACATAAATTTTATTTGAGTACAGCGTCGCACGACCACGCAATCGTCAGTTAAAGTAACGCAGAGCTGTATCGCAAAAAAAGGCCATTTTTTGCGATTCAGCACTGCGTTACTTTAATGGGAAATTGCGTGGACATGCGGCGCTGTACCTAAATAAAATTGATGACCTTTTTTTTCCACAAACAGAGATTTCTTTTGGTGGTATTTGATCACCTTCGCGATTTTTATTTTTTGCGCTATAAACAAAAAAAGAGCGACAATTCTGAAAAGACAAAACCAATATTTTTAACTTTCTGCTATATAACATTCCCAATACAAAAATGTAAAAATCTAATTTTTTCATCCTTTTAGGCCAATTTGTATTCTGCTACATATTTTTGGTAAAAAAAAAAATCCCAATAAGCGTATTTCGATTGGTTTGCGCAAAAGTTATTGCGTCTACAAACTAGGGGGAAGATTTATGTCATTTTTATTTTTTATTTATTTTTCACTAGTAATGGTGGCGATCTCCGATTTTTAGCGGGACAGCGACATTGCGGCGGAAAGATCGGACACCTAACTGACATTTTTGACACTTTTGGGGGGGACCAGTGACATTACTACAGTAATCAGTGTTAAAAATATGCACAGTTACTGTAATAATGACACTGGCATGGAAGGGGTTAACCCAGGGGCGAGCAAAGGGTTAAATGTGAGCCTAGGGGGTGTTTTCTAACTGTGGGGGGTTGGGCTTATGGAATCAACACAGAGACCTGTGATCCTAAATAGGAGGAGCTCTGTGTTCATTCCAGAGAGAACAACGGTCTGCTGTGTTTACAACAGCAGACCACCGTTCTCTCTCCACGGGGAGCAATCATGGCCGCCGGCCCTGTGGATCGGCTTCCCCGCGGCCTAATGGGGGCACGGGTGCGCCCCCAGGAGCGCTCCCACGAACCGACGTACCTATACGTTGGTTCGCGCAGCTGAGTTCGGCGAGTGGTTAAGGGGGGTAAAACCTTCCAGGGTTGAAGTGGTTAAAATACTCCTATGATAAAAAATTATAGACCCTTAATTTCTTTGTAAGTGGGCAAACTTACACAATCTGCAGGGGATCAAATCATTATTTTCCCCCACTGTATATCCAAAAGTCCTTCCTCTGGCAAAGTCTGTGGAAGCGCTCGGCCTCGGAGAGTCCCCTGGGCATGCCCTCCACAGGCCATACCTTTAGACCTCGAGTGGATTTTTTATGAGATTCAAAGAAATGACGGGGCACACTATGTTTGTCTTTGCCTTCTTCTATTAGGCGATGATGCTTGCCAAATCTTTCACGTGGTCAGTATTAACCACTTTACCACCGGAGGATTTTGCTGTCTTACGTCCAGGCCACTTTTTGCGATTCGGCACTGTGCGAGTTTAACTGACAATTGCGCGGTCATGCAACGCCGTACCCAAACGAAATTTATGTCCTTTTTTTTCCCACAAACAGAGCTTTCTTTTGGTGGTATTTGATCACCTGTGCGATTTTTACTCTTTGCGCTATAAACAAAAAAAGAGCGACAATTTTGAAAAAATAACAATATTTTTCACATTTTTTTATATGAAATTCCCCCCCAAAAAAATGTAAAAATCAAAATTTTTTAACATTTTAGGCCAATTTGTTTTCTGCTACATATTTTTGGTAAAAAAAATGGAATAAGCGTATTTTTATTGGTTGGCGCAAAAGTTATTGCGTTTACTAACTAAGGGAAAGATTTCTGTCGTTTTTGGTGTTTTTTTTTTAACTAGTAATGGTGGCGGTCTGCAATTTTTTTTGCGGGACTGCAACATTGCGGCGGACAGATCGGACCCTTGACTGACATTTTTGACACTTTTGGGGTTACCAGTGACATTACTACAGTAATCAGTGCTATACATATGCACTGTTACTGTAAAAATGACACTGGCAAGGAAGGGGTTAATTTTATTGGAGAGGGAGGGGTTAATGTATGCCTGGTGCTTACTGACGTGTGTGGGGGGAGGTGACTGAGTGACACAGGGACAGATCGCAGGTTGAGCTATGTTGAACCCTGCAATCTGACCCTGCCTGTCACTTAGGAGATCCGCCCGCTGGTGTTTGAACAAGCGGGCGGATCTCCAGACTAGATCCCCGACGATCGGGGAAGAGCAGCGGCAATCGCCGCTGTCCCTCCCCTGGCCCGACTCCCGCTGTGACTGAATACAGCGGGAGCGAGCCTCCGGCGGCGTGCGGAAGCGAGCCTCCGGCGGCGCGCGGGAGTGAGCCTCCGGCGGCGCGCGCGCGCCGCCGAGGTGGGGGAGTGTCTGCCGACGTAGGTCTACGTTGTCAGACCTACAAGAGCCACTTTGCCACAGTACAGCTTTAGTGAGCAGACGGCAAGTCAGTATTAAGATTCTGATATTTCATAAACAAACCAAAAAACAAAAAACAAGTCCTCATTTACCTCTTTAGCATTAGCCACCGTGGAGAAATGCATCTTCCACGTCCACAACAAACGCCGATGCGGCGTCTGCATGCCCCTTTGAGCCATTGGACATGGCGTGTAGGTGCGGTGTCAATTGCACCCCATTTGGGCCACACATGGGAGGACACTGTTAGGGCTACAAGATTGTGGAATTCTCTACCACAAGAGGTGGTTTCTGTGGGAAGTATGGTGGCTTTCAAAAGACTCTTAGACGTACATCTCAAGGATCAGAACATTCAGGGCTATGTGAGATGATTACAGCCACACACACCTACACAGGTTGAACTCGATGGACTATTGTCTTTATTCAACCTCACCTACTATGTAACTATGTAACACTTCTTAGGGTCGTCATTTCTCGGACCACCTGATCCATACGGAGGATTATACACATGTAGCCACATCTCTACACTACTATGTGGTCAGTATTCATATTTTGGACACTTTCATGCACCCTTTCTATCACCCTGGTTCCTCCTCGGTGTCTCTACACCCCTACACTTCTCTGCCATTCTTCTACTCTTCCTTGTTCATCCCCTTTGGCACCATGTTTTATTTTTAATATTTTTTTTTTGGCCACTTCTCTTTTGCCTTTTCCTTCTCTTTCATTCCTTTCTCTTTTTTTCTTTTCACTTTCCTCCCTCCTTTTCCCTTTTGCCCATACACCCTGTTACCGCTGCACCATTTTGGTATTTTATAGATACTTCCATCTTCCTGCTATCATTAACTGTGATGCAGAATTTTATTTGTACTCCAATATACTTACACATATCCACTCCAGCGGTATACATGGATATCTATGGACATTCCTTCACACTTTCTGGTCTCACCTTTTCTTCTTCACTTTCTTTCCTTTTTTGTTGCCCATATATCTTTGTTTCTGCTGTACCATGATGGGACACTATTCCTCCCACTGACACCAATGATGGGGCACTATTCCTCCCACTGACACCAATGATGGGGCACTATTCCTCCCACTGACACCGATGATGGGGCACTATTCCTCCCACTGACACCAATGATGGGGCACTATTCCTCCCACTGACACCAATGATGAGGCACTATTCCTCCCACTGACACCAATGATGGGACACTATTCCTCCCACTGACACCAATGATGGGGCACTATTCCTCCCACTGACACCAATGATGGGGCACTATTCCTCCCACTGACACCAATGATGAGGCACTATTCCTCCCATTGACACCAATGATGGGACACTATTCCTCCCACTGACACCAATGATGGGACACTATTCCTCCCACTGACACCAATGATGGGACACTATTCCTCCCATTGACACCAATGATGGGGCACTATTCCTCCCACTGACACCAATGATGGGACACTATTCCTCCCATTGACACCAATGATGGGACACTATTCCTCCCATTGACACCAATGATGGGGCAATATTCCTCCTCCTGACACCAATGATGGGGCACTATTCCTCCCACTGACACCAATGATGGGGCACTATTCCTCCCACTGACACCAATGAAGGGACACTATTCCTCCCACTGACAACAATGATGGAGCACTATTCCTCCCACTGACACCAATGATGGGGCACTATTCCTCCCACTGACACCAATGATGGGGCACTATTCCTCCCACTGACACCAATGATGGGGCACTATTCCTCCCATTGACACCAATAATGGGGCACTATTCCTCCCACTGATACCAACAATGTGCTGAGACTCTTCTAATGCATGATCAAGAACTAAACCCCTTCTAATGGGCTGCTGCAGTAGGTGAGTAAACTGTGTATTGTCTCAGAGGGGGTGTAGGGATTATAGGGAGCTCCACCAATTGGACAACAATCTGCACCTGTGCTGAAGTAATGACACCATGGAACACTTATCATCCATGAACATTGGTGGTAAGAGAATTGGTTGGATTCACTGCATATCTTACTCAAATCAACGTATCCATTCATGCCTGCTTGTATATTCATTCATTCATTCATTCATTCATTCATTCATTCATGTATTACTATACTAGTTCTTTAGGTACAGTATGTTTTTTTCCTATGAAAACCTATTTGGTAATTACATTTTATTATCAGGTAATTAAATCAGAGTTGGGTGGTTCCGGTAATTTCAGTTCATCTGCTTGCCTGAAGGGTTGGCCTGATATCTCCCTATATCATTCTATCTCCAGTTGCCGCCTTCTGTAGGAATCTTCAGGATCACAGAACGGGTTTGTCTTCTGCCATTAGGATAAGGTGACTAGATTTTTTGAGGACATATATATATATATTTTTTTTTATATTGGCAAATGGTGCCGAACTGCATAATACACAGAGCACTGGGCGCAGGACTGCATAATACACAGAGTGTTGGGCAAAGGACTGCATAATACACAGAGCGCTGGGCACAGGACTGCATAATACACAGAGCGCTGGGCACAGGACTGCATAATACACAGAGCGCTGGGCATAGGACTGCATAATACACAGAGTGTTGGGCAAAGGACTGCATAATACACAGAGCGCTGGGCACAGGACTGCATAATACACAGAGTGTTGGGCACAGGACTGCATAATACACAGAGCGCTGGGCACAGGACTGCATAATACACAGAGTGTTGGGCACAGGACTGCATAATACACAGAGTGCTGGGCACAGGACTGCATAATACACAGAGCGCTGGGCACAGGACTGCATAATGCACAGTGCGCTGGGCACAGGATTACATAATACACAGAGCACTGGGTTAAGGACCACATAATACACAGAGAGCTGGGCACAGGACTGCATAATATACAGAGCGCTGGGCACAGGACTGCATAATGCACAGAGCGCTGGGCACAGGACTGCATAATACATAGAGCGCTGGGCACAGGACTGCATAATACACAGAGCACTGGGCACAGGACTGCATAATACACAGAGAGCTGGGCACAGGACTGAATAATGCCCAGAGCGCTGGGCACAGGACTGCATAATACACAGAGCGCTGGGCACGGGACTGCATAATACACAGAGTGCTGGGCAAAGGACTGCATAATACACAGAGCGCTGGGCACAGGACTGCATAATATACAGAGCACTGGGTTCAGGACTGCATAATACACAGAGTGCTGGGCACAGGACTGCATAATACACAGAGCGCTGGGCACAGAACTGCATAATACACAGAGCACTGGGCACAGGACTGCATAATATACAGAGTGCTGGGCACAGGACTACATATTACACAGAGTGCTGGGTTCAGGACTGCATAATACACAGAGCGCTGGGCACAGGACTGCATAATACACAGAGCTCTGGGCACAGAACTGCATAATACACAGAGCGCTGGGCACAGAACTGCATAATACATAGAGCGCTGGACACAGGACTGCATAATACACAGAGCGCTGGGCACAGGACTGCATAATACAGAGAGTGCTGGACAAAGGACTGCATAATACACAGAGCACTGGGTTAAGGACCACATAATACACAGAACGCTGGGCACAAAACTGTAAAATACACAGAGCGCTGGACACAGGACTATATAATACACAGAGTGCTGGACACAGGACTATACAATACACAGGGTGCTGGCATCCGAGCCACCAGGCTGTTTCTCAGCCAGCTTGGGATGCTCTGTCTGCATTAACCTGGCCCAGGGACTGTCCCCGGAAACCAGTGACGTCTGGTCACCCTACATTAGGATCAACCACATGAGTGATAAGCAAGAGAATTGGCTGTGAAGATTTTCCTTGTTTGCTCCACAAAGCTTCCAATTTCTACTCTTTTAATTTTTTTGTATTCAGTTAAATTTGGGGCTTTTTTTACCGAAGAAGAAAGGATGAAGATATCTCTGAGTCTGTGTCTCTATAAGTCCTGCTATTTTACTGGCATGATGGTGGACTGACAGTTTTGCCACCCAGGTCTGGGACAAAGGTTGGGTATGAGGGGTGGCTGCCCTGGGCACTATGATATCATGTGAGGTGGGGGGGGGGGCACCTTGGGAGGGGGAATTTGGAGGGTAGCAGGGGATAAGAATTGCTCTAGGAGGGGGGTGTGTGCTAGGAATGGTGATTTGGGGTATTTGTATTTGAAGGGGGGGGGGAGAGGATTTGTGCTAGGAAGAGGGATTTAGGGGTTTTGTACTGGGAGGTGGGGGAATTTATGCTTAGTGGGTAAGAATGCAGATTATTGCTTGATTTTCTTTTTTTTTTTGAGGGGGGGGGGGGGGGTATTTTTGCTGACACATAATGCTCATACATCTTGGAGGGCACAGTTTGATATGTTTGCCCTGGGCTCTAGGGGACCTTGTCCCGCCACTGTTGACACCTTTTGTATCTACCAGATCCATAAAAGGGATTGGAGGGTGCTTTAAATGGTGGACATTCAAGAAGATGTAGCACGGAGTTTACACATATCCAAGAAGAGATCCTCCTATTTAGGATCACAGGTCTCTGTGTTGATTCCACAAGCCTATCCCCCCCACAGTTAGAAAACACCCCCTAGGCTCACATTTATCCCTTTGATAGCCCCTGAGTTACCCCCTTCTCTGCCAGTGTCATTAGTACAGTAACAGTGCAAATTTTTAGCACTGATTACTGTAATAGTGTCACTGGTCCCCTCAAAAATGTAAAAATGTCAGTAAGGGGTCCGATCTTTCGGCCGCAATGTCGCAATTACTAGTAAAAAAATAAAATAAATAAAAATGACATAAATCTTTCCCGTAGTTTGTAGATGCAATAACTTTTGCGAAAACCAATCAAAATACGCTTATTGGGATTTTTTTTTTTACCAAAAATATGTAGCAGAATACAAATTGGCCAAAAATGATGAAAACATTTATTTTAATTTTTTTTTTATATTGGGAATTTTATATAGCAGAAAGTGAAAAATATTGTTTTTTGTTTTTTTTTTTCAGAATTGTCGCGCTTTTTTTATTTATAGAGCAAAAAATAAAAATCGCAGAGGTGATCAAATACCACCAAAAGAAAGCTCTGTTTGTGGGGAAAAAAGGACATCAATTTTATTTGGGTACAGCGTCGCACGACTGCACAATTGTCCGTTTAAGTAACGCAGTGCCGAATTGCAAAATATGGCCTGATCATTAGGGGGCAAATCCTTCCGGTCCAGAAGAGGTTAACTGAGTCAGCAGTGATTTATGATGACGTAGGTTTGATTTGGGTCAGGATGTTTTTGGTGTGATTATACCTTTAGCTCCAATGTGTCATTTTTGTAATAATATTGTCATTGCTTCTATTATTGGTGTAAACACCATCTATCTTTGTAATAAGATAATCAGAGCTAGGATTGTAGCTGAACAAGATGTTTAAGGATGGAACCAGGCCAGCTGAATGACGTTTCTCTGTGTACTTTGTAACATAAACAATTGCATTTTTCGATAAAATGTTGCATCTCTGTGCTGCTGATCTTCTGCTGCCTCTTTGCGGCTACTTAATATCAACATGCACTCCAGCAATGGCTGCAAGGCATTTCTCACAGCAGGTTTCCTGAGCAGTGGGCCCTGCCTGCATTGCAGTGTCCATCAGAAGTCTACGTGACCCGGTGACAAGGCAGAAGCTCAACTAGGAGACAACAGAGTGTTGTCACCTTTTAACAGGATGTTACTAAACATGGAAGATCATGGCAGGATCTCCAGGGATTGTTTGATCTAATATTTTAGATTCAAAGACTTTTTGTGTGTCTATATAAACTTCCAGTGGGGAAACGAGTGTGGGTGGGGCTTACTGCACCCATGTCGTGACCAGAAGAGGGCGCTCCTTAGTGCCCCTAAAGGTGGGCGGAGGCTGCCGTTTCACGCATGGTTGCAATAAAGGCAGGCCTCCAACCTAAAAGCGATGCTTTTCCATGAGACCACAATAAACTCCTTGCAGTTCATGGCACAGTTCTATTACACTTTACATTGTTCACTACGGACAGGGCTGCCATCAGGGGGGACAGCCCATACACATGCTGGGGGCAGTGTCACAACCAGGGCCGTCATTACCATAGGGCAACTGCTGTCAAAACGGACCTGCCTGGATGCAGAGGAGGGTGGAGTGGTGGGCGGCTCCAAGGTGTGTGCAGGGAGCAGTCAGGGGCCACTGTCAGAGAGGCTCTGGTCAGGAACGGTGGTGTGCGCCCGGCTGTGGGGTTGGTCAGGCCAGGGTGTGCTGAGGGCCCCGTGGAGGAGGAGAAGGAGTAGGTCAGGGTGGAGGGGCCCACCCCCCCCCCCCACACTCTTTTTTGCAGCTGCCACTGGAGATCGTGGTGGAGATGGAACACAGACTCCGCTACCCCTTTTGGCAGGAGGAGCCGCTGCAGGACAGATAAGAGCTGGGAAATCTGAGCTGAAAGTGATCATAAACTGCTGATCGCTCAGTTCTCCCCCTCCGCTCTGAGCAGAGAGCGGTGACTGTCAGTCCCTGGCTCTCTGCTCTGCCCTTCCAGCGCTCACTGGAGCACTGGGTTGGGGAGGAGGCGGCTGGCTCAGTCTCCCAGTGGCAATGCTGAGAGGCTGAGCCAGCTGCCGGTTTAGGCATCTGGGTGGATCCTGACCATATGGTCGGGATTTTTTCAGAGCCTGGACCGCCTCTGTGACATTAGTCGACAGCAGTCTTTAACTCCTTGTCGGCTGCAAATGGGTCACGACAGCGCAGAATGAACGGCACTCCTGTGATCCATAGGAGAAGTATAGCCAAAAAAAAAAGCTTTGGCCAAACTTCTCCTTTAAATAAGATGCCCCCTGCACTGAGCACCAATCCACCTAGATTGCAGTGGTTCTGAACTCCTGTCCTCAGGACCGACTAACAGGGAATGCATGCCGTAATCAGTGCTAGCGCTGTTCTCTGAAACAGAGACAAGACCCTTCTGCTCGAAGTCTCAGAGTATTTATACACACTCCCAGTCACTACCTGGGCACCTTTCCCCCAAGGATTGGCCAGAGTTGCATAAATATTCAGATGCTGATTAGCCCACTATCAGCCCACTATCTTCCAGAACATTTCCAGACAGACAGGGAGAAGCAGTCAACCCTAGAGCCAGTGAAGAACAGAACAGACTAAAACAATCACACACAGCTACACTGATTACAGTGAGCCTGAACTAAAATGTTATGCTAGTACCTATCTGGGAGGGTGCTACACATATAAATGATCAGTTTTGGGGGGCTCTGTGACTGAACAGTCCAGCACCCAGCTTGGGTGCTTCCGTAAAGATACAGATTCCTCCAGTCTGGACCCAGGAACCAGGTATTAAAGCTGAGCACCCACGATCTAGACGACACTAGTCTAGGTGCAAGCCTGAACTCTCTTTATTGTAAACTCACACAGAATTTATATACTACACAAAAGCAGATAAAAGCTTGATCATGTTATCCTAAACAATTAGCACATCTAAGGAACAGCCAACATAAACAGCATGCTAATCCACATCTAGCAACTAATAGCTGACAGTGATATAATTAACATGAACTAATTAACAACTAGTCACTTAAACAAGCCTAGATGCTGAGACTGTCCGACAACAAGCCCACAACCCTGGATACACAAATTATATTACATATTATCATAAGCATAAACACATAACATTCCACAATGGTTTGATAAGGTAAAGTGGACACAATATTAATCACATCTCCAAGAAATGAGCGGACGGACAGAAACAATAGGTGACTCGATTAACACTGGGAATTCACACCTCTCACTTTAACATCTAATCTGAGTCTCACAGTGGAAAGCAGTTATTGTTGGTTTGGGCATAGAGGCACCAAAAATGTATCTGGATCCTCCAGGTCCCAGAGTTTGTGTGTTTTGGGGAGCCATGGACTTGAATCCGAAGCAAGACCACTCCAAGGTTCCCCCAGGCACACACCTCCCAAGAATAGAGTCCCCTCAGAAGCCAGGGTTCATATTCACAAGGGACAACTGCTTTATCAGATCTAAGGAACAGCCAACTTAAAAAGTATGCTAATCCACATCTAGCAACTAATAGATGACAGTGATATAATTAACATGAACTAATTAACAACTAGTCACTTAAGCAAGCCTAGGTGCTCAGACTGCCCAGCAACAAACTCACAGCCCTAGAGATACAAAGTACATTACACATTATCATAAGCATAAACACATAACATTGCACAATGGTTCGATAACAAGGTAAAGTGGACACAATATTAATCACATCTCAAAGAAATGAGCAGACGGGCAGAAACAATAGGTGACTCAATTAACAATGGGAATTCACACCTATTACTTTAACATCTAATCTGAGTCTCACAGTGGAATGCAGTTATTGTTGGTTTTGGGCATAGAGGCCCAAAAATGTATCTGGATCCTCCAGGTCCCAGAATCTGTGTGTTTTGGGGAGCCATGAACTTGAATCCGAAGCAAGACCACTCCAAGGGTCCCCCAGGTACATACCTCCCAAGAATAGAGTCCCCTCAAAAGCCGGGGTCCATATTCACATGGGACAACTGCTTAATCAGATCTAAGGAACACCAACATAAACAGTATGCTAATCCTCATTTAGCAACTAATAGCTGACAGTGATATAATTAGCATGAACTAATTAACAATTAGTCACCTAAAAAAGCCTAGGTGCTGAGACTGTCGGACAACAAGCCCACAACCCTGGATACACAAATGACATTACATATTATCATAAGCATAAACACATAACATTCCATAATGGTTCGATAAGGTAAAGTGGACACAATATTAATCACATCTCCAAGAAATGAGCGGACGGACAGAAACAATAGGTGACTCAATTAACAATGGCAATTCACACCTCTCACTTTAACATCTAATCTGAGTCTCACAGTGGAAAGCAGTTATTGTTGGTTTGGGCATAGAGGCCCCAAAAATGTATCTGGATCCTCCAGGTCCCAGAGTTTGTGTGTTTTGGGGAGCCATGGACTTGAATCCGAAGCAAGACCACTCCAAGGGTCCCCGAGGCCCACACCTCCCAAGAATAGAGTCCCCTCAAAAGCCGGGGTCCATATTCACATGGGACAACTGCTTAATCAGATCTAAGGAACAGCCAACATAAACAGTCTGCTAATCCGCATCTAGCAATTAATAGCTGACAGTGATATAATTAACATGAACTAATTAACAACTAGTCACTTAAGCAAGCCTAGGTGCTCAGACTGTCCGGCAACAAGCCAACAACCCTAGATATACAAAGCATATTACACATTATTATAAGCATAAACACATAACATTGCACAATGGTTCGATAACAAGGTAAAGTGGACACAATATTAATCACATCTCAAAGAAATGAGCGGAAACAATAGGTGACGCAATTAACAATGGGAATTCACACCTCTTACTTTAACATCTAATATGAGTCTCACAGTCGAAAGCAGTTATTGCTGGTTAGGACATAGGGGCCCCAAAAAAATTATCTGGGTCCTCAAGCTCCCAGATTATGTGTGTTTTGGGGAGACATGGACTTGAATCCGAAGCAAGACCACTCCAAGAGTCTCCCAGCCATACACCTCCCAAGATTAGAGTACCCTCAAAAGACAGGGTCCATATTCAGTGGGTAAGAGGCTAGCTACCCTGCAGTCCCCTCCAAAAGCCTCTGTCCTGGTTGGGTCTGTCCAACCGCTTATTTCTTCCTCCACCCCAGTACACACATATTTTAGTTTTAGCTCGCAAATGTGAATATGAAATGTTTCACATTGAGAAAAGCATTTTAATTCAAGCGTTCCTGAAATCCCAGCCTAAAAGCGTTGAATGAAGATAGGAGTGTTCTAGACACATTGAATACTGAGAGTTTCACAAAAAGAAATAGTTTATTAAAAAAAAAAAAATAGAAAATGACAAATGATAGAAGTAAGGAAAAAGAGAGATCAAAAGGGCAGACATACAGTAGATGTATCACCTACCATTAAAGGAGATGCCGGGGTATTTGGGTTCCTCTGCCCTGTTCCAGTGATAACCTTCCCAAATCTGACCCACGGCACACCTGCTGGGGTATAACAGGCTTTAATAGAACATATAATAGCCATTTTAAAGGGGAGTCTCAAGAGCTTTTTTAAAAAGAATAGGCCTGTGTGCAGAATTATAAATTGGCCCACCTTGCTTGTGAATAAAAAAATGGCATACAGTGGGCGTGTTTCTTATTACACAGAATTTTGGGTGCATTACAGAGGTATGGCTAAATTGGGTCTGAATTGACTTGCACAGTATAGAATAAGACAATGTTGAATAGGGAATGTACAGCACAGTATTTGTGGAGGGACATTGGCGGGGGCTTCCTTACAACTGACCCCCAAACTCTGTATCATTTACTACTGACCACTGAGTCACTTACTACTGAACACTGAGTCACTTACTACTGAACACTGAGTCACTTTCTACTGTCCTCTGAACTCTGCATCTTTAATTCCTGACATCTGCATCACCTTCTACTGACTACTGTGTCCCTTACTACTGACCTCTTAGCACCATGTCACCTAATACTGACCTCTGCATCACTTACTACTGACGTGACCTCTATGTCACTTACTACGGACTTCTGAGCTCCGTGTCAACTAATACTGACATCTGTGACACTTACTACTGACCTCTGAGCACCACGGCACCTAATACTGACCTCTATGTCACTTACTACTATCCTCTGAACTCTGCATCCCTGACTACTGACCTCTGAGCACCACATCACCTAATACTAACATCTGTGTCACTTACTACTGACCTATGAAGTCTGCATCCCTTACTACTGAGCTATGAACTCTGCATCACTTACTACTGACCTATGAACTCTGCATCACTTACTACTGACCTATGAAATCTGCATCCCTTACTACTGACCTATGAACTCTGCATCACTTACTACTGACCTATGAACTCTGCATCACTTACTACTGACCTATGAACTCTGCATCACTTACTACTGACCTATGAACTCTGCATCACTTACTACTGACCTATGAACTCTGGATCACTTACTACTGACCTATGAACTCTGCAGCACTTACTACTGACCTATGAACTCTGCATCCCTTACTATTGACCTATGAACTCTGCATCACTTACTACTGACCGATGAACTCTGGATCACTTACTACTGACCTATGAACTCTGCAGCACTTACTACTGACCTATGAACTCTGCAGCACTTACTACTGACCTCTGTGTCACTTACTACTGACCTATGAACTCTGCATCACTTACTACTGACCTATGAACTCTGCAGCACTTACTACTGACCTACCAACTCTGCATCACCTACTACTGACCTCAGTGTCACTTAATACTGACCTCTGAACTCTGCAGCACTTACTACTGACCTATGAACTCTGCAGCACTTACTACTCACCTATGAACTCTGCATCACTTACTACTGACCTCTGTGTAATTTACTACTGACCTCTGAGCACTACATCCTCGAATACTGATCTCTGTGTCACTTACTACTGACCTATGAACTCTGCATCCCTTACTACTGACCTATGAACTCTGCTTCACTTACTACTGCCCTTTGAACTCTGCTTCTCTCACTACCTACCTATGAACTCTGCTTCACTTACTACTGCCCTTTGAATTTTGCTTCACTTACTACCTACCTATGAACTCTGCATCACTTACTACTTACCTATAAACTCTGCATCACTTATTACTTATTTGTGAACTCTGTGTAATTTACTACTGACCTGACTCCTGAACTCTGTGTCACTTACTACTGACCTCTGAGCACTCTTTCACTTACTAATGACTTCTGGGTCATTAACTACAGGGGTGCCAGTACTAAGTTGCATGCAATTCAGAGGTCAGTAGTGATGCAGAGGGCAGTAATGACGCAGAGGTCAGTAGTGACGCATAGGGCAGTGGTAAGTAACCCTCTGTCTTAGTATAGAACAAACAGCCCTCCTCTGCACAGCTTCCTACTGTTCCACCCCTTCCCACAGCATAAACACAAAATGGATCCACTGCTGCAGCTGTGCATGTCACACACAGCGTTTCCCCACACTTCTTGTTGGCCAGTGTGAGGAGTAAGTAACATAGAGTGCATGGGTCAAGGGTATGTAATGCAGAGTCCAGGGATTGGGAGTAAATACCATTGAGTGCAGGGATCAGGAGAAGGTAATGCAGAGTTCAGGGATTGGGAATAAATAACATAGAATGCAGGGATCAGGAGTAAGTAATACAGCGTTCAAAGAATGGGAGTATGTAACATAGAGTGCAGGGGTCAGGGGTAAGTAATTCAGAGTTCAAGGATTGGGAGTAAGTAACATAGAATGCAGGGATCAGGAATATTTAATGCAGAGTCCAGGGATTGGGAATAAGTAACATAGAGTGCAAGGGTCAGAAGTAAGTAATGCAGAGTGCAGGGGTCAGTAGTAAGGATCATAGAGTTTATGGGTCAGCAGAAAGTAAGGCAGGTAACATAGAGTGCAGGGGTCAGGAGTAAGTAATGCAGAGTTCAGGGATTGGGAGTAAGTAACATAGAATGCAGGGATCAGGAATATTTAATGCAGAGTCCAGGGATTGGGAATAAGTAACATAGAGTGCAGGGGTCAGAAGTAAGTAATGCAGAGTGCAGGGGTCAGTAGTAAGTATCATAGAGTTCAGGGGTCAGCAGAAAGTAATGCAGAGTCCAGGGATTGGGAATAAGTAACATAGAGTGCAAGGGTCAGAAGTAAGTAATGCAGAGTGCAGGGGTCAGTAGTAAGGATCATAGAGTTTAGGGGTCAGCAGAAAGTAAGGCAGGTAACATAGAGTGCAGGGGTCAGGAGTAAGAAATGCAGAGTTCAGGGAGAGGGAGTAAGTAAAATAGAGTGTAGGGGTCAGGAGTAATTAATGCAGAGTTCAAGGATTAGGAATAAGTAACATAGAGTGCAGGGGTCAGGAGTAAGTAAGGCAGAGTGCAGAGGATAGTAGTAAGTATCATAGGTAGTAGGTGATGCAGCATTCAGAGGTCGGGAATAAGTAACATAATGTGAAAGGGTCAAGAGTAATTAGTGCTGGGGGCATGGCCGACTTCCGGGATGTAAGGAGCGTTCTTTCCTAGCTCCACTGCCCCACAATGATCCGTAACAGAATCCTGAGCCATCCGAGGATTGCTTCACCTCCAAATAGTCTCCTGAGTCTCCTTACCTGCTCCTGACTCCCGCAAGGATGGTTAAATACAGCAGGGAGAGGCCAGCGTCCCCCGTAGATCGCGGTCCGGGTCCCTCGGCACAGGCCCAAGATGGCGCCCGATCCTCTTCCCCGGTCAGGGCGCTCTCTGCCAATTCGCAGACATCCTGGATGGGGGACAGTGTGGAGTGGCCGGCGTTGTCACCAGCCGCCCAGAATGGATCGGAGAAGGAGGATCCCCGCACCACACAGGTACCGGAACCTACCCTGACCCAAATTATGGACGCCATTAAGACCTGCCAAATGTCCCTTGCCTCTCACATAGATGCCCTGAGGGTGGACTTTTCCCTACTTAAGGACGATGTGCACAAAATCTGCAACAGGGTTACCGCTGCTGAACAGCGCATTAGCACGGTGGAAGATGATGTTTTCCCTCTCCCCGCTGCCATTAGAGACATACAGGCGGAACAAAAAGCTCAGGCGGCGAAGCTGGGGGACATGGAGGACCGCCTGCGCCACAACAATCTCCGCTTCCTGGGTTTTCCTGAGGGTGCAGAGGGAAGGAATCCTGAAGAATTTGTGGGGGCATGGCTGCAGCAGGCACTGGGGCCTGATACTTTCTCCCCACTCTTTGCTATTGAAAGGGCCCATAGGGTCCCATTTAAAGCCCCGGCCCCAGGAGCCAGGCCCAGACCCCTATTGGCAAGAATCCTTCACTACAGGGACAGAGATGCGGCCTTGAGGAAGGCCAGGGAGTTGCCGGACCTACGCTTTAATAATGCAGTTATTACTATCTTCCTGGATTTCTCAGCGGTCACCCAAAAACAGAGAGCTGCGTTTGTCCATGTCAAGAGGCGTCTTCGGGAAAGGCAGCTACCGTACAGTATGTTATACCCTGCTAAACTCTGCGTGGTGTGTAAGGGCAAGACGCAATTCTTTTTGGATCCTGTGGAAGCTGATCAATGGCTGGACTCATTGGGCAGGGCCTGAAGGTTTCCGGGGGGTGGCAAGTTTTACTCTCCTGACTGGCCTGTGGATTTCTTAGCTTGCTGGGGGTCGCGATCTCAAGATGAGGTGTACACTGATTGAGTTTCTGATATTCTCTGCTCGTCTGACTCGGATGGCTATACTAATAATATTTGAGTGTTTGGTGGCCTTCTAGGAATACCCCTCATGCCAGTTTCTCCACCTCCTTTATTCACCTGGTTTTGTTTGGGGTTCAAGCTCGGGCAAGTTGGGGCTACGGGCAGGGTGGGGGGTTTTGTTTTTTGGTTGGGGACTGTTTTCTGCCCTTCACAAGTATTTACTACGGTTTTTCTCTGTCTCATGGTGCTACCTATGATTACATTTGCTACACTGCCTCCTGCTGGACAGTCTTTGGGAGAGTTAGTCGGACTTAGGATGATATTTCTACTGTTATGGCTGTGGACACCTTAACTGTACTGTCCTGGAATGTCAGGGGCCTCAACGACAAGGTTAAAAGAGCCCTGGTGTTTAACTACTTGAACAAATATAAGCCCCAAGTGATCCTTTTGCAAGAGACACATTTGACTGGGTCCAGAGTTTTAGCCCTGAAGAGGGCGTTTGTGGCTCATGGCTTTCACTCCATGTTCTCTACTTATGCCAGGGGGGTGTCTATACTGGTTACTCGCTCCCTTAAATGCTCGATGAAACATGTAGTTACTGATGTCTATGGGCGCTATGTCATTGTTTTACTGCAAATTGATAATGTGGTTTATACCTTTTTGTCTCTATATATTCCACCTCTGTTCACTCTGGCCTTTTGGGACAAGGTGATGGCTCAACTCCTACAGGTGGCAGAGGGCCCCCTGCTGATAGCGGGGGATTTCAACGCAGTGATGTCACCTGCTTTGGACAGATGTCCGGGGGATGTCTCGGCTTCGTCCTCTCTGGGGGCCTCAGTGGAAAGATATCAGCTGGTGGACTGCTGGAGGTGGAGGAACCCGAATGGTAGGGAGTTCTCTTGCTACTCTGCCTCATATAAAACGCTTTCCCGGATTGATATGTGTTTTGCCTCACCTGATTTGCTTCCGAGACTGCAGTCTGTCTCCTACTTGCCCAGAGCCATTTCGGATCACTCTCCAATGCTAATTAAACTTAGGACAAGCAGGGAGAGTAGATCCGTCACATCAATAAGGTATCTAGCTGTCTCCATCCCTTTGTGAAATATGGCAAAAACAGAGGGGATTGTGGGACATATGCAGAAAAATCTCTATATGGTAGATGAAAGACTTTCATCTACCATATAGAGATTTTTCTGCATCTGGATATATTCTCTTCTCTCCCTTTTACTATTAACAGTTATATTTCTATTGTATTAGAAGAATTAAAACTAAACATAGTCCATTATATCATATAATTTCAGAATTTACTGGTATCGAAGCATCTACCATTTCACTCCTTGTCGAACTCCTTTTACCCTCACATGGGGTTCTCACTTTTTTGCTGCTCATCCCCATTCTATTGGATGCTGTCCATGCCTCAGCCCCGGGTCAGGCATTTCTCGGCTCAGCCCTGTGCCTCCTCTCTAGGATTGGATTTTTGGAGACATGACACTACTCAAGGTAGTGTTTACTCCATGTATACTCTGATATATATTTCTTCCTCCCTCTTGTTCATATCATCATTTTGATATAATCCAAATTTATATTTGCAGACATACAATTTAGTTCTTATGCTCCTGATGAGTGGACGGAGGTCCATGAAACGCGTCGAGCCTACAATTACTCAGCCATCATATACAAGCCCGCTATAATGAAAGATTATGTACCTACAAAGAATAGATTCTCATATTTTATATGCTTCTTATGATTAATCATTCTAGAGATGTTATCAATGTATTTATTGTTTATGTGAATTTTATATGACCTGCTATTGGTATCGATACATGTTATATTTTAGGTTATGAATTTTGAATTGAATATGTTGAACCGTGTGTCAGCCCTCTGTAGGTCCTCATTTTCTGGGTCTTAGTAATTTATGTACATTAAAAGACTGTGTACCTACAGAGAATCCATTGTTACAATAAATCTGTTATTTATAAATAATGATTTTGAATATGTTATTACTGCATTTATTCTTACCTATACTAATTATATATATGATGTATCATTTATATCGATTTATACAATTTTTTTAATTATGAATTATATATTCAATGTCAGTCCATTATGGGTCCCCTATTCGGGACTTCATTGGTCATCCATGACATAAATACAATTATACATACATATATATCTAGCTGTACTCATTCAAAGTCCCACAATCCCCTCTGTTTTTGCCTAATTAAACTTAGCCTCTCCTCATCGATTGGTTATAAATTGTGGCGCCTTAGCCCCTTGTGGCTTAATGAGGACATTTTCTTTAACATTACTGCAAAGGAGATGGCCCATTTCTGGCTGGTCAATCAGGAGACGGCCTCGGTGCTATTGTATGGGATGCTTTTAAAGCTACCATGCGGGGTACGGTGGCTGGTGTGATTAAACAACTCAGAGAGGATAGAGCGTGGAGGGTGGAGACTCTGCAGTCGGAGGCGACCGCTGCTGAAATGGAATACATTAAAAATCCCTCCTCCTCTAATTATTCTTTGTGGAGAGATAGTGCTGGGCAGCTGGATCTTGTTCGGAGGCAAAGAGTGTTTGAGTATGGTGATAAAAACAGTAAAATCTTGGCATATCTCTCTCACTCTGAGCATCCGGTCACGGACATCTCCAGTGTGTATGATGATCAGCTATGCTTGTGTACAGAGGGGACGGAGATTGCAGGGGCATTCCTGGATTTTTTCAAGTCTTTATACTCATCCCGGGTCACCTACTCCCAGGAGGACTTGAATTCTTACTTGCAGGCTATCCCTGTGGTGACGCTTGAGACGGAGGATAGTTTGTCTCTTGAGGACCCTATTGCTGCGGAGGAGATTGCGGCTGCGGTTTCCTCTTTCGCGGCCAATAAGACGCCGGGGCTGGATGGCTTTCCGATCGAGTGGTATAGAGCTTACTCAGAAAACCTAGTTCCACAACTATCTGCAGTGTATGCTGAAGCCTTTGAGAGTGGGGTGCTCCCGGCCTCCCTTCGAGAGGCTTTGATAGTTTTGATACCCAAGCTGAACAAGGATCCTAAGTACTGCGATTTATACAGGCCTATCTCCTTAATTAATGTTGACATCAAGATTCTGGCAAAGGTTCTGTCCCGTAGAATGAATGCTGTTATTTCTAAAATAATTCACTCTGATCAAACTGGTTTTATTCCAGGGCGCTTTACGGCCATAAACCTGCGTCACCTCTTTACAAACCTCCAGACTCCAACTGGTGGGGTGGACTCTGGAGTAATAGTGTCGTTGGATGCCCATAAGGCATTTGATTCGGTGGAGTGGCCTTATTTATTTGCAGTATTGGATAGATTGGGGTTTGGACTGAATTTTATTAGATGGGTAAAATTGCTTTTACGACTCACCTGTGGCCCGCCTCCAGGTAAATAACAAGATTACTGAACAGTTTTCTATTTGTCGGGGCACCCGACAGGGGTGTCCTTTGTCCCCCCTGTTGTTTGCCATGGCAGTGGGACTGCTGGCTGCTCTGATTAGACGGGACGATAGGATTCTAGGATGCCGGGTGGGGGACTTGGAGGAGAAAACATCATTATACGCTGATGACATGCTTCTCTATCTGGCAGATCATCGGGAATCGTTAGATGCGGCTTTGGAGGTGATAGAGTCCTTTGGGAGGTTCTCTGGGTTTAGAGTAAATTAGGATAAATCCGTGGCCTTCCCCTTTGACCGACTTCGGGCCTCTGACCTGGTACTTCCATGTAGGCTCCAGGTGGTGAACAAATTTAAGTACTTGGGTGTAGTCGTCCAGCAACCTGCCACGGTATACGTTGACAATAATATTGCCCCGATGATACAACGTTTGAAGCAGACTTTGCCCACCTGGGGCAAACTGCCACTCAATCTGATGGGTAGGATAAATATATTCAAAATGATATACTTGCCTCGTTTCCTCTACCTGTTGTGGCAGGCTCCAGTGTATCTACCCAAACGATTGTTTGCCGGTATTGAGTCCCTACTGCTATCGTTTATATGGGGGGCAAAGCTGGTGAGGATTTCTCTTGGCACACTGAAACTCCCTGCTCAAGCTGGGGGTTTGGCGGCCCCGGACCTCCAGGCCTATTACTTGGCGGCCCAACTGACACATGTTCATGCCTGGTTTTTCCCTGATCTGCCGAATGCAGCGGTTACCACCTCGGCGGCGGTAATGGGATCGTACGAGGCACTATTGAACTCGCTATATAGGAAGGGACCTTACCCAGCAAAGGGAGCAGAGATCATCCAAATGTCATATAAGATCACCCATATCTGTAATAATCGGATGGGGGGATCTCCCTTTAACATGTCCCCTAACGCCCCCTTATGGTTTAATCCGGGACTGCGAGACTTATATAAATTGAAGGATCCTAGGCATTGGGCGGGATTTGATCTAAAATACGCTCACCAATTGTTTGTGAACTGCGAGTTCAAAACCTTTGCTGAGCTGCGGGCGGAGATAGGGGTTCCCTCAACGTGCTGGTTTTTGTACCAACAACTTCGGCATGAGGTGGCAGAGCAGTTTGGACTTCGAGGGGTGCACCTGGCTCCGACTCGGTTGGAGAAGGAATTAATGGATGCAGATCACACTAAACTTATTTCCCGATATTATGGGTTGCTTCTTGGAGATGGTGGGGAGAAAATGGCGGCATTGCAGGCGAAGTGGAATGCAGACTTACCCCAGTTGGAGCTGGTGGACTGGGATGATCTTCTCAGTAATCAGTTCCATGGGCTGATAGCAGCGGGGGATAGGGTGATTCAATTGAACTACCTACATAGAATTTATTACACTCCTTACCGATTGTACGTGATGGGGAGGCTCCCCTCCCCATTGTGTTTTCGCTGTTAGGTGGCTAGGGGGGACTTCTTTCATATGGTTTGGTCATGCCCAGTGATTCAGTCTTTTTGGAGGGGGTCTGTACTTTTCTGGAGGAAAAATTGGCACTTCCAAACATTTGCTCTCCTGACAGGTGCCTTTTAGGTAATCTGGCTCAGGAGGGTCTTCGGCAGTCCCAGAGAACCTTGCTCTGTATTCTCTTTTTCTATGCAAAAAACGGATTGCTTTAAGGTGGAAACAGGACACACCGCCCACGGTTAGTGCCTGGGTGGAACTGGTCAATAAAGCCCTCCCTATGTACAAGCTTACTTATCTGGCTCGGGGTTGTACAAAAAAGTTTAACAAGATATGGTTCTCCTGGATGGACTCGGTATTAGGGTCGGGGGAGGTTTAGGCTCTTGGGATTCTTGGCTAGATATGGGGGACTGCCTTCAAATATCACTCCGGCTGTTTTTTCCGTTCCTGGGGACTCTCTTATTGACGCTGTTTTCCTTGTGAGGGCTGCACCAGCAGAGTTCTTCTGTATTTTAGGCTGGTTAGATAGTACCACTGTTTATGCTGAAATTATGCACTGTGTGAAGGGTGGCACTACAACTTGTTTCTAAAAAAAAAAAAAATCTTTCTCTTTTGGAAGAGGGGGTGCAGGGGGGGGGGGTGGCTTCACGGGTCACAAATTTTGTTTGATCTACTGTATTTGGTATGTTATAGCTCTGTTCGCCCAAATCTTTGATTATAAGATCTTATATGATCTTTTACATTATGTGATGAACTCCTTTACCTGTATCTGTTTTGTCACTTGTGTTCGTGTTTTGCATTAATAAAAATACCTTAAAAAAAAAAAAGAGTAATTAGTGCAGAGTTCAGGGATCAATGAGTAAGTAAATAATGGCACTTTTCCACTGCAAGTACCGGCTAGTACCGGCTCGGCTCTACTCGGCCCTGCTTGGCCCGGTTTGCTTTTCCACTGCGGTACCGCATGGTATAGTGTCGGAACGGTTCGGTACGGTATAGGTTTGCTTTTCCACTAAAGTAGTACTAAAGTTAAGTGGGTGGGATAACAACGGGGTGGGTGGGATTCTCTGACCAATCAGTGGCTAGTAGTGACTGCATGCAAAGGATTGTGGGATATGGTACCAGTTTGGTACCTGTTGGAACCACAATCGAGTAGGTACTGTTTTTTCAGAGCCGTACCGTACCGTACCGTTCGGTTCCATGCAGTGGAAAAGCAAACCTATACCGTACCGTACCGAACCGTTCCGACCCTATACCATGCGGTACCGCAGTGGAAAAGCACAAAAGCGTGCCGAGCCGGTACGGTTCTATGCAGTGGAAAAGCGCCAATAGAATGCAGGAGTGCGGAGGTGAGGAGAATGTAATATAGTGTGCAAGATTCAAGAGTAAGTAAAGCAGAGTGCAGGGTCAGAAGTAAGTAATGCAGAGTTCAAGGATCGGGAGTAAGTAACATAGAGTGCCGGGGTCAGGAGTAATTAATGCAGGGATCGGGAGTAAGTAACATAGAGTGCAGGGGTCAGGAGTAAATAATGCTGAGTTCAGGGAATGGGAGTAAGTAACATAGAGTGCAGGGGTCAGAAGTAAGTAATGCAGAGTTGGGGAATGGGAATACGTAACAGAGTGCAGGGGTCAGAAGTAAATAATGCTGAGTTCAGGTATTGGAAGTAAGTAACATAGAGTGCAGGGGTCAGAAGTAAGTAATGCAGAGTTGGGGAAAAGGAGTAGGTAACATGGAGTGCAGGGGTCAGAAGTAAGAAATGCAGAGTTCAGGGAATGGGAATGGGAGTAAGCAACATAGAGTGCAAGGGGTCAGGAGTAAGTAATGCAGAGTTCAGGGAAAGTAAGTAACATAGAGTGAAGGGCCAGGAGTAAGTATTGCAGAGTTCAGGGATCGGGAGTAAGCAACATAGAGTGCAGGGGTCAGGAGTAATAATGCAGAGTTCAGGGATCGGGAGTAAGCAACATAGAGAGCAGGGGTCAGAAGTAAGTAATGCAACGTTCAGGGATCGGGAGTAAGTAACATAGAGTGCAGGTGTCAGGAGTAAGTAATGCAGAGTTTGGTGATCAGGAGTAAGTAACAGAGTGCAGGGGTCAGTAGTAAGTAATGCAGTGTTCAGAGATCGGGTGTAGGCAATATAGAGTGCAGGAGTCAGGAGAAAGTAAAGCAGAGTTCAGGGAATGGGAGAAAGTAACATAGAGTGCAGGGGTCAGAAGTAAGTAATGCAGAGTTGGGGAATAGGAGTAAGTAACATGGAGTGCAGGGGTCAGAAGTAAGAAATGCAGAGTTCAGGGAATGGGAATGGGAGTAAGCAACATAGAGTGCAGGGGTCAGGAGTAAGTAATGCAGAGTTCAGGAAATGGTAGTAAGTAACATAGAGTGCAGGGGTCAGAAGTAAGTAATGCAGAGTTCAGGGAAAATAAGTAACATAGAGTGAAGGGTCAGGAGTAAGTATTGCAGAGTTCAGGGATCGGGAGTAAGCAACATAGAGAGCAGGGGTCAGAAGTAAGTAATGCAGCGTTCAGGGATCGGGAGTAAGTAACATAGAGGGCAGGGGTCAGGAGTAATAATGCAGAGTTCAGGGATTAGGAGTATGCAACATAGAGAGCAGGGGTCAGAAGTAAGTAATGCAGCATTCAGGGATCGGGAGTAAGCAACATAGAGCGCAGGTGTCAGGAGTAAGTAATGCAGAGTTTTGTGATCAGGAGTAAGTAACAGAGTGCAGGGGTCAGTAGTAAGTAATGCAGTGTTCAGAGATCGGGTGTAGGCAATATAGAGTGCAGGAGTCAGGAGAGAGTAAAGCAGAGTTCAGGGAATGGGAGAAAGTAACATAGAGTGCAGGGGTCAGGAGTAAGTAATGCAGAGTTCAGTGATCAGAAATAAGTAACGTAGAGTGCAGGGGTCAGGAGTAATAATGCAGAGTTCAGGGATCGGGAGTAAGCAACATAGAGAGCAGGGGTCAGAAGTAAGTAATGCAACGTTCAGGGATCGGGAGTAAGTAACATAGAGTGCAGGTGTCAGGAGTAAGTAATGCAGAGTTTGGTGATCAGGAGTAAGTAACAGAGTGCAGGGGTCAGTAGTAAGTAATGCAGTGTTCAGAGATCGGGTGAAGGCAATATAGAGTGCAGGAGTCAGGAGAAAGTAAAGCAGAGTTCAGGGAATGGGAGAAAGTAACATAGAGTGCAGGGGTCAGGAGTAAGTAATGCAGAGTTCAGTGATCAGAAATAAGTAACGTAGAGTGCAGGGGTCAGGAGAAAGTAATGCAGAGTTCAGGGATTGTGAGCAAGTACCATAAAGTGCAGGGGTCATGAATGAGTAACATAGAATGCAGGGGTCAGGAGTAAGCAATGCAGAGCTGATACCTTTGCTTCGCTTGTTGCTTAATTCTTGTTGCACTGTGTTTTTATCACAGGGGTCAGGAGTAAGTAATGCAGAGTTTAGGGAATAGGAGTAAGTAACAGAGAGTGCAGGGGTCAGGAGTAAGTAATGCAGAGTTTAGGATCTCCAAGATACCTTTGCTTTGCTTGTTGCACAATTCCTATTGCTGTGTGTTTTTATCAGTTGTTGTTATGGTAGGTTAGGGGGAATCGTACTCTTCATTTCTGGCAGATCCGTGACAATGTGCCAGTATACCGCCCCAGAACTCATCATATTTTATTAAAAAATAATGCGATTCTAATTTCCATTGAAGCCCTGAGTCATCTCTTCCCGTGTGTCATGTCACTCCACCCCTTACACACATATACATATATAAGTCCTGTAATTCATCTCATTACCAGAAAGAAAGCATTGCATGTCTGAGAGCAACAGAATGACCTGATAGAGATCATTATCTGGAGTCAACAAATCTGCACATTACAGGTGAGATCTACTATCTTGTCTTTCACTTTACAGCATTTGTATAGTTTTATGTATACTGTTAGTTTATAGAATCTGAATGACGAGGCCGGATAGCCAGAATTCTATATAATCTGTGCTCTGCATGTTAATAAAATGGCGGGATATCAAAGAATTTAAGTTTTTTTTATTTTGTTTATTTGTTTTGGATTTTTATTTTTTAGAAAAAGACATTTAGCTCAAAAAATGAAGTTGATATTAAGATTAGAAGATGGAAGTAAAATCTGATATACTGAAATGGGGAGAGCTGGGAGAATCGGGGGGTTCCTGTTGCAGACTGCAGTGCACAATAATATATATTTTTGTTAATATATGAATTTGTTACGTAAAGTGGCTGTAAAGGATCTTGCTCTGTAATGGTTTTGCATAGAGCAGTCCCGATCCTCCACTTCCGGGGTCCTCCACCAGCATTCTTGGCTCCTCTATGCCTTCGAGAACCCCCCTATACCCAGAAATCCGCTTGCTAGGGTGGTACTTGTGCTGGCTCCATTCCGAGTCGCACTGTGTGCATCTATTGACACACACAGTGTGACTCAGCCCTGCCCCCTGCTCCTTCATTACTGGATTTGATTGACAAGGAGCAGGAGCCAATGGCCAAGGAGTCCAGTGAGGAGGGCAAGAGAGAGAGCAAGACTGCACAACTATGGATCAAGATTGAGCTCAGGTTAATATTTAGGAGGGGGTTCGGGGGAGGGAGCTGCACCTAAAAGGTTTTTTAGTTCACACAGCACACAGGAACAGAGCCAAGGCTGTCAATCACAGGCTGTGTGCTGGAGCTCCCTCCCCTATCACCCTTAATTTAATGTGACCAATCGACTTTCTGTACATGATGGCATAGGCATGCTTGGTATCAAATCGATTGTTATATATTTATGTAAACTTTGATAAAGTGATTTTTGCTCTCGGTTAACACTGGGGCAGCTTCAATGTCGCTCGGCTCTGACGCCGCCCCGTACAGCACGACTTCAGCGCAGCTTGCAAATGACTTCTTTGATAGATGTCAATGCAAGCCACCTCGAAGTCGCCCCCAAGTAGTGCAGGAACCTTTGTCTAAGTCTGACTTGAGTCGCTCGGATTAGAACGGTTCCATTGCACTGAATGGAGTGCGACTTGTCAGGCGACTGTCGCCCCAGTGTGGCACAGGTTTTTTTTTTTTTTTTAAATAACAAACATGTTATACCTACCTGCTCTGTGTAATTGTTCAGAACAGAGCAGCCCCAATCCTCTTCTTGGGTCCGCTGCCAGCGCTTCTGGCCCCTCCCACCTGTGAGGAGGGAGAGAGCCAAGAGAGCCACTGCGCTGGATCAGGATTAGGCTCAGGTAAGTATAGGGGGGGGGGGGGGCTGAGGGGAGAGCTGTATGCAGAAGCTTTTTTTTACGGGGGCCACCATCCCCACCCCCATGCAAAAAATTCAAATACATGCAAATACATGAAAATACATGCAAATACATGAAAATACATGAAAATCATTATTAGTGGACACAAACATTCCATCACACATAAAAAAACATAAATTTTATCTTCAAGGCAAAATTCTCCCCAAACACTAATGCACATATTCCACCAACTTCCAGTTCCAATCTCCCCTCCCAGCACACATCTTTGCCCCCACCCACCAATCCCACCCCCAGCTCAAATCCAACTTTAATCCCCCCTCCTAGCACACATCCTCTTTCTTCTTAAACTTTATATCCTAGCACAAATCTTCTCCCCCAGATCCCTCCTATTAGCCCAAATTCCCCCACCCCCTCATGGCACAAAATCCCCCCATCTCCCCCTCCCAGCACAAATCTTCTTACTTCAATCCCCCTCCTAGGACAAATTCTCTTAAATACCCCCCTCCATCTCCTCTAAATTACCATTTTTCCTCCCTACCCAAACCCCCCCCCCCCCCCCAGCATTAATCCCCCACTGTGTGTGTGTACAGTGCGATCTACAGTAAGAGCGATCCTGTCCCATGTGTTCTATAGATGAATGCTCTTCTGACAGGAGGGAGAGCACAACACAGCGCACCTCCTCCCGGCTCTTTCCTCTCTGCTCCACCTTCTCATCTCCTTGTCCCGCCTGTGAGTGCGGGAGAAGGAGCTCAGCAGTGGCCAGCCTGCCAGGCAGAACTGGAATCTGGGTGGGCACAACCCACCCGGCACCCCCTAAATCAGGCCCACTGTGTCTCTCACCCAGCAACTGAGAAACCGGCTTTCAGTTGCTGGTTGAGTGACACAAAGGGCATTCTTCCTTTTCTGCTCCACCGATCCTCCTGCTGTCCCGGCGCCCTGTGTGCCCGGGCCCCCTACAGGAGAACCGGTGGTCCCCAACTATCAGCAGCCCTGGGTACAAATCATTTGGTGGGGGGGGGGGGGGGATTATGGTGTGGGGTTGTTTTTCAGGGGTTGGGCTTGGTCCCTTAGTTCCAGTAAAAAGAACACTTAAAGAGTAACTCCACTTTTGTTGAGAATAAAACATTCCCCTCTGGGTTATCTGGGTACATTGCAGGGATTGTAACAAACTTTGTTGCAGATTCCTACCTTTTGTTATTCAGAAGAAATCATTGTTTGTTCCTCTGTGCTGAGTCGGTCTAATGGGAGTGGTTTCATAATTATCTATCAGCTGTGCAGCTTCAAAGCTCTAATGAGGCCTGCATCCCTTTAGCTGTGTTCCTATTGGGAGGATCTCACCAAAAATTACATTTGTGTTGCAGGGGATGCCAGAAATCTGACTTGTAGCTTAGTGCAGACTTCTGGGAAAATTGGTGAGCCAATCACACAAGCAGGAAATGATGTTTCTGGGGGTGTGGTCAGTGTACATTCTGTGTACAGAGCGCCTCCAGGCGGCCATATTGTATTGCATCTTCATAAAATTACAACAGCTGCAGATTGAAAAGGAAAGATAATTTTTAATAACATTCAATTACAATATGATTTGTGTCACTATTGTATACGCTATATTGTTTTTTCTTTACTTGCTATTTTTTTCCCACACGAAAGTGGAGTTACCCTTTAACCACTTACCGCAAAATGACGTAGGGCTACGTCGGCAAATTTTGCGGTGTTATACCGGGGTGATGCCTCTAGCTAGGGGCATCACCCCGGTACCGTTGTTTAGAGCCAGTGGTCGGCTTTCTGGCGGTAATGACCGATGCGGCTCGGGAGCCGCTCAGTCGTTACCTCGGCGAGCGGGAGGGGACGCCCCCCCCTCCCGCCGCCTTCGCGGCTTTGCCCGGGTCTCCCGTCCCACCGGGAGACCCGAGCACCCAGCCGGTACGTCCGCCGGCTGGATGGAGTCCCGATCAAAGCCAGAAGCGGCTTCGATCGGGTCTCCGATGACATAACCCGGAGGCGGCGTCCATGACGTCACTTGCGTTTTGAATACATGGAAGTGCAGTGGAGGGGTTTGGGGTCTTTTAGACCCTCGATCCCTCCATAAAGAGTACCTGTCACTGCAAATTGCTGTCACAAGGGATGTTTACATTGCGTGTGACAGCAATGAAAGTGATCAGATTTTTTTTTTTTTTAAAAACCTGTGATAAAGTAAAAAAAAACAAAATAAATAGGGAAAAAAAAATTTTAGCCACCCCGTCGCCGTTAGCTTGCGCACGAAAGAAAACGCATATGGAAGTCGAGCCACGAATGAAATCGCTGTTCAAACCACACATGTGAGGTATCGCCGCGATCGCCAGAGCGTGGGCAATAATTTAAAAAAAAAAAAGCTATACTCTAACTCTAAACTGGTAACCAATAAAAAATTTTAAAGCGTCGCCTATTGAGATCTCTATTGTCGCCATCCCACGGGTGTGCGCAATTTTAAACTGTAACATGTTGGGTATCTATTTACTCGGCGTGACATCATCTTTCACAATATACAAAAAAAAAATGGGCTAACTTTACTGTTTAGTATTTTTTAAATGCAGTGAAATGTAATTTTTCGTAATTTTTCCACAAAAATGGCGTTGTAAAGACCGCTGCGCAAATACCGCGTGACAAAAAATATTGCAATGACCACCATTTTATTCTCCAGAGTCTTTGCTAAAAAAATATATATATATATAATGTTATGGGGTTCTAAGTAGTTTTCTAGGAAAAAAATACTGATTTTAACTTGTGAACAAAAAGTGTCAGAAATAGGCCCGGGGCTTAAAGAGGTTGTAAACTCGTTTTAAAAAATTTTTTTTTTTTTAAAACCTGCAAGAGAAAGACATAATGAGCTAGTATGCATCACATACTAGCTCATTATGAAATACTTACCTTAGAACGAGCCCCCGCCGTGCCGCTCTCTTACCTGTATGACGGGCGACATGACATGTCGCCCGTCTTCCGGGATCGCGGCATCCGGCCATCTGATTGGCCGGAGCCGCGGTGACGTCACTCCCGCGCACGCGCGCGGGAGCCGACGGTCACGGCACGGGGCTCTGAAGGAACGGCACGATCAGCCGTTCCTTCAGAGCGCATGCGCCAGTGACGTCACTGGCTCCATTAAAGGTAAATATCTCCTAAACGGTGCAAGTTTAGGAGATATTTACAGTACCTATAGGTAAGCCTTATCATAGGCTTACCTATAGGTACAACTTCCTGAGGAGGGTTTACTTCCTCTTTAAGTGGTTAAGGCGCCAGCATAACCATAAAGACATGGATGAGCAAGTTTGGGGTGGAGGAACTTGATTGGCCTGCACAGAGTCCTGACCTCAACCCGATAGAACACCTTTGGGGTGAATTAGAGCGGAGACTGCGAGCCAGGGCTTCTCGTCCAACATCAGTGCCTGACCTCACAAATGCGATTCTGGAAGAATGGATAAACATTCCCATAGACACTCTCCTAAACCTTGTGGACAGCCTTCCCAGAAGAGTTGAAGCTGTTATAGCTGCAAAGGGTGATACAACTCCATATTGAACCCTACGGACTAACTACTGTGTGTAAAGGCAGGCGTCCCAATACTTTTGACAATATAGTGTGTGTATGTATGTGTATACACAGGCACAAACATACACACTCTCTTATTATGTATTTTGGAGAAATGAAGATTAGGGTGAGGGTGAGGGTGAGGGTGAGGATGAAGATGAAGATGAGGATGAAGATGAAAATGAGGATGAAGATGAAGATGAGGATGAGGATGAGGATGAACATAGAAGACTTATCAATAAACTGCAGTCATTGAGCATGGACTCCCATATTGTGGAGTGGATTAGGCAGTGGCTGAGTGACAGACAACAGAGGGTTGTAGTCAATGGAGAACATTCAGAACAAGGTCATGTTACCAGTGGGGTACCTCAGGGATCTGTACTGGGACCAATTTTGTTTAATATCTTCATAAGTGATATTACAAAAGGCCTCGATGGTAGGGTTTGTCTTTTTGCTGATGACACAAAGATATGTAACAGGGTTGATGTTCCTGGAGGGAAACGCCAAATGGAAAAGGATTTAGGAAAACTAGAAGAATGGTCAGAACTCTGGCAACTGAAATTTAATGTGGATAAGTGCAAGATAATGCACCTGGGGGGTAAAAACCCAAGGGCAGAATATAAAATATTTGACACAGTCCTGACCTCAGTATCTGAGGAAAGGGATTTAGGAGTAATTATTTCAGAAGACTTATAGGTGGGAGGACAATGTAATAGAGCAGCACGAAATGCCAGCAGAATGCTTGGATGTATAGGGAGAGGTATAAGCAGTAGAAAGAGAGAAGTGCTTATGCCGCTGTACAGAACACTGGTGAGACCTCACTTGGAGTATTGTGCGCAGTACTGGAGGCCATATCTCCAGAAGGATATAGATACTCTAGAGAGAGTTCAGAGAAGAGCTACTAAACTAGTACATGGATTGCAGGAAAAAACTTACCAGGAAAGGTTAAAGGACCTTAACATGTATAGCTTGGAAGAAAGAAGAGACAGAGGGGATATGATAGAAACTTTTAAATACATAAAGGGAATCAACTCGGTAAAGGAGGAGAGCATATTTAAAAGAAAAAAAACTACCACAAGAGGACACAGTTTTAAATTAGAGGGGCAAAGGTTTAAAAGTAATATGAGGAAGTATTACTTTACTGAGAGAGTAGTGGATGCATGGAATAACCTTCCTGCAGAAGTGGTAGCTGCAAACACAGTGAAGGAGTTTAAGCATGCATGGGATAGGCATAAGGCTATCCTTCATATAAGATAGGTCCAGGGACTATTCATAGGATTCAGATATATTGGGCAGACTAGATGGGCCAAATGGTTCTTATCTGCCGACACATTCTATGTTTCTATGTTTCTATGAAGATGAGGATGAAGATGAGGATGAAGATGAGGATGAAGATGAGGATGAGGATGAAGATGAGGATGAAGATGAGAATGAGGATGAAGATGAGGATGAGGATGAAGATGAGGATGAAGATGAGAATGAAGATGAGGATGAGGATGAGGATGAAGATGAGGATGAAGATGAGGATGAGAATGAAGATGAGAATGAGAATGAAGATGAGGATGAGGACGAAGATGAGGATGAAGATGAGGACGAAGATGAGGATGAGGATGAAGATGAGAATGAGGATGAAGATGAGGATGAAGATGAGGATGAGGATGAAGATGAGAATGAGGATGAAGATGAGGATGAGGATGAAGATGAGGATGAAGATGAAGATGAGAATGAAGATGAGGATGAAGATTATCGGGTCTCATCACTACTGCCGGGTTTTATGATCGGCACCACAATCATTTTTCAGTCTTGGGCTCCAAGTTGTTTTTGCTCTCTGTATTTGGCTGCCATACTCAGCAGTGACATACGAGGGCACACGTTTGTTTGGGGCGGGGCGTTTTCGGTGTGATAGTTCTATTAACAGCAGTGTTATGTTTTTGTAGCAATATTGTCATTGTTTCTATTATAGGTGTAAACATAATTTATAATATTATAACCAGTCCTAGGATTGCAACTGAACCGGATGATCGAAGACGGGACCGGGATAACTGAATGAGATTTGCTCTGTGCGTTTTGTATCACAAACAATGGCTCATCTTATGACAAACCTCCCAGGCAGGGCCGGGACAAGGGGTGGGCAAGAGGGGAAGCTGCCCTGGGCACTGTGGTATCATGTGAAGTGGGAGGGCGCAGTGAGGCTATTGGGGGGGGATGTGTGTAGGAAAAGGGAAATTTGGGGGGGCTGCAGGGGGTAAGAATTGTTCTAGGAGGGAAAATGTGGGTGTGTGTGCTGTGCTAGGAGTGGTGATCTGGGGGGATCTGTGTTGGGGAGGGGGGATGGGGGAGAGGATTTGTGCTAGGAATGGGGATTGAGGGGTTTTGTGCTACAAGAGGTGATATGGTGGTGGTGGGGGGGGGGGGGGGGGTTGTGCTAATAGGAATGATTGGAGGATATTTGTGCTAGGAGAGGAAATTTGGGAGGGGGGATTTGTGCTAGGAGGGGGGATTGGGGGGATTTGTGCTGGGAGGTGGGATACGGTGTGGAGGTAGAGGATGTGTACATGGAGGGAAAACTTTAGGGGTAGAGGATTTGTGCAAGGAGAGGTGATTTTTTTTTTTGGGGGGGGGGGGGGGAGGACATTTGTGCTGAGGGGATTTGGGTGGGTGTGCTAGGAGTGGTGATTTAGGGGGATCTGTGTTGGGAGGGGGGATGGGGAAAGAGGATTTAAGCTAGGAATATGGATTGGGGGGGTTTGTGCTAGAAGAGGTAATATGGTGGTGGTGGGGGGAATTTGTGCTAATAGGAATGATTGGGGGGTATTTGTGCTAGGAGAGGAAATTTAGGGGGAGGGGGGATTTGTGCTAGGAGGAGGGATTCAGCGTGGAGGTAGAGGATGTGTACTTAGAGGTGAAAATTGAGGAGTAGAGGATTTGTGCTAGGAGGGGTGTTTTTTTTTTTTGGGGTGGGAGCATTTGTGCCGGGCGGATTTGGGTGTGTGTGCTAGGAGTGGTGATTTAGGGGGATCTGTACTAAGGATGGGCATTGGGGGGTTGTGCTAGAAGAGGTTATATGGTTGCAGGGGGGGGGGGGATTTTTGGTAATAGGGATGACTGGGGGGTATTTGTGCTAGGAGGGGAAATTCGGGGGATGGGATATACTTGCTGGGGGGGGGGGGGATTCAAAATGGGGGTAGAGGATGTGTACTTGAAGGGTAAATTTTGGGGGTAGAGGATTTATGCTAGGAGGGGTAATTTATTTTCGGAAGGGGGGATTTCTGCTGGGGAGATTTGGGTGTGTGTGCTAGGTGTGGTGATTTGGGTGGAGGATAAGGATTTGTGCTGAGAATGGGGATGGGGGGGGGGTGTTGTGCTAGAAGATGTTATATGGTGTGTGTGTGGGGGGGGGGATTGTGCTAATAGGGATGATTGGGGGGTATTTGTGCTAGGAGGGGAAATTTGGGGGACGGAGTATTTTTGTTAGGAGGGGGGGGGGAATTGTGCTGGGGGGGGATTCAAAATGGGGGTAGAAGATATGTACTTGGAGGGGGAATTTTAGGGGTAGAGGATTTATGCTAGGAGGGGTGAGTTTTTTTTGGGGGTGGGGATTTGGGTGTGTGTGCTAGGTGTTGTGATTTAGGAGGACCTGTGTTGGGAGGGGGGATAGAGGAAGAGGATTTGTGCTAAGAATGGGATAGGGGGGGGGGGGGGGTTGTGCTAGAAGATGTTATATGGTGTGGGGGGGGGGGATTCGTGCTAATAGGGATGATTGGGGAGTATTTTTGCTAGGAGGGGAAATTTGAGGGGTTGTTGGGGGGAGCTGGGGCAGCTTGGTTGGGGCTGGCGGGGGGGAGGAGAGTCTCCAGTGGGTCATTAAACCAGCCTCTGCTCAGACACAGTTTGCATCATCCATGCTTGGGGGGGAGGCCTGAGCTCTGTCCTTGTCTTCATCCCACACTCAGTACAGTGGTGATCAAAAGTTTAGGGCACCCCAGGTAAAAATTTGTATTAATGTGCATAAAGAAGCCAAGGAAAGATGGAAAAATCTCCAAAAGGCATCAAAATACAGATTAGACATTCTTATAATATGTCAACAAAAGTTAGATTTTATTTCCATCATTGACACTTTCAAAATAACAGAAAACAAAAAAATGGTGTCTGCAAAAGTTTGGGCACCCTGTAGAGTTAATATCTTGTACTGCCCCCTTTGGCAAGTATCACAGCTTGTAAATGCTTTTTGTAGCCAGCCAAGAGTCTTTCAATTCTTGTTTGAGGTATCTTTGCCCATTCTTCCTTACAAAAGTCTTCCAGTTCTTTGAGATTTCTGGGCTGTCTGTCACGCAGGGCCGGTGCTAGACTGTTTTATGCCCGAGGCAAGATCAGCTACTTGCACCCCCCCCCAAAAAAAATAAATAAAAAGGGAAGGGGTTAAAAACTGCTCTATGTCATATCCAGTGACCCTGATCTGATGGTTCCTCCATGTAATGCTGTCATACCCAGTGATCCCAATGTTCCTCTATGTCACATCAGGGGTCCCTGATGTTCCTCTATGTCATACCCGGATACCCTGATGTTTTTCCATGTCACACCTGGGGACCCTGATGTTCTTCCATGTCACACCTGGGGACCTCAATCCCCCATGGCCCACCCAGGGTTTCCAATTCCTCATGGCACACCTGGTGACCCCAAAACCCCTGTTACACTTGTGACCCCTCTCCCCCATGTCACACCTGGTGACTCAGATTCCCCATGGCATACCTGGTGACCGCAATTCTCTTTCACACCAGGGATACTCCATGTCACACCCAGGGACCCTGATTCCCTGTTCTGGGGACACTTACTGGGCAGTATGAAGAGAGTGGCCTGCACTCTGCCCTCCTTCACCATGATCCTGCTGATTCCTTCTCCCAGGACGCTCCTCTCCTGGACCACAATGCTCACCACAGCTCCAACCGGCTCCTGGTGGAGGGAGAAGCAGCAGTCAGAGAGTTCCGCACCTCCTTCATCACCAACATCCTCAGACCATTCCGTTGCCTCGTCGCTTCTGCTCCAGTAAAGGTGCCGCCCTCCAGTGCCGAGCTCCAGCTCAGGTTCAGCTCTCCTCCGCTCCCTGCTTAATACCGACCCAGGGAAATGAACGGCTGCCCACCAGCTCAGATTAGAGAGTCACTTCCCGCCCAGGGATTAGGCCGCTCAGTTCCAGACCAAGAGGATCATTATTAAGCTAGCACTCCGGTGGGCTCCTTTCCTGCCCCTTGGGGCTCCCCCAACAATGGTGGAAAGCCAGGGCCTGGTAGTTCTGCCACTGCCCCAGACACCTGGCATCTTCCTCTGTCCCTTCTTCCTCCCCCACTGCCGCCCCTTTCCTCAGCTCACAAGGATCATTCATGATGGAGCGTGAGTGCTGACTCGTGGCTGCGCCCCTAGGTGGCAATGCGCCCTAGGCGGCTGTCTAGTTTGCCTAGTGGAAGCACCGGCCCTGCTGTCACGCACTGTTCTTTTAAGGTCTATCCATAGATTTTCAATTATGTTGAGGTCAGGAGATTGTGAAGGCCATGGCAAAACCTTCAGTTTACGCCTCTTGATGTAATCCCCCGTGGATTTCGAGGTGTGTTTAGGATCATTATCCATTTGTAGAAGCCATCCTCTCTTTAACTTCAGCTTTTTCACAGATGGCATCAAGTTACCATCCAAAATTTGCTGAAATTTTATTGAATCCATTTTTCCTTCTACTGGTGAGATGTTCCCTGTGCCACTGGCTGCAATACAACCCCAAAGCATGATTGATCCACCCCCATGCTTAACAGTTGGACAGAGATTCTTTTCATTAAATTCTGTGCCCTTCTTCTCCAAACGTACCTTTGCTCATTCCGGCCAAAAAGTTCAATTTTAACCTCATCGGTCCACAGAACTTGTTTCCAAAATGCATCAGGCTTGTCTATATGTTCATTTGCAAAGTTCAAACGCTGATTTTTGTGGTGAGGACGTAGAAGAGGTTTTCTTCTGATGACTCTTCCATGAAGACCATATTTGTACAAGTATCTCTTTATAGTGGAATAGTGTACCACAACTCCAGTGTCTGCCAGATCTTTCTGGAGGGATTGTGCAGTCAAACGTGGGTTTTGAATTGTTTTTCTCACAATCCTGCGAGATGTTCTGTCTGATATTTTTCTTGGTCTTCCAGATCTTGCTTTAACTTCCACTGTTCCTGATGACTGCCATTTCTTAATTACATTCCGAACAGAGGATATTGACATCTGAAAACGCTTTGCTATCTTCCTATAGCCTTCTCCAGCTTTGTGAGCGTCAACTATTTTCAGTTTCAGTTTTCTAGACAACTGCTTAGAAGATCCCATGGTGCTGATTGTTGGTGCAAGGTCAGATGAGTCTGGGCATTTAAAACCTTTGAGATTGACATCACCTGGTCTTCCCAGACGATGATTGAGAACAATCCATGACACTGGCAGGTCTCAGCCTTGCAAAGGGGGCAGTGCATGCTATAAATTCTGCAGGGTGCCCAAACTTTTGCAGACGCCATTTTTTGGTTTTCTGTCATTTTGAAAGTGTAAATGATGGAAATAAAATCTAACTTTTGTTGACATATTATAAGAATGTCTAATCTGTAATTTGATGCCTTTTGGAGATTTTTCCATCTTTCCTTGGCTTCTTTATGCACATTAAAACAAATTTTTACCTGGGGTGCCCAAACTTTCGATCACCACTGTAGGTCAGCGGTGGGGACTTTTTACTTTTCTTTACCAGGAATCCTTTAGGCACGTCTGTGGCAGAAGCAGTGCAGCCTTTTCACAGGGCATCAGAGCGGCCCAGGGGGCAATTACCCCCCCCCCCTCCATGCTCCCTGGCTCAGTCCTCCCCTGCACACCACATTTCCTTCTTTCATCCAGACACAGAAATCAGTCTTTGGCTTGTTTTTGTTGTTTTATTAGGGGATGATAACTTGGGGTGAGGGATCATGGGATGCCTAGTGTGACAACCACAATACTTCAGGGACACTTCCTCCCTATTTACAGACTCCTCTTCTTACTACCCCCTGCACATTGGCGTGCAAAGCCTATTAGTGTGTGCACATCAGACCACAAAAACACATGCGTGTATATCAGCAACGTGGTGGATGTTGTCAGTAGAGCAAAGATTGGTGACAGTAGGGCAGTCAGTAGTTTTTGATTTTTATTATTGTTTAATTATTTTTTACAGTTCTATTCTTAAAAATAATATTGTAAAAATAATTGAATATTACAATTTCTTTAGGAGCCCCGTTATGAGGCTTTGGTGAAATATCAAGGGTCTAAAGCAGGGACGTAACTACAGGGGTTGCAATTGCAACCGGGCCCCATGCTCCAGAGGGGCCTGTGCGGCTCCCCTGTACACCTGGATAGGAGGAGCATGTAGAGAAATCACTGTCCTCCTTTTTCCTCCTGTAGCTGCAGATACCCGCTGCCTCCTCCTGTAGATACAAGGCATTTTTTTGAGAACAGATGACTGCTGGGGGTAGCATCCCCTAAGCACGGGGGGGGGGGGCGTAGTCTGGCTTCTTTGTCCTAGGATGACCTTGTCCCATTGTTATATTGGTCAGGCAACGCACTGACACCTTTGCTGCCATTGTGCAATGTGCTGGGTGTTCAATGTGAGCCTGCGCCTTTAAGGAGGGGTGGGCTCCCTCCAGTCAACTGTCCTCCGTCTATCCATCAGAATACATGTGCTCCCACTGTGGAGACTCTTTATAGGTAGAGTTAGGGTCTGCAGATATCAGGGTGCCTTGCCGGGATCTGCAGATATCAGGGTGCCTTGCCGGGGTCTGCAGATATCAGTGTGCCTTGCCGGGGTCTGCAGATATCAGGGTGCCTTGCCGGGATCTGCAGATATCAGGGTGCCTTGCCGGGATCTGCAGATATCAGGGTGCCTTGCCGGGATCTGCAGATATCAGGGTGCCTTGCCGGGGTCTGCAGATATCAGGGTGCCTTGCCGGGGTCTGCAGATATCAGGTGCCTTGCCGGGATCTGCAGATATCAGGGTGCCTTGCCGGGGTCTGCAGATATCAGGGTGCCTTGCCGGGGTCTGCAGATATCAGGGTGCCTTGCCGGGGTCTGCAGATATCAGGGTGCCTTGCAGGGGCCTGCAGCTTACGCATGTATTTGCAAATGCGTGCAACTAAACCCCTGTTTTTTTTAACGCATACTGTTAGGTTAATTCGGTTGGTCGCAGGCTGGTTGGTAAGTTGTGACTGGAAACTCCTTGGCTTTTTTGACCTTGTCTCAGCACTGCGCATAATGTATAGATCTACCTCCTTAGACCCAGTCTGTCCAGACAGCATGGACACTTGCTGCCTCAGTATCTTCCACGGGCAGCCTTTAAGGAGGGGTGGGCTCCCTCCAGTCAACTGTCCTCCGTCTATCCATCAGAATACATGTGCTCCCACTGTGGAGACTCTTTATAGGTAGAGTTAGGGTCTGCAGATATCAGGGTGCCTTGCCGGGATCTGCAGATATCAGGGTGCCTTGCCGGGGTCTGCAGATATCAGTGTGCCTTGCCGGGGTCTGCAGATATCAGGGTGCCTTGCCGGGATCTGCAGATATCAGGGTGCCTTGCCGGGATCTGCAGATATCAGGGTGCCTTGCCGGGATCTGCAGATATCAGGGTGCCTTGCCGGGGTCTGCAGATATCAGGGTGCCTTGCCGGGGTCTGCAGATATCAGGTGCCTTGCCGGGATCTGCAGATATCAGGGTGCCTTGCCGGGGTCTGCAGATATCAGGGTGCCTTGCCGGGGTCTGCAGATATCAGGGTGCCTTGCCGGGGTCTGCAGATATCAGGGTGCCTTGCAGGGGCCTGCAGCTTACGCATGTATTTGCAAATGCGTGCAACTAAACCCCTGTTTTTTTTAACGCATACTGTTAGGTTAATTCGGTTGGTCGCAGGCTGGTTGGTAAGTTGTGACTGGAAACTCCTTGGCTTTTTTGACCTTGTCTCAGCACTGCGCATAATGTATAGATCTACCTCCTTAGACCCAGTCTGTCCAGACAGCATGGACACTTGCTGCCTCAGTATCTTCCACGGGCAGCTTAACTCTTCAATGAGACACAGAAGTTGAATCCAACACAATGTTACTTCATCTGATTGCAGTACAGAGGGTGTTTTGTCAGTCCTTTGAAGTATATGATGACAATAGCTTTCCTAAGCCCAAGTACTAATACTGACTAAGGGAACATGGAAAAATGGGGAGGGTCTAGTAGACGTGCAGAAAAAATGTGTTTAGTTTTGGATAGATTCCTTATGTTACCAGTGGCGGCCCGTCCATTGGGGGCGTAGGGGCGCCACCCCCCCTATCCATGCGCCCGGCCCCCTAATCTACATGCGGGGCGCTGGACGCATGGATTCCAATAGGGTTTTTTTTTTTTTTTTGAAGCATGTGATTAGAGCCAGAGGCTGCAATAGGCTTCAAAAAAGGGTGGGCTCGGAGCGCAGAGCACTGCGCCCTGAGCCCACCCAGTTGTGTGACAATAGCTTATTAATATTCACTATTGTCACACGTGGGAGGGGCCTAGTTGCTGCACCATGGGCCTCTGGCTTGTACTGGCCCCCTGGGCCGAAACTTGCCAGTCAGCCCCTGGAATCCATACCAGACCCGAAGGGCCTGTTATGGATTGGGGGGACCCCACGCTGTTTCTATTTCTGACTTTTCTATTGCCAGCATTCTTTTTTTACATTTTAGCTCTCACTGGGTTCCCGACCCGCTCCTTAACAACCAGCTATTCTTCCCACAGAATTTGAATCGGTCTATCGTTTTTCGACTGATCTCAATTCGAATCATTCCAAAAAATTTGTAATTCGTTAGAAAGCGAGTAAATTAAACACATTTTACCCAATTTCAAAAAAATTCATTTGGAGTTTCAGGTACTTCTGAATCACCAAAAATTTGTCCTGACCAATAAACACGGGCAGGAAGCCCTTAAACCTAGGTGGTGCATGGAATACCTCTCTGCGAACTCTCCGCTTGAAGCTGAACCCCACACAAGGAATGAGCTTACTAGCGTTAAACAGGAGGGGAGGACAAGGGGAGAAACCAAAAACCACATAGTAAACATGAAAGTGGGGCAGAACAGAAATCAAAAGAAACAGAATGCATTTTCAGCTTATAACTGTATTACTAATAAAAAAGTAATTCTGCTTTATTTATGGTTATGTCATATATTTGATACAGGTGGAAGAAGAAGAAAGCATTTCAATACATCAAAGAGCTCACCATTAAAGAAAGACAACATGAATATCACCAGAGGAAACGAGACAGACACCATACTGCAGGACCCCAGGGTGTGCAGCGAAGGTCCAGAGATGCGGCTCCCTGCTGTAGACGGGGTTTTCCTTGGGATTTGTGTCTTTGGCTTGGTGGGAAATATTACCGTGTTTTGGAACCTTTGCTTCAGGATCCGGAGGAACAAATATACAGTTTACATCGCCAACCTGTCTGTGGCTGACACCCTCCTGATAGCAGTGGTGATGGTGACGTTGGTGGTCCAGATCAGCAATTTCTTTGGCTCACATCCTGGATTGAATGTGACGTGTCCTTTCTATACATTTGTGGATACATTATATTACCCCCTGGTCTATACCGGGAAAAACATCCTGACAGCCATCAGCGTGGAGAGGTGTATCTCTGTTCTGTTTCCTCTTTGGCATCGCACTCGTCGCCCCAAGAAGTTCTCCACTATGGCGTGCGCAATTATCTGGTTGCTTGGCATCTTGGAGGGCCTTCTTGACGTCTTTGTGTGTGTTCCAGAAGCTTACATCAAACATCATCCAGAATGTGCAGCAATTGAAGTGATGATTTTTGTGTCTGCGGTCGGGATCTGCCTACCACTCATGGTTATTTCCAGTGTCACCTTACTCTACAAAGTAAGGAAGACCATCCGTCAGGAGTACCCTCCTAAGCTGTACATCATTATCCTCATAGCAGTCATTGTCTTTATCCTTTCGGTGTTGCCATTAAATATTTTTCGGTTTTTAATGTTCTATAGGGATATGAAAACAGTTCCACCCATCAAACTAGTTTTTATTAGTCAATATTGGCTCGTCTTTAACAGCACCATCAACCCTTATATCTACTTTCTTGTTGGGAGGAAATGGAACCAGAACATATGTTGTTCCATCAAGGATTCCCTTCAACGAGCCTTCATGGTGGACACGGACAGGATTCATTTTTCATCAGAAAGACAACAAGACCAATGACACAACAAAACAATCCAATCTTACCAATGCCTCCTGGATTACATTGTGAAAGAAAAATCCACCAATTTTCCAGCTGCAATCGAAATATGAATTTCAAGCCATGAACTGATTTTGGCTATTGCAAGACAAGCTGACAAGAAATGGCAAGGCCAATAACACATCAAGACATTCCAACCTTGCCATAATCACCACATTTCCAGCAACATCTGGTAACTTGATTTACCAAGTACTGAAATATTCATAGAGGAATTTCAAGACAAGTCAACTGGAAATGACAATGAAAAGGCCCAGACCAACATTTTTATGTGGTGGGAAATGACTGAAGAGACTAATGATGTTAAAAGACAGTTTGACCGATCTTGTGCTTTCTTGAGGTTGCCTTTTACAGCAAAAGTAGTGTTGGTGTGTAACATTTCTAAATGGACTATTATAGTAAGTGAACCTAAATGGCACCATGGAGCTCCAAGAAAGACTGGCCAAGCCTCACTGGCATCCCTCAATGTGCTGACCAATGCTCAGCTGAGCTAAGCAGTCAAACACAGACACAGAGAGGGGCTTCTTGAGCTTCCAGGGGCCCCTAAACTCAAGATGTTCCCGCAGAAAATTACAGCCTTCAGCCCTGAAGTAATTTGCCATTCTTCCCAGACATCCCTCAATGTAATGTGTTGACCAACATATAGGGTAGAGTCTGGTTGCGGAAAACCTGAGAACATGTATTGCAGAGAATGCCAACTAAAAACCAACCTAGGGGGAGAGCGCCCCTAGGGTAACACTCACAGGTCAGTTCAATGCAGAGAGGCAGCGGGTAAAGATGCACCAACAGTGTCTTTCTTCAGGAGGTGGAATGCAGCCTGGCTGGTCCAGTCCCAAAGGGGAGGCTACAGTACAGTATTGCGAGTCCCTAGCCTGTCTCTACTTGTCTGGAACCTTTCCCTGCTGCTATCACTTTCCCTGATAGGCTGGTGCTCTTTCCCTAGTGCTCTTTCCCTACTTTAGCCACTTTGCAAACATGCATGCCAAACCCAGGGACCAGGGTCTAAAGTAGATTCTGCTATACCTAAAATGGCCACAGTAACTCTGAAAACCATAGAGGAACCAGGTTCCTCATGACTTCCTTTCCCTCTGCATTGCCGTGGCAATTGGGTGCCACCTGCAGTGGAGACAGCAAATTGCACCTGCCTATAATCAGAGAAGATCACACTTGAAATTGCATGCCAGAGCAATAACACTCTGAGCTTGAAGTTGGCCCTATATATTGCTGCCCCGAATTCAGGGTCTTATGGGGTGCTAAGGTAGACTATTAGAGAGAAGCATAGGCATTATTTTGTGTTCCTTTAGTACAGGTTAACCCAGCTTGATATCTTGGGTCAGGCTTACTTGAAGATGCACCTGTAGTTTTAGAGCAAATAATGTGCTGAGCTCAAGGTTGGCCCTTATTTATATTGTATGTTCCAAGTTCAATGGCTCTTGGGGTGCTAGGAAAGACAGCTAAAGATAACTATAGGTGCTATTTTATGTCTGCTTTAGACAGGTTAGCCAAGCTTTATATCTTGGGTCTTAGGACTTGAAGGGGCAGCTGTAGAGCTGGAACAAACAATAAACTGAGCTAAAAGCTAGCCCTTATATATCGTATGCTCCAAATTCAGAGGTTGTTGGGGGTGCTATAAGAGACAAATAAAGATAAGCATGGGATTTTTTTTTAGTTGGCTTTGGACAGGTTAGCCCAGCTTGATATATTAATATTATTATTATTATTCAGGATTTCTATAGCGCCAGCAGTTTACTCAGCGATTTACAATGTTAGAGGGAGACAATACAGTTACAATACAATAGAATACAAGAGGATTAAGAGGGCCCTGCTCAGAAGAGCTTACAATCTAATGGGGTGGGGCAGGTGTTACAAGAGGTTGTAACAGTAGGGAACGAGCTGATGGAAGATTAGTTGGCGGTGTGATAGGCTTCCCTGAAGAGATGAGTTTTCAGGGATCGCCTGAAAACAGCTAGAGTAGGAGATAGCCGTACAGGTTGAGGTAGAGCATTCCAGAGGATGGGAGAGGCCCTGGAGAAATCCTGGAGACGAGCATGGGAGGAGGAGACAAGGGAGCTTAAGAGTAGGAGGTCTTGAGAGGAGCGGAGAGGACTATTTGGGTGATATTTGGAGACAAGATTGGTGATGTAGCTCGGGGCAGAGTTGTGAATGGCTTTGTATGTTGTGGTTAGTATTTTTAATTTAATTCGCTGGGCAATCGGGAGCCAGTGTAGGGATTGGCAGAGAGGGGAGGCAGACACTGAGCGGTTGGTAAGGTGGATAAGCCTGGCAGCAGCATTCATGATGGACTGAATTATATATTGGGTCACCTGCAGAGCTGGAGCAAACAATGTGCTGAGCTAAAAGTTAGCCCTTTTGTATAGAATAGGTTTCAAATTCAGGGGTTCTTGGGGTGCTAAGGAAGACAACTAAGGATTAGTATGGTCTATTTTTGTGTTGGCTTTGGACAGGTAAGCCCAGCTTGATGTCTGAAATCTTTGGTCAGGTTTGCTTGGTGTGGCTCCTGCAGAGCTGGAGCAAACAATGTGCTGAGGTCAAAGTTGGACCCTATATACTGTATACTGTTTGTTCCAAACTCAATGGCTCTTAGGGCACTAGGAAAGACAACTAAAGATAAGCATAGGCACTATTTTGTGTTTGCTTTGGACAGGTTAGCCAACCTTGAGATCTTGGGTGTTAGGACTTGAAGGGGTTCCTGCAGAGCTGGAGCAAACAATATGCTGAAATAAAAGTTGTCCCTTATAGAGTATTTTGTATGCTTCAAATTCAGGGGCTCTTGGGGTGCTAAGGAAGATAACTAAAGATAAGAATGGGATTTTTTGTGTTTGCTTTGAGCAGGTTAACCCAACTTGATATCTTGGGTCTTAGGACTTGAAGGGGTTCCTGTAGAGCTGGAGCAAACAATATGCTGAGCTAAAAGTTGGCCTGTAAATATTATATGCTCCAAATTCAGGGTTTCTTGGGGTGCTAAGGAAAACAACTAAAGATAAACATGGGCTCTTTTCTTGTTTCCTTTGGACAGGTTAGCCAACCTTGACATCTTGGGTCTTAGAACTTGAAGGGGTACCTGTAGAGCTGGAGAAAATAATATGCTGAGCTAAAAGTTGACCTGTAAATATTATATGCTCCAAATTCAGAGTTTCTTGGGGTGCTAAGGAAGATAACTAAAGATAAGAATGGGATTTTTTGTGTTTGCTTTGAGCAGGTTAACCCAACTTGATATCTTGGGTCTTAGGACTTGAAGGGGTACCTGTAGAGCTGGAGCAAACAATATGCTGAGCTAAAATTTGGCCTGTATATATTGTATGCTCCAAATTCAGGGTTTTTTGGGGTGCTAAGGAAAACAACTAAAGATAAACATGGGCTCTTTTTGGGTTTGCTTTGGACAGGTTAACCCAACTTGATATTTTGGGTCTTATGACTTGAAAGGGCAGCTGTAGAGCTGGAGCAAAAAATATGGTGAGATAAAAAGTTGTCCCTTATAGAGTATATTGTATGCTTTAAATTCAGGGGCTCTTGAGGTGCTAAGGAAGGCAACTAAAGATAAGAATGGGGTTTTTTGTGTTTGCTTTGAACTGGTTAGCCCAGCTTGATATCTTGGGTATTAGGTCAGATTTACTTAAATGGCCTCCTCTAGAGCTGGGACAAACAATACGTTCCAAAGGAAATGGGCGGGAAAGGTGGACATCGTCCCTGTTTCTTTCCTAACTTTATTTTTGAGTAAACTAGGAGGATAATTTTAAGCCTCACCTCCTGTAGAAATGAAGCCACTTCTACCCATTCTATCCAAGCCCTTGGATTTTTAATATGGCTGTTATGATGAGGTTATGGAAGAGTTTGGTTTTTAGCCTAGCCTGGTTGGCTTGCCAATGGAACATGTCAACAATACGATGATAACTAATATTGACACTGAACACATTCACTCCATGCCATCTGCCATTTTCACTGTAGGGTTTCTTACTGGAGTCCTTTGACAAAGACAAGTCAGGCTTGTTGGATATTATACAACAAAAGAAGGAATCAGCATGTACTGTCATGCTGTTCTCAGCATTTTCTAACAGCAGCACCATGGGTGGAGTGACTGATTAATTAATTAGTGAGACTGCCACAGTTCCAGCGCTGGAATTTCTGGTCTTGTTGGATATTATGATTAAGTCACACTGATTGCATTCTGTTTTAGGAAAACTCGAGGCATGCTGGAACTCTCCACATGCTCCCTACCTCATTCAATGCCAGGGGCGATAAAATTATGTTTTCTACACAGCATGTGCTGCTTTCTTTGAAATACCACTCTGTGCATTGACATACCTCCTTAGACCCAGTCTGTCCGGACAATATGTCCACTTGCTGACTTGGCACCATCCACAGGAAGTTTACCTCTACAATTTACATAGTTACATAGTTAGTCGGGTTGGAAAAGGACACCTATTTCAACCAATAAAAAAAAAAAAACCCACAACCATACAATCACATATACACAATCCTATACCCACAGTTGATCCAGAGGAAGGTGAAAAACCCCAGCAAAGCATGATCCAATTTGATCCAGCAGGAGAAAAAAATCCTTCCTGATCCCCCGAGAGTCAATCGGATTTTCCCTGGATCAACCTTACCTATAAATGTGAGTACCCAGTTACATTAAGTTTATTTAGGAAACAATCCAGGCCTTTTTTTAAAGCAACCTATTGAGCTGGCCAGAACCACCTCTGGAGGGAGTCTATTTCACATTTTCACAGCTTTTACTGTGAAGAAACCTTTCTGTATTTGTTTCTTTTCCTCTAGACTTAAAGAGTACCCCATAACTCAACAACAAGTTTTCTATATGGACCCCTTATATATTTATACATGGAGATCATATTCCCCCTTATGTATTTATACATAGAGATCATATCCCTCCCTTATGTATTTATACATGGAGATCATATCCCCCCCTTATGTATTTATACATGGAGATCATATCCCCCCCTTATGTATTTATACATGGAGATCATATTCCCCCTTATGTATTTATACATGGAGATCATATCCCCCTTATGTATTTATACATAGAGATCATATCCCTCTTATGTATTTATACATGGAGATCATATCCCCCCCTTATGTATTTATACATGGAGATCATATCCCCCCCTTATGTATTTATACATGGAGATCATTTCACCCTTATGTATTTATACATGGAGGTCATATCCCCCTTATGTATTTATAGACAGTGATCATATCTCCCTTATGTATTTATACATGGTGATCATATCCCCCCCTTATGTATTTATACATGTTGATCATATCCCCCCCCCCTTATCTCCTCTTCTCAAGAGAAAATAAATTCAGTTCCTCTAATCTCTCCTCATAGCTGAGCTCCTCCATGCCTCTTATCAGTTTGGTTACCCTTCTCTGCACTTTCTCCAGTTCCCTGATATCCTTTTTAAGAACTGGAGCCCAAAAATGAACTGCATATTCCAGATGAGGTCTTACTAATGATTTGTACAGGGGCAAAATGATCTCTCTCTCTCTCTCTCTGGAGTTCATGCTTCTCTTAATACAAGAAAGGACTTTGCTTGCTTTGGAAACCGCAGCTTGGCATTGCATGCAATTATTAAGCTTAGGATCTAACAGAACACCCAGATCCTTCCAGATTCCCCCAGTTCTACTCCCCCTAGTATGTATGATGCATGCATATTCTTACCCCCCAAGTGCATAACTTTACATTTATTAACATTTACCAAAATAGTCACCCAATGAAGCTTGGTGTCATCTGCAAAGACTGAAATGGTACTTTTAATAATAGACCCGATATCATTTATAAATATATTAAAAAGTAAAGGTCCCAACACTGAACCTTGGGGTACACCACTGATAACCTTACACCATTCAGAGTAAGAATCATTAACCACTACTCTCTGAAATCTATCTTTTAGCCAATTTTCTATCCATTTACAAACTATTCTTTCCAAGCCTGAAGACCTTACCTTACACATTAGCCGTGTGTGGGGAACTGTGTCAAATGCTTTTGCAAAATCCAAGTATACCACGTCTACCCCTCTGTCCAAGTATACCACATCCACAACCACCCCTCTGTCCAAGTATACCACAGCCTCCCCTCTGTCCAAGTATACCACGTCCACCCCTCTGTCCAAGTATACCACATCCACAACCACCCCTCTGTCCAAGTATACCACATCCACAGCCACCCCTCTGTCCAAGTATACCATGTCCACAACCACCCCTCTGTCCAAGTATACCACGTCCACAACCACCCCTCTGTCCAAGTATACCACGTCCACAGCCACCCCTCTGTCCAAGTAAACCACGTCCACAGTCACCCCTCTGTCCAAGTAAACCACGTCCACAACCACCCCTCTGTCCAAGTATACCACGTCCACAGCCACCCCTCTGTCCAAGTAAACCACGTCCACAGTCACCCCTCTGTCCAAGGTTTTACTTACCTCCTCATAAAAATAAATCAGGTTTGTTTGACAACTTCTGTCTTTCATGAATCCATGCTGTCTGTTGCTTAAAATATTTTTTTCCAGCAAGAACTCATCTATGTGGTCTTTTATTAAACTCTCCAGAATCTTCCTGACTATAGAAGTTACACTAACAGGTTTATAATTACTTGGCAAAGACTTTGATCCCTTTTTAAATATAGGCACCACATTGGCCCTACGCCAATCCAGTGATACTATTCCAGTCCTAACGAGTCCCTAAAAAATTGAAACAAAGGCTTTGAAATGACAGAGCTCAATTCTTTTAGGATGTGTGGGTGGACGCCATCTGGTCCAGGCGCTTTATCCATCTTTATCCTGTCTAAATATTTCTGGACCATATTACTTTTGAGCCATTGTGGATCATTTGAGGCTGTGCTACTAACACCTCTATTATGGTCATGATCTCCCCCATGCTCCTTTTTATACACAGAGCTGAAGAAAGTATTTAATACATTTGCCTTCTCTTTGTCCCCAGTCACCCACTCCTGATTATTTTGTAAAGGGCCTACATGCTCACACCTGACCTTTTTACTATTAATATATTTAAAGAATTTTTATGAGTTTGTCCTACTATCTTTTGCAATCTGTCGTTCATTTTAAATTTTTGCATCATTGATTTCCTTTTTATGTATTCTGTTATATTCTTTATAACATTTAATCGATGATAGTGTTCCTTTGTTTTTATATTTTTTTAAATCATTTATAGCTTTTTTAATTTTGACTGCGAGCCACATAGGTTTTAGTTTTAGCCTTTTAAATCTATCGCCTATGGGAATATACAGTCTTTTTGAAAAATTCCCATTTCTGTTCTGTGCTCATCGATGCCAATATTCCCTCCCAGTCTAAGTCCTGGAGAGCAGCCCTCGTCCTTGAAAAATTTGCTCTCCTAAAGTTAAGTGTTTTTATATTTCCTGTTTGCATTTTTTGCTTACAGCTAACATTAAATTAACCACTTCAGCCCCGGAAGATTTGGCTGCTCAAAGACCAGGCCCTATTTTGCGATTCGGCACTGTGTGATTTTAACGAACAATTGCGCGGTCGTGCGACGCTGTACCCAATGAGAGCTTTCTTTTGGTGGTATTTGATCACCTGTGTGATTTTTATTTTTTGCGCTATAAACAAAAAAAGAGCGACAATTTTGAAAAAATTATATTTTTCACATTTTTTTATATGAAATTCTCAAAAGAAAATGTAAAAATCAAAATCTTTTAACATTTTAGGCCAATTTGTTTTCTGCTACATATTTTTGGTAAAAAAAAAATCGCAATAAGCGTATTTTGATTGGTTTGCGCAAAAGTTATTGCGTTTACTAACTATGGGAAAGATTTATGTAATTTTTATTGTTTTTTTTTTAAACTAGTAATGGCGGTGATCTGCAATTTTTTTTGCGGGACTGCGACATTGCAGCGGACAGATCGGACCCCTGACTGACATTTTTGACACTTTTGGGGGGACCAGTGACATTACTACAGTAATCAGTTCTATAAATATGCACTGTTACTGTAAAAATGACACTGGCAGGGAAGGGGTTAACTTTATTGGTGATCAAGGGGTTAAGTGTGTCCCTAGGGGCGTGATTCTAACTGTTAGGGGGCGTGGCTAGGGAAGTAACCACAGAGACATGCGACCCTATATAGCAGGATCGCATAGCCTCTGTGATCACTTCAGGGAGAATGACAGACGGCTGTGTTTACATCAGCCGTCTGTCCTTCTCTCTCTGCTGTGGGAGATTGCGAGTGGCCGGCAGCCATCGGGGCCACCGGTCACACGCGCTGGCTAGGCAGGGAACGAGCAGGGGCGGGAGCGTGCCTCCGGCGGCTCGCCCCCTACAGGCTCTTTGCAAGTGACCTAGTACTACGTCACTTTGCCTGTAAGCGGCTGCGTGTCGCAGTAAATGTACAGGAGGCGGTCGGCAAGTGGTTAAATCATGTTTTGGTCAATGCTACCCAGATGTTTTTTATTTGAATCTTAGTAATAAGCGCTGCATGTTTTTGCGATTACCAGGTCCAACAGAGCATCATTTCTAGTGGGGGGCCTCAATAAACTGGACCTTGTAAAAGGGTCAATAATTTTTTGCCCTTTAACTGTTCCAGCAGTGCCATTACTCCAGTCAATTTCCGGGTAGTTAAAATCCCCCATTATTATCACTGTTCCAGCCCTTGCAGCCCTTTCTTTCTGTGCAAGGAGAGAGGTTGTCCAGACTCCTTTTTAGCATTTCATGACCATTGATTACCTGGGTGCCTGATCCTTTTCTTGTCTATTTTTCCTCTTTCACACTCACTTTGAGATCACTTCTCACAGACGCCGCCAACTTTCCTTTTTACCCTGTCTTTCTGAAAGAGAGCATAGCCAGGAATATTAATAGCCCAGTCATGTGAAGAATGAAGCCAAGATTCAGCAATACCGATTAAATCATAGTTCTCCTCTTGCACCAGAGCTTCCAACTCACCTATTTTGCTTGGCAGATTTCTGGCATTGGTGAAAAAAACACTATAAGACTGCATTCACACTGATCCGACTTGGACCGCGACTTGTCAGCCTGACAAGTCGCGGTCCGTCACGCTCCCATTGTGCGGTACAGGAGCTGTTCTAATAGGTCGCTCCGACTTAGAAAAAGGGTCCTGTACTACTTCGGGGCGACCTGGAGGCGACTTGCATAGACATTCATTTTATGAAGTCCGTGCAAGTCGCGCCGAAGTCGTGCTGCACGCGACTTCACAGGTCGCCCCCGAAGTCGGAGCGACGTAGTGTGAACCGGCACTTAAACTTCATATTCCTGATATGTGGCTGCTGTACCACGTATTTGCGTGAGAGAGTGTCCTGTTCTCTTTGTATTGCTTCCTTTATGTGAAATCCTGGGTGTCCCTGCCAGTCCCTCTGCTTTCCTATTATAAACTGACCACACTAAACAGAAGAGTGCAGCCGGTTCAGCTCTCTACCTATGCTGGGAACTCAGTGTACTCTACTCCAATGATCACACTTGTTCTGACACACCCCTGCTGCACAACCATTCACTGGGAAGCTCAGTGTCCTGCTGCTTCTTCTCCCCACAGTTCCTATGCAGCTGAGCTCAGATGCAAGAAAAAAGAAGCAAAGAATGGAAGCAATAAATGACAAGGTAGACATAGGCAGGATTGTCAAAGAGATATGCATGGGCATGACGACTCAAGCTGGGAATGAGACCTGGACTCTTCAGATCTCAGAGTAACAAACATTCCACGTCCAGTACCACACACCTCCCAACTTTTTGAGATGGGAACGAGGGACACCTATTAGCAAAAGTATGTAGGCAGAGGACACACCCCCTGTCACGCCCCCTTAAAGGACAATTATACAAAAAAAATTATTACGGTAGTTAAACTCACAAGTGCTTTATATTACTACTACTATTCCTTTATATTGGCTTTTGAAATTTACAGATACAGCAATTTAAAAATGGGATGAAAGGTTTAGCACTTGGAAACACTTTTTGAAAGATAAAGAGTGCATTTTATATACAACTATATAAATCAGACCAAAATGAGGGACAGATGAGGAGGAAAGAGGGACAGAGGGACTTTGTTACAAATCATGGACAGTCCCTCGAAATCAGGGACAGTTGGCAGCCATGGTACCATGACTGAGAAACTTGGAATAAACATGGAGAGTCTAGCTAGGACGGAACTAACTAGCGCTAAGCAGGAGGGGAGGATAAAGAGAGAAACCAAATCACATAAATAAACAAGTTCCCGTGTGCTGCACTGCATCATTATCCTCCTAAACCTAAATGTTTTTTTGTTTTGTTTTTTTTGCACTGGTTTTAGTCATATGCACATCACAAGCAAAACAATAGGTTGGTTTTAAATATTTTGTGTAATTTCCAAATAACTAATCTATGGAGAACTATAGAGTATTATTGTAGATAAATATTTATACTGTAAATCTGTACATATTGTATGTTTTTTTTTATATTACCTTTTTTATGTTTTTATGTTTTTATATAATAATATATTTTTATTAAAACTTTTCAGTACAATTGATTATGGTTTATGTCCAGTTTGTTTTTTTGTTTGTTTGTTTTTTAGTCTCTGGGGTTTCCAGCAACTGAATCTTTGCATCAATGTTGCCAGTTTCACCACCAGGCATGTTATTAGGCACACATTGTGCACTGCATGTAATGCAGCATAAGGAGGGAGACTTACAACAGATGGAGGATGAGGCCAATTACAACATTGAGACATAATGCTTTTGTAGGTACCAAGACATATACAAAGCTACAGTGGTAATTCTACCCAACAACTCCCACAGTTGTTGACATTTTTGTACTTTGTGTCTCTGCCCCTCCCACAATGGTGAGATTTCCTGCAGTAGTTTGTGTATATGCCCCTCCCACAATTGAGAGATTTCCCTGCAGTAGTTTGTGTCTCTGCCCCTCCCACAATGGTGAGATTTCCTGCATTAGTTTGTGTCTCTGCCCCTCCCACAATGGTGAGATTTCCTGCAGTAGTTTGTGTCTCTGCCCCTCCCACAATGGTGAGATTTCCTGCATTAGTTTGTGTCTCTGCCCCTCCCACAATGGTGAGATTTCCTGCATTAGTTTGTGTCTCTGCCCCTCCCACAATGGTGAGATTTCCTGCAGTAGTTTGTGTCTCTGCCCCTCCCACAATGGTGAGATTTCCTGCATTAGTTTGTGTCTCTGCCCCTCCCACAATGGTGAAATTTCCTGCATTAGTTTGTGTCTCTGCCCCTCCCACAATGGTGAGATTTCCTGCAGTAGTTTGTGTATATGCCCCTCCCACAATTGAGAGATTTCCCTGCAGTAGTTTGTGTCTCTGCCCCTCCCACAATGGTGAGATTTCCTGCAGTAGTTTGTGTATATATGCCCCTCCCACAATTGAGAGATTTCCCTGCAGTAGTTTGTGTCTCTGCCCCTCCCACAATGGTGAGATTTCCTACAGTAGTTTGTGTCTCTCCCCCTCCCACGTTGAACTTTCACTGTATGAGTAGCTCTGTGAGTATCTCTCAGTTGGTGTGTCCTGGATGTACTAGATGTATGTTTTTCCTAGAAAAGAATGTTGGCATCCATATTAATTATCAACTGATTGAACTCACACTAGGCGTTGGTTGCTGATTTTCTAGTAATTCATCTTCTCGGATGGGTTGGCCTTTTATTTCATGTTATTACTGGCTCTGCCTTTCCTCCGGAGTCTTCCTCGTTTGTATCTCTTGGATCCATAAAAAGAAATTACCTGACCTCATTCCAAAAGAATAAAGACAGCCGAGCTGAGATTCACATTAAACTCCCTTCTATCTCATTCTCGGGGGTGCCTGCTCTCCATATTCATCCATTACATCTGTGGTCCCCAAACTTTATGGCACCGGGGACCAGGCCCGGGGCAATGGCTGGTGTTCTCGCTTCAATTATCACAACACCATGGTGTCAGGATGATTGAAGTGCAATATTTCATTTATGACATTGTAATGTAAACTCCATAATGCAGAGCCAGTGGGAGCCCCAAGTGTGTTACTTGCCACGTTGCCTGCCACCAGATGCAGCTTTTCACTTGCCACACCGCCTGCCAACAGATGCAGTGTGTCTCTTGCCACGCCGCCTGCCACCAGATGCAGCTTTTCACTTGCCACGCCGCCTGCCAACAGATGCAGTGTATCACTTGCCACGCCGCCTGCCACCAGAGGCAGCTTTTCACTTGCCACCATCACTTGTCACCTGCCATGTCGCCTGCCAACAGATGCAACTTGTCACTTGCCACCATCACCTGCCACCAGATGCAGCTTGTCATCTGCCACATTGCATGCCACCAGATGCAGATTGTCACTTGTCACCTGCCATCAGATGCAGCTTGTTACTTGCCACACCGCCTTCCACCAGATGCGGATTATCACTTGCCACGCCGTCTGCCACCAGATGCAGCTTGATAATTCACTTATGGCGGCAGGTAGCGTGGCAAGTATCAAGCTGCATCTGGTGGCAGACGGCATGGCAAGTTACAAACCACATCTGGTGGCAAGTGATAATCCGCATCTGGTGGAAGGCGGCGTGGCAAGTGACAAGCTGCATCTGATGGCAGGTGACAAGTGATAATCCACATCTAGTGGCAGGTAGCGTGGCAAGTATCACTTGTCTCCAGATGTGGATTGTCACTTGCCACGTTGCCTGCCACCAGATTCAGCTTGTCACTTGCCACACCACCTGCCACCACATGCAGCTTGTCACCTGCCACATTGCCTGCCACCAGATGCAGCTTGTCACTTGCTACGTCGTCTGCCACCAGATGTAGATTGTCACTTGCCATGTTGCCTGCCACCAGAGGCAGCGTGTCATTTGCCTCACCACCGGCCACCAGATGCAGCTTGTCACTTGCCTCAGCGTCTGCCACCAGATGCAGCTTGTCACTTGTCACCAGATGTGGATTGCCAATTGCCACGTTGCCTGCCACCAGATGCAGCTTGTCACTTGCCTCAGCGTCTGCCACCAGATGCAGCTTGTCACTTGTCACCAGATGTGGATTGCCAATTGCCACGTTGCCTGCCACCAGATGCAGTTTGTCACTTGCCTCACCACCAACCACCAGATGCAGCTTGTCACTTGCCTTTTATTTTCTATTCTATTTAAATTCAAATTTATTCTATTCAAATTCAACTTTATTCTATTAGAAATTTGAATTTTCGGAAGATGGTTATATTCTATTTTATCATTTTATTTTAATTTTCTATTCTATTCAAATTTAGGAAGATGGTTATAGTCCATTTCATTTTATTCTATTTGATTCTAATCTATTCTTTTCAAATTTTGGGAAATGGTTATACTGCATTTTATTCTATTCTATTGTTTTTTTTTCGATTATATTATTTTATTTTCTAACCTATTCTGTTCTATTCTAATCCAATTCTTATTCATTACATTCCAATCTGAATTTACTGTATTTGAAATTCAAATTTCGGAAAATGGTTATATTGTTTCTATTTTATTGTATTCTATTGTTTTTTTTTCTTTTATTCTTTTATTTTCTATTAATTATATATTTATTTCTATTTTTTTTTCTATTCTAATACAATTCAAATTTATTCTATTATATTGTTTTTTTTTCTATTCTATTTTTTAATTTTCTATTCAAATTAAAATGTATTCTATTAAATTCAACTTTATTCTATTAGAAATTTGAATTTTGGAAGATAGTTATATTCTATTATCATTTTATTTTATTTTCAATTCTATTCGAATTTTGGAAGATGGTTATACTGTATTTTGTTCTATTCTATTGTTTTTTTCTATTATATTTTTTTCTATTATATTTCTAATTTATTACATTTGAATCTGAATTTACTGTATTCAAAAATTTCGGAAGATGGTTGTATTGTTTCTATTTTATTCAATTGTTTTTTTTTTTCTATTCTATTATATATTTACTTATATATTTTTTTTTTCTATTCTAATGCAATTCGAATTTATTCTATTCTATGTTTTTTTTTTTTTTCTATTCCATTCTATTACAATTTGAATTTACGCTGTTTGAAATTCGAATTTCAGAGAATGGTTATGTTCTATTATATTCTCTATTCTATTTTGTTCTGTTCTTTTCTATTCCTTTATTTTCTATTCTATTTGGAAATTCGAATTGAATTCAAAAACAGTTTGAATTGAATTTGAAAACGATTCGAATTTGAATTGTACTCAAATTTCATCGTAAATTTTGTTTTGTTATTTTGGATTCATTTAAAATTCATTACTATTATAATTTGGAAATTCGGGATACATCCAAATAATGAAAATTTTGTCTGAATTTCAAATTTGGAACGAAACAAACTGCACTGCAGGTCTAAAAAATTGCACATGTATTTTTAAATGTGCACTTAAAGCTGAACTCCGGGCTGAAATTACTAAAAAATCATTGCAATTCTATCTGCATTAATATACATTTTCTACATTATAGGCTACTATTGTTAGTACCTGAATACGGCCGGGTATCCGTCCCTTGCAGCTCCAGTTGAACCGGCTCCTCCCCTGTACTGAACCGGCTCCTCCCCTGTACTGAACCTGCTAACTCTGATTTCCCTGCACACTGTGAGCTTCTCACAATGTGCGATAGAAGCTGCAGCAAGCCAGGCCGAGCCCCTAGCCTTACTGTCCCTGGCCCCGCCCCCTTTCCTTTATTGGATTTCAGTTCTTTCAATTATGGAGGCTCAGCCTCACCTGTGGGTATTACCTATGTAAAGGAACGCCCACCCCCCCAGACTGACACTGATCCATCAAGGCATTAATTCATTTGCATAACCCCTCCCACCACTTGCATCCGGGCTGAGGACTTTGGAGAGGAGGAGCACTGAGGCCGGGGGGCTGTGATGATTTCAGGAAGGAATGTACAGCCCCCTGCCGGCCCCTCCCACCAGCCATGATCTGCTGCATTGCACAGTGATGACATCATCTGGCTTATTTTAGGATAGTTTATGAAAATGAAGAAGTTTATTGAAAAATAAAGATTAGAAAATACATTTTTAATAAAATGAAAAAAAAATTAAGCTAAAGTTCCAGCTGAAAAATTTAAATGATAGGTTTTGAATGGAGTGGCGGGAGGGTTAGAACTTCTGTCAAGTTTTTTTTTTTCTGTCTGTGTCCCTACCCAGGGGGGTCATCCTCTTCTTTTTTTTTGTCCTGGTGATTATAGGGGGGGGGGGGGGGGGGAAACGGAGTCAATATTTTACAGCTGTCCTTGGAACAAGCATAGTTAAATAGTTTAATGAAGTTGCAAAAAGACATCAATCCATCCAGTTCAACCTGTGTGTGAGTTTGCTGTCCACCGTACATTGTATACCCCTTTTATAAACAAGCAAAAAATTGGGGGAGCAGACCCTGAACATGTATATCTAAAGCCGGTGCAGCTATGGACCAAGCAACATGTATATTAAAAAAGAATAGCGCAACCATGCAAAAGAAATGACTATCAAATATGGAGACAATCCATAAATAAAAATGGGGGTTTAGTGCCACCATATGGCCATATCCTGCTTAAGCCCACCACTGCGTCAAAGTACCCCATTATCAGTGGGTCCTACACTATCCATAAAAAAGGGGTGAATCCAGCCTCTCTTACCCTTGGAGACAACACTCCTTGCTGGGAAGGTGTGCTAATGCACTGCAGGGGACTCCTCCTATATCTACTTGATAGAGGACACCAATAGAGTACAGGTGTGTGTGGGGGATGGGATGCTCAACCTCATAAGTCTGGTCAGACCGAATACATAATAATGGGGTACTTTGACGCAGTGGTGGGCTTGAATTAATACATGTTGCTTGGTCCATAGCTGCACCGGCTTTAGATATACATGTTCAGGGTCTGCTCCCCCAATTTTTTGCTTGTTTATTATGTATTCGGTCTGACCAGACTTATGAGGTTGAGCATCCCATCCCCCACACACACCTGTACTCTATTGGTGTCCTCTATCAAGTAGATATAGGAGGAGTCCCCTGCAGTGCATTAGCACACCTTCCCAGCAAGGAGTGTTGTCTCCAAGGGTAAGAGAGGCTGGATTCACCACTTTTTCATGGATAGTGTAGGACCCACTGATAATGGGGTACTTTGACGCAGTGGTGGGCTTGAGCACGATATGGCCATATGGTGGGACTAAACCCCCATTTTTATTTATGGATTGTCTCCATATTTGATAGTCATATACCCCTTTTATGTTGTGGTCTTTAAGGTGCCCATCTAATAGTTTTGAAACTATTGATGCTTCCTGCTGATACCACTGCTTGTGGTGGTATCAGCAGGAAGCATCAATAGGTGCTTGTGGAAGGGAATTCCACATCCTTACTGCTCTGACAGTAAAGAACCTTTTCCGCAGTTTTAAGGTTAAACCGCTTTTCTTCTAGTTTTAGTGAGTGGCCACGTGTCTTATTGTATTCCCTTTCTCTGAATTACTTTTTTCCATATGCTAGGGTCGCCAGTACAATATTTGTACATTGATATCATATCCCCCCTCAATCGTCTCTTCTCCAGAGAGAATAGGTTCAGTGCTTGTAGTCTTTCCTCATAGCTGATGTCCTCCATTCCCCTAATTATTTTTGTTGCCCTTCTCTGGACTTTTTCCAGTTCCAGCACATCCTTCCTGAGGACCGGTGCCCAGAACTGGACAGCATACTCCAGATGTGGCCGGACCAGAGTCTTGTAGAGAGGGAGAATAATCTCTTTATTTCTGGAGTGAATCCCCTTTTTTATACAACCTAGTATTCTGTTGGCTTTGCTTGCAGCGGCTTGGCATTGCATGCCACTGCCAAGCCTGTTGTCCACCAGTACCCCCAGGTCCTTTTCCATCTTAGATTCCCCCAGAGGTTCGCCCCTAGTGAGTAAGTTGTGTTCGTATTTCTGACACCCAAGTGCATTACTTTACATTTTTCAACATTAAACCTCATCTGCCATGTAGTTGTCCACCCCATTATTTTGTTCAGGTCTTCTGGTAAGGTTTCTACGTCCTGCATAGAAGATATTGGCCTGCTTAGCTTAGCATCATCCGCAAATACCGAGATTGTGCTGGAAGTCCCATTCCCTAGGTCGTTTATGAATAAAAAAACCAGGATTGGTCCCAGGACAGATCCACTTTCCACACCCGACCAAGCATGGGGGGGGAGGGATTCCCTTATTTCCAGATTTCCTGTTGTGTCTCTGGCTAATCCCTAATAAGGACATAGACAGAACCCAATACCCAGTGGTGGTTCTAACCCTTACCCGCTCCATTCAAAGCTTTAATCGGGTTTTGGCTGGAGTAATAATGGCTTCCCTTCCACCACCCATTATGCAACCTGTCTTCTTACTGGGAAGCCAATCCAGAACCCCAGCGCTGCAAGATTTGTACTAACAATGTAAGAATCACGCAAATCATTTTTAAGACTTTCAGTTCTTAATGGTCATTGAACTTTTACATTCTAATCCATGAATCTCATAATCAGTCCTTTACATGAACCCAATTATACTTTATGTTCGATGGTCCTTCGAGGCAAAGCGGACACTCAGGAGAGAAGACATCCAAACAAAGATGGAAAGAGCAGCTAGGATGTATTTTATTGCCCTGAGTTCAGATTTGGTTTTGCTAAAATAGTCACCACCTTTGTCCTTGGGGTTGGCGATGAGTCCCTGAGTGCAGTTATTTTGTCAGAGACCTTGTCCCCAAGTCCCTGCACATTCATAGTGGATTCTTTGGCCTCTAGTGCTAGTGTTCTCCAACCAGTGGGGGCACGCTGGCCAGAGATGGGATGATGCGTTTATAAATCTCGATCCCGCGCAGGAAGATGCCCTCGTTCAAGTATTCGTTGTGATCGTGCAGCAAGATGGGGGTGTTGTTCATGGGGGAGAAGCCAAGGGCATCGTATCCAGCCTGGGGAGAGCAAAGAGGGCAGGTTAAAGTTTTACTGTTACATTTTGGAGGAGGCCATCAGAAGATAAGAACAAACAATCAAATAATAAGTTATATTATGTACATGCAGCACTCTCTAGTATGCTATTAGAGTGAGTGCAGGAAAATGCAAGTCTGGCTCATGCTTGAAACCTGTGAGTCTTTATATTGGATCAAGGGTTTTCTTTAGGTCAGAGCTGGATGACTCATACAGACAACTCTCTGGTGCTTCCCCCTGATCCTGGAAAGTTGGAGAATATTCTTGAAGCCTCAGGGTGGAGGCTAGGAGAGTTGTTCTGCATACTAATGGTAGTTTGCCCAATGCCTGGGCAGTGAGCTTGTCAGGGGGCTAAGCCAACCCTTAACCACTTTACTACCAGTCACGTAACCTCTACGTCGGCTGATTTTGAGTGGTTATACCGGGATGATGCCTCTAGCTAGAGGCATCATCCCAGTACCGTTGTTTGAAGCCGACGGTCGGCTTTCCGTCGGTAACGATCGATGCGGCTCGGGAGCCGCTCGATCGTTACCCGGGGGGGCGGGAGGGGACGTCCCCCCCCTCCCGCCGCCTTCCGCGGCTTTGCTCGGGGCTACCGTCCCACCGGGAGCCCCGAGCACCCAGCCGGCACGTCCGCCGGCTGGATGGAGTCCCGATGAATGCCGGAAACGGCATCGATCGGGTCTCCGATGACGTAACCCGGAGGCGGCGTCCATGACGTCACTTCCGGGTTACTGTGCTGCAAAAGGCGGCAGATTTGAAAAACGGCTGTATGCAAAAATGCCGTTTTCGGTGTTTTGCATACAGGGAAGTGTAGTGGAGGGGTCTAGGGTCTTTTAGACCCTCGATCCCTCCATAAAGTGTACCTGTCACGACATATTGCTGTCACCAGGGATGTTTACATTGCTTGTGACAGCAATAAAAGTGATCAGATTTTTTTTTTTTTAAAAAACCTGTAATAAAGTTAAAAAAAAAAGAAAAAATAAATAGGAAAAAAAAAAAAAAAAAAATTTAGCCGTCCCCGTCACCGTTAGCTCGCGCACAAAAAAAAACGTATACGCAAGTCGAGCCGCAAATGAAATCGCTGTTCAAACCACACATGTGAGGTATCGCCGCGATCGCCAGAGCGTGGGCAATAATTAAAAAAAAAGAGCTACACTCTAACTCTAAACTGGTAACCGTTAAATAAATTTAAAGCGTCGCAGATTGAGATCTCTATTGACCGTAGTTTGTCGCCATCCCACGGGGGGGCGCAATTTTAAACCGTAACATGTTTGGTATCTATTTACTCGGCGTGACATCATCTTTCACAATATACAAAAAAAATGGGCTAACTTTACTGTTTAGTATTTTTTAAATGCAGTGAAATGTGATTTTTCAAATTTTTTCCAAAAAAATGGCGTTTTAAAGACCGCTGCGCAAATACCGCGTGACAAAAAATTTTGCAATGACCGACATTTTATTCTCCAGAGTCTTTGCTAAAAAAATATATATAATGTTTGGGGGTTCTAAGTAGTTTTCTAGGAAAAAATACTGGTTTTAACTTGTGAACAAAAAGTGTCCGAAATAGGGCTGGGGCTAAAGTGGTTAAATATGGATGAGTCATGCTCCCAGGGAAGTCAGTGAAAGATAAATAAAGTGTTGGAGGGACTGTTGGTAAATATAACTGTCTTCCAAAATTTGAAAAGAATAGAAAAACAGTAGAATAGAAAAAATATACCACCATCTTCTAAAATTCGAATAGGATAGATTAGAATAGAAAATAGAAAGAATATAACCGTCTTCCAAAATTCAACTAGAATAAATTAAAATTTTCCAAATTAGGTCGAATTTAATTAAATTCCCCCGAATTCTAAAAATTCGAATAGAATTTGAAAAAGAATAAAACTAAATTTACCTATAGAAAATTTAGAATAACGAATCGAAGCGAATTCTGAAAGCAAAGTTAAACTAAATGAAATTATTTAAACAACGAATCAAAACAACTTTTTTTGTTCTGCACATGTCTATTTGCAGCCAATGATCTACACATGGAAGCATACTGGTTAAAGGCCATTTCTCTATCCATCTATGAGTGTATGCTTAATCAGACATGGAAAGGGAGATTCCGCTTCTTACCAGTATTTGAACTAGGAGTGCAACAAAATAGACTTTTTATTTCTGGTACCTCATCTGAGCTTTTAACCCCCTTATTGATTTTAAATTTAGAAATACATGCATTTTATTCATTAAAGCATTAAATGGATAGGGAAATGCGATATGGATTTTAAATTGGTTTTATACTGTCTGTTACCTTGTTTATACACAAGAAAGCTGTTTGGATGGTGCATTGGTGGAGTATGTACATGACTTTTTGTAGATCCTATATTGGTATAAGGGGAGCTTAGGTTGAGTCTCAACTAGATTTTATTTTAGAAGGTTTTTTTATTGCACAAAACTCCAAAAGGCATGAATTGGGGGGGGGGGGGGAATAAGGGCTGCAAGAGTATGGTCCTCGCCATGTTTAGGGACCTGGGTGTTCTGGCAGATCATAGACATCTTAAGAATACATACTAGGAGAACAGCTGGGGGATTCAGTGGTGAAGGACCTGGGTGTCCTGGTAGATTTTAGACTTAATAATCATACATTTTAGGAGGAGAACACCTGGGGGAGTCAATGGTGGAGAAAAACTATGGTGTTCTGGTAGATCATAGACTGAACAAGCATACATGATAGTAGAAGAACAGCTGAGGGAGTCAATGATGGAGAAGGACCAGGGTTTTCTGGTAGATCATAGACTTAATATTTTCTAGGAGAACAGCTGGGGGAATTAATGGTGGAGAAGGACCTGGGTGTTCTGGTAGATAATAGACTTAATAAAAATACATACTAGGACGAGAACAGCTGGGGGAGTCAATGGTGGAGAAGGACCTGGGTGTTCTAGTAGATCATAGCCAGAACAAGCATACATGCTAGGAGAAGAACAGCTGAAAGAGTCAATGACGACGAAGGACCAGGGTGTTTTGGTAGATCATAGACTTAATAATATATTCTAGGAGGAGAACAGCTGGAGGGAATTAATGGTGGAGAAGGGCCTGGGTGTTCTGGTAGATAATAGACTTAATAACTATACATACTAGGAGAAGAACAGCAGGGGAGTCAATGGTGGAGAAGGATCTGGGTGTTCTGGTAGATCATAGACTTATTAATCATACATACAAAGAGGAGGAGAACAGCAGGGGGAGTCAATGGTGGAGTAGGACCTGGGTGTTCTGGTAGAGCATACACTTATTAATCATACATACTAGGAGAACGAGAACAGCAGGGGGAGTCAATGGTGGAGTAGGACCTGGGTGTTCCGGTAGATAATAGACTTAAAAATCATACATTCTAGGAGGAGAACAGCAGGGGGGGGGGATCACGGGTGGAGAAGGACCTGGGTGTTCTGGTAGATCTTAGACTTAATATTCATAGATTCTAGGAGGAGAACACCTGGGGGAGTCAATGGTAGAGAGAGGAAATATTCAACTCATACTGTGTTGAGGTTTTTTTGATACAGGAAAACAAAATACAAAAAAAAGACCGAGCAAGCCATTGCTGAACCAGTCCTTGTGTAAAGCAGCTTTACACTACACTAGTGAGGAGACAAAGTGTGAGCCGGCATTCAAGAGGATAGGAAGAAGATTCATCCATACTCACCGTCCGGATGTAACGACTGTCTGTGGCAGCAGGAAAAATCTCCGGCTTCAGCTTCAAATCCCTGAAAATCGAAGCATTGTTAAACAAACCTTCTAGATCTTCTTCCTATATCTATATCAGTATATAGTAGTAAACATCAAATATTGTCTAAAAGCAGAGTTGCCATTTTTTATATCACATCATTTCAGTGCACACAAACACTAAAAATTACCCAATATTTGATACAATATAGAGTAGTAGGTTGCATCGAGTAAATTGACACCAAACGTGTCAAGCCTTTAAACTGCTCATTTGTGAAATTGTGACGAACTTCAGAACCCATAATTGTCCATAGGTGGCGCTTTTGAAGTCTTTATAGGTCAAAATTTAGAGTTAACCCGGGAATGATGGCCCTAGAATTGTGGCTCTCACTCTGGCATGCACGGTGATACTTAGACACGCCTGACATAAGTAGTTGTACCTGGGATGAGGGGGCATGAAATTTATTTTTAATTTATCATATGTTTATTTTTTTACACTTAACTGCATTGCTATCACATGGGGGCTGATGGTATAGTAGAAATGACAGGTCCTCTTTAAGGAGAGGTCAGGTCTGTTAAAGCCCTTCTGTCACCTATGGAACTCAGTGAAGCTGATCAAGCACAGATTGCACTTGATCAGCTTGTTCCCCAGTCAGCGCTGCCAGGAATGATGGCCTGATCCTGGAAGTGACAAAATGCTCAACACTTCCAGGATCATTCATTAGAGGAGAGATCAGTGAATGACCGTTTGCTGGTCTCCCCCTGCTCTATCCGTCATGCCCATCCTGGGCCGGTGGACAAGAGGTTAAAGCAGACGTCTAAATAAATTAAATGTAGTTTGTAAAGCACAGATCTCATTTCTACTCACAGCTCCTTGCAGGGGTCACTGAACGCTTTCCACCAAGGATTTGTGTCGTCCGGGGTGGTGATCCTCTCATTCATACATTTCTAGGGGCAAAACAGATATTTATTCACATCCGTCCATTAATATTACAATTTTTCAAGTGTATCTATAATCAAAATGTAAAATCCTATATTTCCACATTGTATTTCAATTATTTTATTTATTGTATTTAACATTTAGTTATTTATTTGAAATGTATTAACATTTATTTAATTTATTAATTTAATAAAAAAATGATTACCTTTTTTTTTTTTATTATCAAAGTGCATCTATGGTCAAAATGTAAAATCTGATCCTCATTTCTGCATTGTATTCCCATTATTTTCAGCCTGCTCTTATTAAATCGGAACCATTCTGAGGTTTATGAAGATCCCACACATTGACTTCCTGGAATTCTGTGACACGGAGTCACTATGCCCAGCAAGCAGGCACCGCTGTGTCACACATTTCAAGGAGCCCGCCTTTGTAGAGAAGGAGCTACAAGAGGCGGAGTCAGTACAGGAATCACTGCTTGCAGGCAGCAGGTTACCATGGGATATGTAGTCCTTATATATGGAGAAGCTGCAAAGCACGCAAGGAGTCCAGAAAGTTGTGGAAAGAGATAGGCAATGTTCACAACGTGAAAACAGATTTTTCAAATAAGCTTATATTGTCAGGAATAATTATTGTTTGTATTGTTATTGCAATGCTAATGTTATAAATGAAAGTGTATGCTGTGCCCAGAGATCTCCTTTAATATATTTGTAAAGCGCTGCGCAAACTGTTGGCGTTATATAAATACCGTAATAATAATAAATAATATTACAATGTATCAAGATAACAATGTATCTAGAAAACAGTAAAGACATTAGCTAAAGGACAACCTTTGGAAAAATTCTCCTTTAATGTTCCACCCACTCCCCCAAGTGACCCCATGTGTCTGATTCTTCGCTTTTCTGTCTGCAAGCTGGGAAGTATGAGAGGTGCTTGTTTAGGGGCAGCATTTCCAGTATGTTCCTTGGATAGGATACTTCACCTGTGCTGCAAACACAGAACTCAGCTACAGTCTAATAACCCCACTAGAGGGCCCCACTCACCTAGTGGTACTCCCAGGTCAGCGGATCACCCTGCTAGAGGACCACACTCACCTGGTGGTACTCCCAGGTCAGCCGATCACCCTGCTAGAGGACCACACTCACCTGGTGGTACTCCCAGGTCAGCGGATCACCCTGCTAGAGGACCACACTCACCTGGTGGTACTCCCAGGTCAGCGGATCACCCTGCTAGAGGACCACACTCACCTGGTGGTACTCCCAGGTCAGCCGATCACCCTGCTAGAGGACCACACTCACCTGGTGGTACTCCCAGGTCAGCGGATCACCCTGCTAGAGGACCACACTCACCTGGTGGTAATCCCAGGTCAACTAAACACACTACTAGAAAAAAGAACAATGGTTGTGGGACTTTGAATGAGGTGAGTCATTTGCTAGATATCAGGGTAATGTAAAATCACAGAATAATAAATATTTTATTGAATAATTCTTGGTTTGCACAATAATATAAATATAAATAGACATGCACAGCTCAAAGACCAGACATGGAGTATACAAATTGATATAAATTATTTCAATAGTAATAAATACATTTGTCAAAAACTTATTATACAACATAAACATGAAATTCCAAATGGCATGTCATCATTTCTTATAGGCTCTACACGTTTCGTGGCTCTACGTCCACTCATCAGGAGCTAGTTAAAAATTAGGTCTGTAAATGTAAACTAGTATTAGAATGCAACAATCTCATATAAGGAATATAACAGATTGCTCCCAAAAAAAAAAAACAATTAAATTATATATATATATATATATAATTTTTTTTTTTTTTTTTTTTGGAGCAATCTGTTATATTCCTTATATGAGATTGTTGCATTCTAATACTAGTTTACATTTACAGACCTAATTTTTAACTAGCTCCTGATGAGTGGACGTAGAGCCATGAAACGCGTAGAGCCTACAAGAAATGATGACATACCATTTGGAGATTAATTTCATGTTGTTTATGTTGTATAATAAGTTTTTGACAAATGTATTTATTACTATTGAAATAATTTATATCAATTTGTATACTCCATGTCTGGTTTTTGAACCATGAATGTCTATTTATATTTATATTATTGTACAAACCAAGAATTATTCAATAAAATATTTAATATTCTGTGATTTTTATATTACCCTGATATCTAGCAAATGACTCACCTCATTCAAACTCCCATAACCATTGTTCTTTTTCTGTATATTCATTAGGGATGGAGGTTAGTCATTATCTTTACCCCAGATCATGCCCCTTTCTTTGTAAGCACACTACTAGAGGACCCCACTCACCTGGTGGTACTCTCAGCTCACCTGATCACCCCATTAGAGAGTACCACTCACCTGGTGGTACTCTCAGCTCATCTGATCACCCCACTAGAGAGTACCACTCACCTGATGGTACTCTCAGATCACCTGATCACCGTGCTAGAGGACCACTCACCTGGTGGTACTCTCAGATCACCTGATCACCGTGCTAGAGGACCACTCACCTGGTGGTACTCTCAGATCACCCTGCTAGAAGACACCACTCACCTAGTGATACTCCTAGCATACCTTGCTAGAGGACCGTACTCACCTGGTTGTACTCTCAGCTCACCTGATCACCCTACTAGAGGGCCCTACTCACCTGGTGCTACTACCAGTTCACCCTACTAGAGCACTTACCTGGTGAAACTCCCAGGTCACCTGATGACCCTTGCTATAGGAGCACATTCACCTGGTAGTACTCCCAAGTCACATTATCACCCCACTAGAGAGCCGCACTCACCTGGTGGTACTCCTAGGTCACCTGATCACCCCACTAGAGGACCCCACTTACCTGTTGCGACTACCAGGTCACCTAGAGCAGTAGTCCTCAACTCCAGTCCTCAGGGCCCACTAACAGGCCAGATTTTAAGTATTACTTTGGGAAGATGCAGACTAGAGTACTGCAATCACTGAGCAGCAAATGATATCACCTGGGATGGATTTCAGTTATCTTGCAAACCTGGCCTGTTAGTGGGCCCTGAGGACCAGGGTTGAGGACCACTGACCTAGAGCACTTACCTGGTGAAACTCCCAGGTCACCTGGATGACCCTTGCTATGGGAGCACATTCACTTGGTAGTACTCCCAAGTCACATTCTCACCCCACTAGAGAGCCGCACTCACCTGGTGGTATTCCCAGGTCACCTGATCACCCCACTAGAGGGCCCCACTTACCTGGTGCTACTACCAGGTCACCTGATCACCCTACTAGAGCACTGACCTTGTGATCCTGCCAGGTCACCTAATCACCCCACTAGAGAGCCGCACTCACCTGGTGGTACTCCCAGGTCACTTGATCACCAGCCGCAAGACACCACCCCTCGATCTTTGACTCAAACTCCTGGAAGGAGAAAAGTGACATTCAAGGGGGAAAAGGCAGAATCATTTCATTGGGAGCTTTTCATGAGATTTAACTAAATGAAATCATCTGGTGTTTGATCTAAACTGCACAGCTTGAATGCTAGTTGTTGGGTGCAACACAGTTTAAAGCTGAACTTCAGGCAAGCCAAACATAGTCTAATATACAATTTATAAAATATATAAATTGAAAACGGATGGTGCCACAAGATAGCAGCATATGTTATGTTCAGGCCCAGAAAAAATGAAATGGCCAACTGATCATATTACATGTATGTGGGCACCATGGCTGCAGGAACATGAGGAGGTCTGACTTCCTCACATCCATCGGCCATATATTCTATAGCTGAATATAAGAGAAAAGAATCGTGGGAGGATCACCACCTTACCTTTAAGTTGACAGTAGGAGGGATTCGAAGGTCAAAGGTCGCCGACATTTCACTGGGAATCACGTTGCAGGAGACCCCTCCATTCACTTTTGTCATGTTGACTGTGGTGACGTCTCCGAGAGTGAGTTGGGGATTAGACTGCAACCTGAGAAATAACGGAATTCATGTGTGGGAAACATACCGACAAGGAGTGATCCCTATCATCAGGGTGATGTATGTGTGCGACAACCTGTATCAATGCTCACAATTAATGGCTACCTCATCCAGGCCTGGCCATTGATTGGATTTGGGCTTTTCAGGAATGTCACCAACGTACAATGAATGAAATGAGCACTTGATCTAACCTATCTAATCTGGGGGTGCAGTAAAAAGTAAAAAAAAAAAAAAAAAAAGTCAGGGGGCACAATGTTACCACTGTGTGTGAGTCACTGACTGTCACACAGTATCATGACATGGGAAACACTAGTATGTATTAGGCTGTCATTATATAAGGGTGATTAAAAAGAACCTGTGCCTTCATCAGAGTCCCCCATTACATCAAGGTCTCCATCAGAGTGCCCCCCCTCCCTTACATCAAGGTCCCCACCAGAGTGCCCCCCGTCACACAGGATCATGACCTGGGAAACACTAGCATGTATTAGGCTGTCACTAAATGAGGGTGATTAAACAGAACCTGAAACCCCTTATATCAGGTGTCCTCATCAGAGTCCCACTTTACATCAGGGTTTCACCAGAGTGCCCCCTTACATCAAGGTCTCCACCAGAGAGACCCCCCTTAAATTAAGGTCCCCACCAGAGTGCCCCCCCTTTACATCAAGGTCCCCACCAGTGCCCCCCCACCAGAGAGGCCCCCCTTTACATCAAGGTCTCCACCAGTGCCCCCCCACCAGAGAGGCCCCCCTTTACATCAAGGTCCCCACCAGAGAGGCCTCCTCCCCTTGCATCAAGGTCCCCACAAAAGTAACCCCCCCCTTTACATCAAGGTCTCCATCAGAGCGCCCCTCCCCCTTTACATCAAGGTCTCCACCAGAGCTCCCGCCCCCTTTTACATCAAAGTCTCCATCAGAGCGCCCCCCTTTTACATCAAAGTCTCCGTCAGAGCACCCCCCCTTTTACATCAAGGTCTCCATCAGAGCACCCCTCCCCCTTACGTCAGGGGTCAGGGTCTCCATCAGAGCGCCCCCCTTACGTCAGGATCTCCATCAGAGCGCCCCTCCCTTACGTCAGGGTCTCCAACAGAGCGCCCCCCTTACGTCAGGGTCTCCAACAGAGCGCCCCCCCCTTACGTCAGGGTCTCCAACAGAGCGCCCCCCCTTACATCAGGGTCTCCAACAGAGCGCCCCCTCATATCAGGGCCTCCATCAGAGTGCCCCCTTAGATTAGGGTCTCCATCAGAACACCCCCTTATATGGATTGTCCCAATCAGAGTTCTCCCTTAAATCAATTGCCCCCAATCAGACTTGCTCATGGACTACTGGATGCACTCTCAGAGACCTTGAGATATGGGGGGGGGGGCGTGCAACTAAAACCTGGAGGGGGGGGGAATAGCCCCCCCCAGCACCCCTTTAGCCCCGGCCCAGCCTTAGCACCCTTGCATGTGGGGTGGCCTATTCAGCATACTTTCCAACACATTTCCTCGGATTGGGCAGCCCAGGTGCAGAGTACAGCCTGTAACCGAGTTGAATGGCTGTGCATTGCTGTACTCATGTATATAGCGGAGCGATCGTATACACGAGTACAGCGCCTTGGGTGCATGAAGTTTAAAAAAAAAATAAAATATATATATAATATTTTGCATATGCTTGTTTGCTGTACTAGGTTGCCCAAGCAGAAGGAATACACCGGGAATTACACTGAAGGGGCTCAACCAGCCCGGGTGCAGGAGCCCCCCTAATCCTAGATTCTATTTGTGAAAAAAAAAAACAATTAACCTGAAGTATTCTAAACATAAAATAATAACTATGTAGCCAATTACCACAAATGCCAGTAAGAATCATATACAATTTCATCAGTCTTTCAACATATCAACAAAAGGATCCATATAAACACCCGGTGAGAATTAGTTTTCTTAGGATTGTAGGTAATGGCTACAGGAACACAGCTGTTTGTTAGACCGTCACCACACCTCGTGGAAAACCACTCCCCTTTGGATAACAAACTCACCAGAGCTCTGATTAAATACGCTTTATATCAGATCCCCTTTCCTTATCATGGACTCCTGTTCATAATCATTCCGGACACCGCCCAGGCTCTCACTCCGACTATGGCAGCTTGGCCAGGAGTCATAGAAAAGGGAACACACTCATAGCGTAATTCCGTTTAAATTACTTTATTGTAAATAAAATGGTACAAGACCCCTTTTTTTGGTCCAGACTGGAATTGGATCGCATGGGTGTGAACATTCGATTCCTGCACCATTTCGCACTGGGGGTGTCATTAACTTTGTATTGACACCCGCAGTGGTTCGCATAGGCAGGGCTGCTGTTAGAAATCACCCATACAGCCTACCTGGAAGCCCCCCCCCCCCCCCAATATATCAAGACAATATTTCCACTAAAAATACACTAAAATCATTATTAGCGGACACAAACATAACAGAGAACCCGTGTGAAGTATCCCTTTTTAATTGTTTCTTACATTAAAATTTATATATATATATATATATATATATATATATATATATATATATATATATATATATATATATATATATATATATATATATATATATATACATATACACACACACACACACACACACATACATACATATACACAGTATATTCGGCCCCCTTGAACTTTGTGACCTTTTGCCCCATTTCAGGCTTCAAACATAAAGATATAAAACTGTAATTTTTTGTGAAGAATCAACAACAAGTGGGACACAATCATGAAGTGGAACGAAATTTATTGGATATTTCAAACTTTGTTAACAAATAAAAAAAACTGAAAAATTGGGCGTGCAAAATTATTCAGCCCCTTTACTTTCAGTGCAGCAAACTCTCTCCAGAAGTTCAGTGAGGATCTCTGAATGATCCAATGTTGACCTAAATGACTAATGATGATAAATAGAATCCACCTGTGTGTAATCAAGTCTCTGTATAAATGCACCTGCACTGTGATAGTCTCAGAGGTCCGTTTAAAGTGCAGAGAGCATCATGAAGAACAAGGAACACACCAGGCAGGTCCGAGATACTGTTGTGGAGAAGTTTAAAGCCGGATTTGGATACAAAAAGATTTCCCAAGCTTTAAACATCCCAAGGAGCACTGTGCAAGCGATAATATTGAAATGGAAGGAGTATCAGACCACTGCAAATCTACGAAGACCTGGCCGTCCCTCTAAACTTTCAGCTCATACAAGGAGAAGACTGATCAGAGATGCAGCCAAGAGGCCCATGATCACTCTGGATGAACTGCAGAGATCTACAGCTGAGGTGGGAGACTCTGTCCATAGGACAACAATCAGTCGTATACTGCACAAATCTGCCCTTTATGGAAGAGTGGCAAGAAGAAAGCCATTTCTTAAAGATATCCATAAAAAGTGTCGTTTAAAGTTTGCCACAAGCCACCTGGGAGACACCAAACATGTGGAAGAAGGGGCTCTGGTCAGACGAAACCAAAATCCAACTTTTTGGCAACAATGCAAAACGTTATTTTTGGTGTAAAAGCAACACAGCTCATCACCCTGAACACACCATCCCCACTGTCATACATGGTGGTGGCAGCATCATGGTTTGGGCCGGCTTTTCTTCAGCAGGGACAGGGAAGATGGTTAAAATTGATGGGAAGATGGATGGAGCCAAATACAGGACCATTCTGGAAGAAAACCTGATGGAGTCTGCAAAAGACCTGAAACTGGGACGGAGATTTGTCTTCCAACAAGACAATGATCCAAAACATAAAGCAAAATCTACAATGGAATGGTTCACAAATAAACATATCCAGGTGTTAGAATGGCCAAGTCAAAGTCCAGACCTGAATCCAATCGAGAATCTGTGGAAAGAACTGAAAACTGCTGTTCACAAACACTCTCCATCCAACCTCACTGAGCTCGAGCTGTTTTGCAAGGAGGAATGGGCAAAAATTTCAGTCTCTCGATGTGCAAAACTGATAGAGACATACCCCAAGCGACTTACAGCTGTAATCGCAGCAAAAGGTGGCGCTACAAAGTATTAACTTAAGGGGGCTGAATAATTTTGCACGCCCAATTTTTCAGTTTTTTTATTTGTTAAAAAAGTTTTAAATATCCAATAAATTTTGTTCCACTTCATGATTGTCTCCCACTTGTTGTTGATTCTTCACAAAAAATTACAGTTTTATATCTTTATGTTTGAAGCCTGAAATGTGGCAAAAGGTCGCAAAGTTCAAGGGGGCCAAATACTTTCGCAAGGCACTGTATACACACACACACATCATTATTATTTTTTTTAAGATTTGTTATTTCTTTACAGGACAGGGAAGCCTGCAACAATGCGGGGGAAATCAGAAGGAGGCAGAACAGGGTGGGGGATCAGAAGCAGGCAGAACGGGGGATCGGTGTTGGAGAAGCAATAACAGGAATGATGCCCTGTGTCTGTGTCTCTCTCGGCAGCAGCTGAAAGCTGGCAGGTAGGGGAGAAACTGGCTTTCAGCTGCTGCAGAGAGCCACACAGGGCTTCCTTCTGAAATTGCCCCTCTGCCCAATCGCACCGATTCACCATACAGTTGGGGCCCCCCTGTGTGCCCGGGCCCCCTACAGGAGGACTGGTGGTCCCCCCCCCTATCAGCGGCCCTGTGCATAGATCAGTGTGAACTGCCTGCGAGAGACGTGCGATGCGGGAACCCAGCCTGATTGGTTTAGCAGACTCTGCACAGTTCAGATTACGAGGAATTACCTTTTCTTCTCCTTCTCTCGGAGTTCCAGGAAACTATTAATGACGGAATGCTGGAAAAACAGAAATAATTAGTGAAATTAAAAGATTCCAATTGGTTGGCGGATTACAGGTTATAAGACTCCTCCTGTCTCCGTACATGGAGAGGTGTAGAAAATGCAGTCACCTCTAGCAACCAATCGTCTTTTAGCTTACTGTAATCAGATCAGTGAAAGATGGCTTCTTATTGGCTACTAGGAGTGACTGCACTTTGAATCTTGCTTTCCACCTTACTTTAAAGTGCATGTCAGGGCAAAATAACCAAAAGGACCTCTTCATCCTCAGGAGAGGGGGGGGGGTGCTTTGTAGTCCAGCAGGGGAGATTTATGCAAGGCTGCCAACATTGTTTGGGATTTCAGAACAGATGCAGTGTTGTCAGCTGACTATAGGAAGTTAGGAGCGCATTGGATTTCCGGCACGTCAATAGGCATTTTTATGTGCTTGCAGTGATTTTAACCACTTAACCACTTCTGGACCGGAAGGTTTTACCCCCTTAATGACCAGGCCATTTTTTTGCGATACTGACAATTGCGCGGTCGTGCGACGGTGTACCCAAATAAGATTGATCTCATTTTTTTTCCACAAACAGAGCTTTCTTTTGGTGATATTTGATTACCTGTGCGATTTTTATTTTTTGTGCTATACAGAAAAAAATAGCGACAATTCTGAAATATATATAATTTTTCACTTTCTGCTATATAAAACATTCCCAAAAAAAAAAAAAAAAAAATCTAATTTTTTTTCATCCTTTTAGGTCAATTTTTTTTCTGCTACATATTGTTGGTAAAAAAAAAAATCCCAATAAGTGTATTTTAATTGGTTTGCACAAAAGTTATCACGTCTACAAATTAGGGGTCTTTTTATTTATTTATTTTTACTAGTAATGGCGGCGATCTGCGATTTTCAACGGGACTGTGACATTGCGGCGAACAGTTCGGACCCCTAACTGACATTTTTGACACTTTTGGGGGTACCAGTGACATTACTACAGTAATCAGTGCTAAAAAATATGCACTGTCACTGTACTAATGACACTGGCAGGTAAGGGGTTGACCTAGGGGTGATCAAAGGGTTAATTATGAGCCTAGGGGAGTGTTTTATAACTGTATGGGGGAGGGGCTTGTGAAATGATCATAGAGACCTGTGATCCTATATAGAAGGATCACAGGCTCACTATGATCATTTCAGAAAGAACAACGGTCTGCTGTGTTTACAACACTGGTGTTCTCTCTCAGCAGGGAATGATCGCAGGTGCCCAGCGGATCGGCATCCCCGCTGCCTATTGGGGGCAGGAGCGCGCCCGCGGATCGGTGTAGAGGTACGGCGATTTGCGCAGCCGAACAAACCTGCCCCAGTATATATGTGGCAGGCATTCAGCAAGTGGTTAAGGACTGGCTGCCATGTATTTACTGTGGCAAACTGGCACTATTGTACGAAATTACGTACTTGTACGTCGTTTCGTTCAATAGCCACTAGATGGCACCATCGCTCTATGATTGGCTAGCGAGGAGGTCAATCAACGGGTCCGACGGACCCTATGTCCGCAGGCCACCCACGATCACCCCCAAGAGAGGCAGAACAGCGATCTGCTTATGTAAACAAGGCAGATCGCCGTTCTGCAAGGGGACATGATGGAGATCTCGTGTTCCTGCTAAGAAATTGTCGCGCTTTTTTTTTTGTTTGTTTGTTTAAAGAGAGAGAGAGAAAAAAAAAAAAAAAAAAAAAAAAAATCGCACAGGTGATCAAATACCACCAAAAGAAAGCTCTATTTGTGTTGAAAAAAAGGACATCGATTTTATCAATTTTATTTGGGTACAGCGTCACACGACCACACAATTGTCCGCTAAAGCAGCGTTTCTCAACCTTTTTTCAGACCCGGCACCCTTTACAATTCTGCAGAATCTCGAGGCACCCCATTCTAAAATGTAAAAAAAAAAAAAAAAAAAAAAAAAAACTAAAATTAATAAAAACAAAGAAAAAGAAAAAAGTTGGGACTTTAAATGAGGCTTCGCCTACCTACGGCTGTATGCCTCCATCCCTATTCATGAAGGAATTGGGGGAAGGGGAGTATGAATAAAACGTAATAAGGCTATCGGCAAGGTTTGTAACATAATATAAAGTAATGTGTGAACAACAACATCATAGTAATGTAATACACAGGGCCGATGCCCCAGTTTCCCTAAGCATAGGGGAAAAGGTAAAAAAGGGGGGACAGTTGGGACTTTAAATGAAGTGCATACAAATGGTTGGGATACGTAACATGGCTAGAATGATTGTAAAAGTGGGTCCACAACATAGTAACAAAGAAACATAATTTAATGATGTAGGTCATCAATAATACATATATCCACATAGGGCATAGGTACATAAATATGGAAATTGATAAATATTGCAGTAAAAACAACATGGAGTAAATACATATTGCACAGATAATGACAAGCTGGTATGGCAACTCCAAATTCATAATTCAGACAGACAGCAATGCTGATTCCAGAAAGTAGTATAATATTGAATATGTTCACATCATAGAATATTGAAATTCCAGGTGATTAGGTATTTAGGTATATGGAAAACATCATAACCTCAATGCGTTTCGTGGACGCACATTGCCACTTCATCAGGAGTAGATGTTTGTAAAATTGTGATGGTACTAAATTGGTACTGAAACTGTGTGGACTTGGGGTGTCCCCCATGGGAGCTGAGGGCGCACCAGCAGGCGGGCAGAAAGGACATATGTAGAGCATGATGAAAACGTGTCAGGATATAGGATATGACTAGCCCAAAGTATGTAAACGTATACAATATCAAGTAATACGTGTAAACCAGAGAGCCACCTTGCGAGGTGAGCCCAGCGTCACGATCGTGTACAGCCTAGTGTACCACGGGGAGGGTAACAGCCATCTTCTACTTGCTAATGTGACCCCAGTGCTGATGAAGAGGGGAAGAGGAGGAGTAAAGAAGGATTCTATGCAAGCACCGGTCATTCTCCTCATTAACCAGTGATGTCATTGGTTGTCAGGATGTCAGTGGCTTGACCCGCATGGTGCCCAGGATTGTAATGCTGCAATGTAAAAACATGTTTCTAATTGTTGCAATTTTTAGGCATTTTGCCAAGGCACCCCTGAAGAACCCAAGAGGCACACCAGGGTGTCACGGCACCCTGGTTGAAAAAGGCTGCGCTAAAGTATCGCAGTGCTGAATCACAAAAAATGGCCTGGTCATTAAGGGGGCAAATCCTTTCCGGTCCAGAACTGGTTAAAGGAGATAAAATCTTCTGGGGTTGAAATGGGTAAAGTGGTAGTGAACACCACTTGGACCTACCTTATAATAAAAAACTTACCTGTAGGTACAAGAAACATTTCCTACACCGTTTAGGAGATATTAAATGTTTCTGCAGGCGGTGACATCACCAGTGCATGCGCTCTGAAGGGACAGTTTACTCGTGCCGTCCTTTTACGGCTCCGCGCCTTGGGCGTGACGTCATAGCACCTTAGCCATTCAAAATGGCTGCAGCCAGTGAACTCGGCCTGCATGTATTGCAGAGTATTGAAGGTGAACTTTTATTTTTATTATGCCCTGACATACTCTAATGAAGAGTGAAGGAGACTCACAAGTTTCGAGGCGGCGGTGTTCTCAATGAAGCGAGAGCCGTGTCCGGGGTCTCCTCTGCAATGAACGGTCATCCCTGCAGATCCAGAAAGCAGAAAGTGAGAGCAATCTCATTTATGACTGATGAACACTGCCTTAGAAGAGTCACATCCCACCACATGGCCCGTCATAGGAGCCTCCTCCATATTTATTATCCCACCACATGGCCCGTCATAGGAGCCTCCTCCATATTTATTATCCCATCACATGACCCATCATAGGAGCCTCCTCCATATTTATTATCCCATCACATGACCTGGCATAGGAGCCTCCTCCATATTTATTATCCCACCACATGGCCCGTCATAGGAGCCTCCTCCATATTTATTATCCCATCACATGACCTGGCATAGGAGCCTCCTCCATATTTATTATCCCACCACATGACCCATCATAGGAGCCTCCTCCATATTTATTATCCCATCACACGACCCGTCATAGGAGCCTCCTCCATATTTATTGTCCCATCACATGACCCGTCATAGGAGCCTCCTCCATATTTATTATCCCATCATAGGAGCTTCCTCCATATTTATTATCTCATCACATGACCCGTCATAGGAGCTTCCTCCATATTTATTATCTCATCACACAACCAGGCATAGGAGCCTCCTCCATATTTATTATCCCATCACATGACCAGGCATAGGAGCCTCCTCCATATTTATTATCCCACCACACGACCCGTCATAGGAGCCTCCTCCATATTTATTATCCCACCACATGACCCATCATAGGAGCCTCCTCCGTATTTATTATCCCATCACATGACCCGTCATAGGAGTCTCCTCCATATTTATTATCCCACCACATGACCCATCATAGGAGCCTCCTCCATATTTATTATCCCATCACATGACCCGTCATAGGAGCCTCCTCCATATTTATTATCCCATCACATGACCCCTCATAGGAGCTTCCTCCATATTTATTATCCTATCACATGGCCCGTCATAGGAGCCTCCTCCATATTTATTATCCCACCACATGACCCATCATAGGAGCTTCCTCCATATTTATTATCCCACCACATGACCCGTCATAGGAGCCTCCTCCATATTTATTATCCCATCACATGACCTGGCATAGGAGCTTCTCCATATTTATTATCCCATCACATGACCCGTCATAGGAGCCTCCTCCATATTTATTATCCCATCACATGACCCGTCATAGGAGCCTCCTCCATATTTATTATCCCATCACATGACCCGTCATAGGAGCCTCCTCCATATTTATTTTCCCATCACCGGTCATAGCAGTTTCCTCCATATTTATTTAGCTGTGTTTTGTGTCTGAGAACAGGATGATATATTGGACGACTGCAATTTTGTTAATACAATCTTTATCCACTTGCCATTTGCCCTATAGCAGTTTTACAGCTACAGGGTGGCAGCTCTGCGCAGGATCACAGACACCTCAAAAAATTTAAAGGTACACTTTGAAAACACATCAGATCTTAATGGGATAAACAATCATGCTGGATATCTTTACTGGTATGGACCGGGTAATGTATTAGGATCTATACTGGTATGGACTGGGTAAAGTGTCAGCCGGATCTATACTGGTATGGACTGGTTAATGTATTAGGATCTATACTGGTATGGACCAGGTAATGTGTTAGGATCTATACTGGTATGGACCGGGTAATGTGTTAGGATCTATACTGGTATGGACTGGGTAATGTGTTAGGATCTATACTGGTATGGACTGGGTAATGTGTTAGGATCTATACTGGTATGGACTGGGTAATGTGTTAGGATCTATACTGGTATGGACTGGGTAATGTGTTAGGATCTATACTGGTATGGACTGGGTAATGTGTTTTCGGATCTATACTGGTATGGACTGGGTAATATGTGTTAGGAAGGAAAGGATTCCACATTGTTTGATGGAAATGAAAATTATCACCCTACAGAGGGCTGAATTCAAAGACACCCCGAAAATCAAAGTGAAAAAATGATGCAGCAGGCGAGTCCATTTTGCTAAAATTTCATTGCAGCAACTCAGAATGGTCCTCAGTAGTTTGTATGGCCCCCATGTGCTTGTATGCATGCCTGACAACTAGAGTTGCCACCTCATCCCTTTAAACCAGGGTACATATAAATTACACAGATTGTAATTGAGACAGAACCTGTGTAATTAATGTGTGTGTCCTGGTTTAAAGGGATAAAGGTAAATAGGGGTTGCCCCAAGAGATATAACAAAATATGGGATAGATGGCTGGAGGCCCCTGACACCTGTGAGACTTAGGGGTGGATGGGAGTCTTCTGCCTCTGCCCGCGCGCTACGGCTGTTTTGCGGGGTCCGCGCCCGTGGCCCCTATTATGTTTTAGCTGGGGTTCATAGTCCAGTTCTGGCTACAGCAAGCCATTTTCCTTCCCATTCTTTTTTTTCTCTCGTGCTCTTTGCTCAGTGTGAACTTTGAAATATTTGGCTATATGGTATTGTACTTATGCAACTATCTGATGATGCTTTTTATTGTATGTCTACATGCAGTGCTTAACTCAATAAACGTTTGTTTGGTTTAAAAAAAAAAAAAAAAGGGATAGAAGGTAGAACCCCTACTGACAACTCCAGGGCATGCTCCTAATAAGACAACACACGGTCCTGGGGTGTTATCTCCCAGATCTAGACCAGGGTATCACTGAGCTCCTGAACAGACTGAGATGCATCAGGTGGTGTTGGATGGACAGAAACATAATGTCCCAGAGGTGTTCTATTGGATTTAGGTCAGGCGAGCGTGGGGGCCATTCAATGGTATCAATTCCTCCATCCTCCAGGAACTGGCTGCATACTCTCACCACATGAGGCCGGGTATTGTCCTGTACCAGGAGGAACCCAGGACCCACTGCACCAGCGTAGGGTCTGACAATGGGTCCAAGGATTTAATCCCAATATCTAATGGCAGTCAGGGTGCCATTGTCTAGTCTGTAGCGGTCTGTGCGTCCCTCCACGGAAATGTCTCCCCAGACCATCACTGACCCCCCACCCAACCGGTCATGCTAAACGATTTTTACAGGCAGCATAACGTTCTCCACGGCTTATCCAGACCCTTTCAAGTTTGTCACATGTGCTCAGGGTGACCCTGCTCTCATCTGTGAAAAGCACAGGGTGCCAGTGGCGGACCTCCCAATTCTGGTGTTCAATGGCAAATGCCAATCCAGCTCCACAGTGCTGGGCAGTGAGCACAGCGCCCACTAGAGGACGTCGGGCCCTCAGGCCACCATGAAGTCTGTTTCTGATTGTTTGGTCAGAGACATTCACACCAGTGGCCTGCTGGAGGTCATTTTGTAGGGCTCTGTCTGTGCAACACTTGGCTACAATGTAAAGTAGTGAGTGTACACCTTGTATAACAGTGTAAATTTCAAAATAACTCAACACACGGGAGGCTGATAGGGGGGAAGGGACCAACAGTCTTCTTGGAGGAAGCCTGAGCACACAGGGGGGCCCACACAAGGATTGGGATTTGTGATGGAGATTTAAAGAAATCTTCCTCCAGCAGCTGAAAGCTGATGTCTCCCCCTCTGCCTGCTGCCAGCTTTTATCTGCTAAGACAGTTGTGCCTCACTAATCCCCCTCCCTGTGTGCCCCCCGCCCTCCAAGCCCTGGTTTTAAAGTTAGCTCTGCAACTTTGTTTCTCTTCCTATACTCCTTGTCCCAGCCGTATATTTTTTTCATCTTTCTCCCTCATTGCTCTTCCTGACAAAGTCACAGCTGATCAGCTGCATTCCCATAGGGCAGTGATGGCGAACCTTGGCACCCCAGATGTTTTGGAACTACATTTCCCATGATGCTCAACTACGTTGCAGAGTGCATGAGCATCCTGGGAAATGTAGTTTCAAAACATCTGGGGTGCCAAGGTTCGCCATCACTGCCATAGGGTGAAGTATTTACTGTTACACTGTTGTTCCATAGCTGCCTGTTATCTTGTCCCAGTGCAGTTTAGTGTGCTTCAGGTAGCTGGGCTTCCCACTCCTCTCCCCCAGACTGCTTCCTGATCTATGCAACTTTGCTTCTTCTCCTCTACACTGTCAGTTCCCTCTGTATCCATGGATCATCTCCTTCTATTTACCCATTTACTAACTGATCTGGAAGGAGTTTTATCTTGTAGCTACAGGCAAGCCTAGAATAGGACTTTCTAGTAGGTACAATGAATATCTCCTAAAACGTAGGAGCCGGTGATAGCACCAGCGCATGTGCACTGCGCTTTCAATGGATGACATACCATCTATTGAGAGAGCTGTGCTGTGACCACGCCACCCGCGTGCATGCGTGGGAGTTACATCATCGCAGTTTGGCCAAACGACTGAAGCCCAAAAACCCAGAGAGAAGACCAGACGAAGATGGAATCCCTCTTAGTAATGAGAGCACACCGCTGGGGAGATCGGTTTTATTAGGTTAGAAAAATATAATTAAGGGCTCATTTCCACAGGTGAACGAGGGGGTTGGGCTGGAGCCGCCTGTCATTCTATGGGGATGCAGCACCTGTACAAACACAGCTGTAGGCCCTAATTGGACAGGTGTGCAGGCGAGTGGACCCAAATGCACACTGTCTTTGTTTGGGCCATACATCTGCACCCCCACACCTGTCAGATTAGGACCTGCAGCTGTGTTCTTACTGCTCCAGGCATAGGTGTGCATTAGGGTGTGCACCCCACAGCCCAAACACATATCCGTGTGTATATATACTGATGGTGCCAGTAGGGTAGAGATCGGTGTCTGTAGTTCTATTGTTATTTTTTATTCTTTTTTACAATTTTATTTTTTTTGTTAGCACAGTTAGGGAGCTTTGGTGAAATATCAGGGGTCTAAACAGGGGGAATCTGCACCACAAGAGGTGATTAGTGTGTGCCCAGGCACACCTGGCACACCCTGTGCGCACGCCTATGGCTCCAGGCGGCTCGAGCAACATAAATTAACCCCCGATTTCCACTGTACAGACTCCAGTACCCATGTGCATGAGAACCAACACCCCCCCCCCCCCCCGTTCCCACACACGCACAGATGTATGTTGCATTTGTGTTTGCTAATAATGATTTTAATGTATTTTTATCAAAATATAGCTTTAATATTTTCTTGGGGGGGCCTTGGCATGTAGTCTGTAGAGGGCCCTGCTATTTCTATCCCTCAACACACAGCCAATAATGTCTAAATGGCTGGCAAGAAAAGTGAGTACACCCCTAAGTGACAATGTCCAAATTGGGTCCAAAGTTTTAATATTTTTTGTAGCCACCATTATTTTCCAGCACTGCCTTAACCCTCTTGGGCATGGAGTTCCCCAGAGGTTCACAGGTTGTCACTGGAGTCCTCTTCCCCTCCTCCATGATGACATCACAGGGTTTGGTGGATGTTAGAGACCTTGCGCTCCTCCACCTTCCATTTGAGGATGCCCCACAGAGGCTCAATAGGGTTTAGGTCTGGAGACATGCTTGGCCCGTCCATCACCTTTACCCTCAGCTTCTTTAGCAAGGCAGTGTTCATCTTGGAGGTGTTTGGGGTCGTTATCATGTTGGAATACTGCCCTGCCGCCCAGTGTCCAAAGGGAGGGGATCATGCTCTGCTTCAGTATGTCACAGTACATGTTGGCATTCATGGTTCCCTCAATGAACTGTAGCTCTCCAGTGCTGGCAGCACTCATGCAGCCCCAGACCATGACACTCCCACCACCATGCTTGACTGTAGGCAGACATACTTGTCTTTGTACTCCTCACCTGGTTGCGGCCACACACACTTGACACCATCTGACACCAAATAAGTTTATCTTGGTCTCATCAGTGTACAGGAGATAGTTCCAGTAATCCATGTCCTTAGTCTGTTTGTCTTCAGCAAACTGTTTGCGGGCTTTCTTGTGCATCATCTTTAGAAGAGGCTTCCTTCTGGGACGACAGCCATGCAGACCAATTTGATGCAGTGTGCGGCGTATGGTCTGAGCACTGACAGGCTGACCCCCCACCCCTTAAACCTCTGCAGCAATGCTGGCAGCACTCATACATCTATTTCCCAAAGACAACCTCTGGATATGACGCTGAGCACGTGCATTCAACTTCTTTGGTCTACCTGTTCTGAGAGGAACCTGTCCTGTTAAACCACTGTATGGTCTTGGCCACCATCCTGCAGCTCAGTATAAGGGTCTTGGCAATCTTCCTATAGCCTAGGCCATCTTTATGTAGAGCAACAATTCTTTTTTTTCTTTTTTTCCAGATCCTCAGAGTTCTTTGTCATGAGGTGCCATGTTGAACTTCCAGTGACCAGTATGAGAGTGAGAGCGATAACACCAAATTTAACACACCTGCTCCCCATTTACACCTGAGACCTTGTAACATTAATGAGTCACATGACACCGGGGAGGAAAAATGGCTAACTGGGCCCAATTTGGAGATTGTCACTTAGGGGTGTACTCACTTTTGTTGCCAGCGGTTTAGACATTAATGGCTGTGTGTTGAGTTATTTTGAGGGGACAGCAAATTTACACTGTTATACAAGCTGTACACTCACTACTTTACATTGTAGCAAAGTGTCATTTCTTCAGTGTTGTCACATGAAAAGATAGAATAAAATATTTACAAAAATGTGAGGGTGTACTCACTTTTGTGAGATACTGTAATTAATATATATTTATTTATTTATTTAGTGTTTGTGTTTCTGCACTTACCAAAACTATATAATAGGAGGTCTAACCTAAACACTTTCAATTTGTATGCAATCAGGCCAGACCTCACACTACCTACTTGAAAGTTATGCTAAAGAGAATGTAATAAAATTGTATAATGTATGGCCAGCTCAAGGATCCGATCAAATCCTGTGACTTTTTAAGCTGTGTAAAGACTTCTGAAAAAAGGAAAAAAAAAAAACTGAAAAATATTAATCTGGATGTAAGAAGTGCATTCTGCTGAAAATAATGCAACACCCGCAAATAACCGTAATATAAAAAGGATCTCCTAAAACAATGTATCACAGTATGGATTGATACAATCCCACTACTAAATCAAGGGGAAAACTAGCCAAAAGGCCCACACAAAGAATATCACCCTGACCACCCCAAAGTTAAAGCTCCATCAACAGGGAGGCGCAGACACAAGCCCCTCCCTGCACCCGCCGCCCATATTTCACATTAGATTCAGAATAATTTCTCTTAACCCTCTTTTCCCCTTCTTATCAAATATATTGGAAAGGATTTTATGCCGCAACCGAATTTTAGAATTCTATATGAAGCAATGAGGTGGTCATATTTTATGGGGGGGGGGGGGGGGGGGGGGTTATTTATAGCTCTATATAGATGTACATTATATTCAATATTTATTTAACCACTTCTGGACCGAAAGGATTTTCCCCCTTAATGATCAGGCCATAAGTGGCATTGCTTTACTTTAACACGGCCGTGCGACATTGAATCAATATAAAACCAGCGACCTTTTTTTCCCCACAAACAGAGCTTTCTTTTGGTGGTATTTGATCACCTGTGCGATTTTTATTTTTTGCGCTATAAACATAAAAAAAAAAAAAAAGCGACAATTCTGAAAAAAAAAAAATATCTAACATTCGCAAAAAAAAAAAAAAAGTAAAATAACAATTTTTCATCCTTTTTGAAAAAAAAATAAAAATTTGCAATGGGCGTATTTTGATTGGTTTGCGCAAAAGCTATCGCGTTTACAAACTAGGGGAAAGATTTGTGTCATTTTAATTTATTTATTTATACTAGTAATGGCGGCAATCTTTAGCGGGACTGCAACATTGCGGTGGACAGATTGGACCCCTGACTGACATTTTTGACACTTTTGGGGGGGGGGGACCAGTGACATTACTACAGTAATCAGTGCTAAAAATATGCACTGTCACTGTACTAATGACACTGGCAGGGAAGGGGTTAACCTAGGGGTGATCAAAGGGTTAAATGTGAGCCTAGGGAAGTGTTTACTAACTGTGGGGGGGGGGGGGGCGTGGGGCTTGTGAAATGATCATAGAGACCTGTGTTCCTATATAGAAGGATCACAGGCGCTCTGTGATCATTCCAGGGAGAAGAACGGTCAGCTGTGTTTATAACATCCGACCGTCCTCTCTCAGCGGGGAGCGATTGCAGGTGCCCAGCGGCAATCACCGCCACCGTGCATCGGCATCTATGCCCCCCAGCACCAAGCGCGCGATCAACATAGGGCTACGTCGGCTTACGCTTGTGCGGCGGGCGGTCCGGAACCTGTTTAAAGTATAACTAATGCCAAACTTTTATTTTAGTTTTGGGTGGAGCAGAGATGGATTAGAACCACTGTCAATTTTTATTGCTGTCTGTGCCCCTGTTAGAGAGATTCACCCTCTTTAGGGGTTCTCCCTGAGGGCTACAGGGTGGAGCCAGGAACACTGGGGAGGGTCAGGACCCGAGTAGAGAGGGAGGATCAGAGATTCTCTGTGCAAAACCATTCCAAGTATAAGGTATGACAGGTTTGTTATTTTTATTTAAAAGGTGTTTTGTTTTTTTGTTTTTTTTTTAGCACTTTCAATTTTATATTTACTTTATTAACCATTTTATGGATTACTAATAAAAGGTAAAATTACTTACACCATACACACTTCTCTCCATAAAATACACTGAATTCCTCTGAGGGGTTCGCAAGACCTGAAAAAGGGAGAGGCAAAAAGGAGAGAATGCTTGAGAAAAGAGAAAAAAAAAGAAGAAGAAAAGAGCAAGAGAGAATCAGGGGAGAGACTGGGGGGCAGATAAAGGAAAGGAGATAACACCAGTATACAGGAAGAGGAGTTTTATATTTTATACCTTCATCGAGGGTAATTCCGGGGTTCAGTGCTCGGAATTCAGGGTGCTCCGCAAAGATTTCCATCCCAGTGTGACCCCCGATTTCCTCATCTGTCATAGAGATACAGGTTGGTAAATAATGTCATTTCCTAATGCCGTTTAGTAGCAGTGGTGTGCGGTTATTCTTCTGTGCTACCATGTAAAAAGATTTTCCTGTATGCGACACCCCCCCCCCCCCCCCCCCTCCCATGTCACCCCAGGGTACATCACCTGGAACCATGGTCAGGTGAATGGTACGCGGGAATCGAACTCCCTCAGCCTTCAGCTGGCGGATGGCTTCCAGATACCTATAGAATAGAAAGTGAAGGTATGAGAGAGGGGAGGGAGAGCGATTAAATCCAACCCTCTCCACCTGTATCAAACCCTGCCTCTCCCACCCGCACCAAACACCACCTCTTCAACCTGCACCAGACTCCGCCGTCTCCACCTGTATCAAACCCTGCCTCTTCCACCTGCACCAGAGCCCGTCCTCTCCCACCCGCACCAGAGCCCATCCTCTCCAACTGTATCAAACCCTGCCTCTTCTACCAGCACCATAACCTTCCAGCTCCAAACTCCACCTCTCCACCTGCACCAGAGCCCGCCCCTCTCCACCTGCACCAGAGCCCGCCCCTCTCCACCTGCACCAGAGCCCGCCCCTCTCCACCTGCACCAGAGCCCGCCCCTCTCCACCTGTATCAAACCCTGCCTCTTCTGCCAGCACCATACCCTTGCAGCTCCAAACTCCACCTCTTTCACCTGCACCAGAGCCCGCCCTCTCCACCTGAACCAGAGCCCGCCCTCTCCACCTGAACCAGAGCCCGCCCCTCTCCACCTGAACCAGATAGCCCGCCCCTCTCCACCTGAACCAGATAGCCCGCCCCTCTCCACCTGAACCAGATAGCCCGCCCCTCTCCACCTGAACCAGATAGCCCGCCCCTCTCCACCTGAACCAGATAGCCCGCCCCTCTCCACCTGAACCAGATAGCCCGCCCCTCTCCACCTGAACCAGAGCCCGCTCTCTCCACCTGAACCAGAGCCCGCCCCTCTTCACCTGAACCAGAGCCCGCTCTCTCCACCTGAACCAGAGCCCGCCCCTCTCCACCTGAACCAGAGCCCGCCCCTCTCCACCTGCTTCAAACACCATCTCTTCCACCTGCACCAAAGCCAATCCTCTCCACCTACTTCAGACTCCACCGCTTCCACCTGCACTAAGGGTCACCCCCTCCACTTCTTCCACCTGTACCAAACCCTGATTTCTCCCCTGCTTTAAACACCCTCTCTTCCCCCACACCAAGCCCCACTCTTTCCACCTGCACCAAACTCCGCCTCTTCCACCACACTCTCTTCACCTGCTTCAAACCATAGCTTTTCCACCTGTACCTAATCACACCCTGTTCACCTGTGCAAAACCCCACCCTCTTCCCTGACTTCAAACTCCACCTCTTCCACCTGCAAACCCCCACCCTTTCCACTTCCACCTTCACTAAACTCCGCCCTCTTCACCTACTTCAAACACCACCTCTTCCATCTGCACCAAACCCCTCCCTCCCCACTGCCGAACCAAACCCCTCCCTCTCCCACACCGAAACCTTCCCCCTCCCACTGCCCCCACCGCTCTACTGACTTACTGGATAGTGACAGATTTCATGTCCTGCGTCCCTCTTGCATAGATATTTCCATCTTTATCTTTGTGGGCGGAGAATGGAGGGTGGGTCCAAAACTCCTGAAACACGATACAGTTATGTTTTATTAATTTATTTTACAGGCATAGCCAATTCCTCCGTCCCATTCCTCCATCCCAGGTACGATGCTGGCATTCCAAGAAGGTCTCCCAGCTGGAATTTGCCTTAACCACTGCAGCTCCAGAAGATTTACTCCCCTTCCTGACCTGACAATTTTTTAATTTAATTGCGGGGTCATGCAACGCTGTACCCAAACATTTGTAACAAAAAAAAAACATATATACATTTAATTTATATACACATACATATATATTATATACACACACACACACACACACACACACATGTATATATCTCTATCTCTATACACACACACACAAAAATAAATACTGCTAAGAAACAAAAAAAAAAAAAAAAAAAAAAAAACACGTAATAAGCATTTATTGGTTGGTTTGCGTGAAAGTTATAGTGCCTACGAATAATGATAGAGTATATACATATATATATACACATATATACACACACACACATATATATATATATATATATATACACACACACACACACACACACACACACACATATACATACCCATATACATACACATACATACACACACACACACACACACATATACATACCCATATACATACACATACATACACACACACACACACACACATATACATACCTATATACACACACACACACACACACACACACACACACACACACACACCAGCTGCCACGGACATCACCAGTGACACCAATATAGTGATCAGTGCGAATACTATGTACTAATGACACTGGCAAGCAAGGGGTTAAACGTGTGCCCAACCAAGTTTACTGTGTGCTACTTTCACTAAGGGATGTGCCGGTTTTTATTCCCTTATTCCTTTGCAGGGAAACAAAAACCAGCACATCGCCGCTGTCAGAAGAGACCCCTGTGTTGTTTACATGCACAAAGCTCTCTCCTGTCATTCGCTCCGATGATCGGTGGGTCCCGTCCATAAATCATTGCCCAGCAACCAATGATAGTCAAGTGGGAAAGCGCACACTGCCCCCTACCCGGAGATGTAAAAATCACACACGTATATTTTTTAATTTATATTATTGTAAGCTGGGGAACAGGTAGCGGGTGCAAAGCTCCCTGGGATAAGCAATCTCTCAGGCACAGATACCAAATCCAAGAAGGTAGTGACAAACAGTGCAGTTTTTTTTTTTTTTTTTGTGATATATACAAATCTATATACAGTGCTGTACATTGTCTCCGAAAAAACAAACAGGAACAAAATTGCAAAATAAAAACCTAACCATGTCTCGGCACGAACTATACAAAGTATACAGGTCCTACCTAACAGGCTGAGCAAGCCTACAGCTGGCCAGCTTCCACATATACAGCTTGTAAGATTTTACCAACCTCCCAACTATTTGAGATGGGAACGAGGGACACCTATAAGCAAAAGTATGGAGGTATGGGACACACCCCCTGCCACACCCCCTAAAGGACAATTATATACACAAAAAAATGGTTAAACCCACAAGTACTTTTTTTTTACCACTACTATTCCTTTATTTTGGCTTTTGAAAATTACAAATGCAACAATTTAGAAATCGGATGAAAGGTTTGGCACTGTGAAACACTTTTTGAAAGATAAAAAGTGCATTTTATATACAACTATATAGATCAGACCCAAATGAGGAGTAAAGAGGGACAGAGGGACCTTGTTCCAAATCAGGGACAGTAGGGAGCTATGCTCTTGCTCTCACAGACAGCAGTTGTCTGAGTTCCCAGGCTGAGAGCACTGGCTGTCTGTCCCAGGTGAGCCTAAACTGGCCTGGGGGAGAGGACCAAGACCTGAACTGGATTGTGGATCAGAGATCCCTAAATGTGTAAGAGAGGAGCCTGGGAGATGTACAACAGGACTTGTCCCAGCTCTCTGTGGGATGCTCTGCTACTATATACATCATACACCATAAATCCCCCCCCCCAGTACAAGTCCACTCCCCTGTTAAGATCCCCCTCATCCCCCAGGACAAATGCGCCCCCTCAAAACAAAAACACCCCTCCTAGCACAAATCCTCTACCCTCAAATTTCTCCTCTTGAGTACACATTCCCCCCTCTTAAAATCCCCCACCCCAGCACAATTTCCCTCCCATCCCTCCTGCTAGCACGATTACCCCCCCCCCCCCCAATCATCCCTACTAGCGCACCCCCCCACCCAACAAAAAAATTCCCTTCCTAGGAGAAATATTCCCCTACCATATCTCCTCTTCTAGCACAAGCCCCCCCAAATCCCCCCCTCAACACCAATCCCCCTGAATCAGCACTCCTAGCATACCTTTCAAAGTTTCCCCTTCTAGAAAAATTCTTATCCCCTGCTGCCCCCCCTCCCAACAAATCCAATCCCCTTGCAGTGCCCCCCCCCCTTAACATAATACCACAGTGTACCTCCTTGCCCACCCCTTTTCCTGGCCCGGACTGCAGCAGTAAAACTACAGTGCAGGGTCGCCAATTGCAGCAGGAGGATGGAGACTCCTCTTCCGAAACATAGGAAAGAAGACTCCCCTGGCTGGTAACAAAAAAAACAAAACAAAAAGGAAGGACATCTGAGAGCTCCATGGGACAAACTCACCCTTAAAGTCCCCGATATGCTGGAGAAGGAAGTGAGTGACCGGAGCCACCTTCATTTATCCATAATTATCAGCAGGATGATCATTGATAACATCCAGTGCCCCTCCACCCCCCTCCTCACCTCAAACACGGGGACCACGTCTGTGTGAGAATTCAGGATGACCGACTTGAGGTGAGGCTGCGTCCCTGTCCAGGTGAGGATGACGATGGGCTTCCCCGGAAAAACTACAAGAGACGACCAGAAATCAGACAGAAATATTATATATACACATTACATACATTTTACCGCCCGACCTCCGGATGATTTACCCCCCTTTTTCATGACCAGGCCGTTTACCCCCCCCCCCCCCCCCCCCCACACACACACACACAAATGGAGTTTTTCTTTGGTGGTATTTGATCACCTCTGCATTTTTCTGCGCTATAAAAAAGGAAAAAAAAAAAAAAACACGCCAATTTTGGAAAAAAAAATAAAATAAAAATTAATCCCAATAAAGTGTAGATTGTTCGCTTTGCACAAAAAAGTTATAGCATCTACAAACTATGGTATAATATATATATATATTATACACACACACACACACACACACACACACACACACACACACACACACACACACACACACACACACACACACACACACACACACACACACACACACACACACACACACACACACACACACACACACACACACACACACACACACACACACACACACACACACACACACACACACACACACACACACACACACTTGATTTTTTTTTTTTTATACTAGTAATGGCGGTGATCAACGACTTATAGCAGGACTGCGATATTGTGGTGGACAAATCGGACTCTGACACTTATACAGTGATCAATGCTAAAAATATGCACTGTCACTGTACTAATGACACTGGCTGGGAAGGCGTTAAACATCTAGGGCGATGAAAGGGTTAAATGTGTGCCTAGCCAGTGTTTAGGTATACTGCGTGGTGCTTTTACTCCGGTATGTGCTTTGCAGGGATGCAAAATCCATCACTTTCCCCCTATCAGAACAGAGCTCTGCCTTGTTTACATAGGCAGAGCTCCACTTTGGGTCTTTTCCCAGCGATCAGTGGGTGCCGGTGGACAGTCATTGGCCGGCCCCCGCTGATTGGCTTCTGCTGCGAGTAATCACACCAGAAGTGGCATGCCAGCGCCCTGTAGGCGGACCTGCAGAATCACGTATATAGACACATGTGATTCTGCACAGAACGGCTGCCTTGTAGCAGTAAATCTGGGCCTAGGCTGAGATGAGGTCACCAGTAAAAGTGAATTTGGCTAGGCTGGGGTCAGGTCCCAAGTCAGTGACGTTGCCTAGGCTGAGGTCAGCTCACCAGTAAAAGTGAATTTGGCTAGGCTGGGGTCAGGTCCCCAGTCAGTGACGTTGCCTAGGCTGGGGTCAGGTCCCCAGTCAGTGACTGAGGTCAGGTCCCCAGTCAGTGATTTGTCCAGGCTGAGAAGCTGTCTGCTGCAGGCAAGATGAAGTATTTCCTCAGTCTCCCCCTCCTCCAGTGACTGCAACATTGGAACTTTTGCCAATGAGGACAATTTTGAACACAAACACCAGGATTTACATGACTGTCATCTCTAAACCGACATCTTAGTGCAGGAAGTAGATGGCGACCCTGGATTATGCCTGAACAAATATGGTGGCGTCTTCTTGTCTCAGCTCCCCCTCCTGCACTTTTCTGCAGGGGGTGGAGCCTGCTGAGCTCCTCCTACAGTTCTGCTCTCTGCATAGTCTATGTACAGCACAATGATGATGTCACTGCTACTTTAAGAGGTAATAACTGGGTTGGCAAAGACATTTTGTGCACACAAAGGGGATTTATATCCCTTGTAGCTATTAAAGAATAGATTTCAGTAAAATGTTTTGTGCCCGGAGCTCAGCTTTAAGCTGTAGAGATTTAAAGTAGGCGTGGAGCGCGCCGCCCAACTCTGCCGTCCCTTTCAGACTCTTTGATAAATTAAACCGATTGCTCAGTGTACAGACCTCCAGTATTCTACTCTCCAGTCCGATCTCTTCTGCTGCTTTGAATAGAAAGCATTTGATTCCATCTGTAACACAAAAAGAAAGAATAACCATGAAGTGCCTCCGCTAAAATTACTATAAATACTATATACATAGATTTCTCTGCAGGGTTCTGTATGAAGGATTTACATGTTTCCCCCATTATTCAGCTTCTCCCAGCCTGAAACTTCAGCTTCGAGTCAAAGAATAGAGCGCCAAAGAGCGGGAGCACGCCAAAGAGAGCGGAAGAGAGCAGGGGCGCACCAAACAGCAGGGGCGCGCTAAAGAGAGCGGGAGCGAGCCAGGGAGCAGCACAGAGAGCAGGAGAGCACCAAAGAGAGCAGAGGCACATCAAAGAGAGCAGGAGAGAGCGGGGAGCGCCAAAGAGAGCAGGAGAGAGCGGGGAGCGCCAAAGAGAGCAGGAGAGAGCGGGGAGCGCCAAAGAGAGTGAAGGTGTGCCAAAGAGAGCGGGGGCACGCCAAAGAGAGCAGAAGAGAGTAGGGGCGCGCCAAAGAGTGGAAGCACGCCAAAGAGAGCAGGAGCGAGCGGGGGGCGCCACAGAGAGCAGGAGCGAGCCACAGAGCAGGAAAGAGAGGGAGAGCCCCACAGAGAGCAGGAGAGAGCAGGAGAGAGCGGGAGAGCCCCACAGAGAGCAGGAGAGAGCGGGAGAGCCCCACAGAGAGCAGGAGAGAGCGGGAGAGCCCCACAGAGAGCAGGAGAGAGCGAAAGAGAGTAGGAGAGAGCGGGAGAGAGCCACAGAGAGCGGGAGAGAGCCACAGAGAGCGGGAGAGAGCCACAGAGAGCGGGAGAGAGCCACAGAGAGCAGGAGAGAGCAGGAGAGAGCCACAGAGAGCAGGAGAGAGTGGGGGAGCCCCACAGAGAGCAAGAGAGAGCCACAGAGAGCAGGATAGAGCGGGGGAGCGCCACAGAGAGCAGGAAAGAGCAGGGGAGCGCCACAGAGAGCAGGATAGAGCGGGGGAGCCCCACAGAGAGCAGGAGAGAGTGCCAAAGAGAGCAGGAGAGAGCGGGGGCATGCCAAAGAGAGCAGGAGAGAAAGAGCGAAAAAAAAATAAACAAGAGAAAATAGGGAAGAGAAAAGAAAAGGAAGCCTTCGAAGAGCATCCAGTGATAATCCTATATCACTTTCTTTGCAGGATTCCCATTCTGCCATATTGAGCTTCTCCAAGCTCCATCCTCAGCTTAGGGTCAGAGGTTGAAGGTCAGCAAATATTTACCAGTCTGCCACCCTGTATCCGCCTAACCTCTCACTATGGGGGGTTGATTTATTAAAGCAATAATGGCTTTTCGAGGGGCAAAATCTATGTTAGCAAATAAGGGGGGGGGGGGAGGGAGGATCTGTGCCCACTCATCAGGAGGGGCTCCACCGCAATGGATCATATTCCAGTTTACTAGAGTAGGGCTTTATCGGACCAGAAGGAAGAGAAGCGGATTGTTGGGGTTCAGCAGCAAACAGACTTAACAGTGAGCGAGCGCTGAACTTTCCTTGGCAGAGCTCCGATCTTCGCTTTGTACAGAGTTCAATATTCAGCGGTAGACCGGGAAGGGGGGGGGGGGGGGGGAGCTGCATTGGCGGCACGCCATTTCTTACCGTAGTCGGGCTCTGGCTGGATACTGCGGATCCTCAGATATTCCTGGAAGCGAGCGGTGGAGGGGTTCTCCGGGGGGGTCGTCATCTGCGGAGAACAAGACTCTCAGTATAGAAATGTAGAGAAATGTCAACCGTTCCAACTGTACTCAGAAATCCAATATTCTCCGTATATGCCGTGCCAACCACAGCTAAGAGACTGGCAAACCTACAGACACCCTTCCCCAACGCCTGCCAGACACACCCTGCTTAACCCTGGCAGTGCCAGTTCTTGTCTTAATAGAGGGCTAACCAGCATTACCTATGAAGAAACTACAAGTCCCAGCATGTCCTACAGGTTCAGAATGTATCATAGGAATGAAGAGTGGATTAGAACCCCGTCGGGTCTTTCTTGCTGTCTGTGCCCCGGTTAGGGAGATTCACCCTTTATTCGTCCTCCATTTAAAAAATAATGATCCTTAACCACTTCTGGACCAGAAGGACTTACCCCAGGCCATTTTTTGCGATTTGGCACTGCGTTACTTTAACTGACAACTGTATGGTACCCAACGCTGTACCCAAATAAAATTGATGTTTCCCCCCCCCCCCCCACACTAATCAAGCTTTTTTTTTTTTTGGTAGTATTTGATCACCTGTGCGATTTTTATTTTTTGCGCTAGAAACAATAAAAATGTGACAATTCTGAAAAAAAAAAAAAAAAAAAAATTATATATATATATATATATATATATATATATATATATATATATATATATATATATATATATATATATATATATATACACACACATATACACACACACACACACACCAAAAAATATATACATACACACCGTCGACAAAAAAAAAAAAAAATTAATATATATATATATTTCATGAAATCATCACCAAGCACTGCAGGCTCTTCATACACTCCATGCTTGCAAAAAGGGGCGGTGCCTCTCAATGTTGCATTTCCTCAGAGGACTATGCACTTTAATTTACTGATTATCTGATTGGAATGGTAATAAATTGCTGCGTGGACAAAGTATTGGGACTTATGGTGGCCATACACTATACGAAGAATCGGCCAAAATTCGGTCATTTGAACAGTTCTTTAGTTTCTCGGCCAGTTAATGGGCACAAATCAGTTGTGACGTTTTTGAGCCAAAAAAAAAACAAAAAAAACAAAAAAAGGACAAGTTTGGAAATTTTCTGCCGAACGAAGAATAAATTGAAAGGTTAATGAGTTTCTCATCCAAACTGTTTGCACTCGGTACACAGTAAACCCCCGTTATATCGCGGTTCAGTTTTAGCAGTTCATATTCATTTTGATATTGTATATATTTTCGCCATTTCGCGGCATTTGCAGCATTGTTTATGAGTTCATATCTTGCGCGTCACAATAGAAAAGCCGTACGTACCCATTCAGCCAATCAGAGCGTCAGTATGGTTTTCTTGGCCCCTGATTGGCTGTTTTCTAGAAGCATCTCGCTGCTCGCCTTGCTCTGTCTCAGTTCAGCGTGTCTCCCTACAGTATACGGTGTGCCGCATAACTTTAGGGCTACGTTCACATGTGGGCATAGCGGATCGCAGGCAGAGTCACCGCGATTCTGCCCGCGATCCGGAAATCATTGCAAATGGCGGGACACCTGTGTGTTGCCCGTGATTTGCAATAGCACCCCAAACGCTGTGCGATGTTGCCGCGATTTCCGCCTGCCGAATCGCGGTAACATAGCACAAACAAAATCGCGGGACGCATGACGCCCAAAAAAGGTACAAGAGCTTCTTTGGGGCGTCATGCGTCCCGCGATTTTTTTTGCGCGATGTTACCGCGATTCGGCAGGCGGAAATCGCGGCAACATCGCACAGCGTTTGGGGTGCTATTGCAAATCACGGGCATCGCACAGCGTTTGGGGCGCCATTGTAAATCACGGGCAACGCACAGGCGTCCCGCGATTTGCAATGATTTCCGGATCGCGGGCAGAATCGCTGTGATTCTGCCTGCGATCCGCTACGCCCACATGTGAACGTAGCCTGAGTCTTTGACTATTTTATGATGTGTTTGCTCTCTCTAAATATCTTTTATGTGTTTAAATGTGTTTCTATTGTTTTAAAAGTGTGTTTAAAGACCTTAAAATGCTTTTAAAAGTACAGTGAAAGTTCTAAAAACATGCCTAGGGTGTATTGAACCACTCGCCGACCGCCTGCCGCAGTAAAACTGGCTCGGCTGTGCGAACCGACGTAGTAGCACATCAGTCACACGCGTGGTGCTGGGGGGGGGGGGGGAGCAAGCGTGCAACTGACACAGCAGGGAAGCCGATGCCGATGGCGGCCGCGATGACCACTGAGGCACCCGCGATCGTTCCCCGCTGAGAGAGAAGAAGGACGGTCAGCTATTGTAATCACAGCTGACCGTTTTCTCTGAAATGATCACAGAGCGCCTGCGATCCATCTATATAGGATCACAGGTCTCTATGATCATTTCACAAGCTCCTCCCCCCACAGTTAGTAAACACTCCCCTAGGCTCACGTTTAACCCTTTGATCACCCACTAGGTTAGCCCCTTCCCTGCCAGTGTCATTATTACAGTGACAGTGCATATTTTTAGAACTGATTACTGTAGTAATGTTACTGGTATCCCCAAAAGTGTCAAAAATGTCAGTCAGGGGTCCGATCTGTCCACTGCAATGTGGCAGTCCCGCTAAAAATTGCTGATCGCCGCCATTACTAGTAAATATAAAAAAAAATCTAAATAAAATGACAAATCTTTTCCCTAGTTTGTAGACGCCATAACTTTTGCGCAAACCAATCAAAATACGCTTATTGCGATTTTGTTTTACCAAAAATATGTAGCAGAAAACAAATTGGCCTAAAGTGATGAAAAAAATTTTGATTTTTACATTTTTTTGGGGGGGATGTTATATAGCAGAACGTGAAAAAAAACAAAAAATTATATATATATATTTTTTCCAGAATTGTCACTTTTTTTTTTTGTTTGTTTATAGCGCAAAAAAAAAAAAAAGCGCAGATGATCAAATACCTCCAAAAGAAAGCTCTATTTGTGGGGGAAAAAAAAGGACATCAATTTTATTTCACTACAGTGTCGCATGACTGCGCAAACTTCCGTTAAAGTAACTCAATGCCGAATGGCACAAATGGCCTGGTCGTTAAGGGGGAAAATCCTTCCAGTCCAGAACTGGTTGAATATTGTATTTCTATTTTGCGGATTTTCACTGATCGCAGGTGGGTCTGGAATGTAACCCCCCGCGATGAAAGGGAGGAGGGGGGGTTTACTATATGTGAAAAAACGAACAAAAAACTGATTAATTTATCATTGAACGATTTATCAGTCATTACATGAGGGCGTGATTGTTCGCTCACATGGCCGAGGGTTCGTTTTTTGGAAATTAGTTTGAACGATTTTTGTATGTGTATGGCCAGCTTTATAATCCTCCCTGGGGGGGGGGGGGACATTTGGTCTACTCCCCGTTGTGAATGAGCCCTGTGATTGGGGAATTCTGCACCTATACAGTTCCCTGCAACAATCTCCCACAGACACACCCCTTGCGCAGGTCACACGTGCGCCTCTTCATTTTTTTTTGTTAGGGCTCATTCACACGAGCGTATGGATATTGTCTGCAGGGAACGCAGGTTCTTGCTGGCTGGCAGGAGAATCCTACATACAAAAAGCACCCAAAGCACTCCCATTTAGGCATCTTTATGATGCGATTCGATGCATACTGTGATTCCAATTCTTTTTCCATTCCAATTAATGACTACACAAGTATGCGTTTCTGCACGCTATGTGAATGCAGCGGTGTGTATTTCCCATTGATTACTATAGTGCTGCGTTTAGATGGGCGCATAAACTAAACGCAGCACCTAAATGAGCCCTTATGTGGTCTTCATGCGCTCTATAGGGCCAAATATAATTCATATATAATCTATAGGGCCAAATATAAGTTATACATAATCTATAGGGCCAAATATAAATTATAGATAATCTATAGGGTCAAAAATGTGCATTGTTGCGCAAAAAAAAAAAAAAACAATTTACTTTTTTCCAAGACGCATGCAAGAGATAACAGTAAATCTCTCACATCGCCCGATGAGTAAAAAAAAAAAAATAAAAAAAATCAAGTGTTTGGGGACCTAAAGAATGACCCCGATTTGTCCAACTAACAACTCTATGTAAGGCACCAGCAAAACTTCCACCTGTTGATACTCTGCATCCTGTATGCCCCTCCCCCACCATCCTTGCTATATTGTTTCTTGTTTTGCTGTGTCATGTTTCCCCCCCAGCTGTGGCTCCGGTGGGTGCCTGGACTAGACCCCTGCCCCCCCAAATAGCCGAGTCCTACAATGAGAGTCCACAGTGAGGAACCACAAGTTCCAGCATGCCCTCATAGTCATTAATACTTCCTTAACCATTGCAGAGCCTTTGAGCTGTATCACCCCCCCCCCCCCCCCACACACACACACACACACACAGTGTAGATAAACCCATGCAGTTTCAGGGTGCACAATATACTACAGGTCCCATCATGACCCCCTCAATAATACTTTTTTAACCCTATGAGTGCCTGGTGTGTAACTACAAATTTCAGCATGCCCTATCTCATCAATACTTTCTTAACCATTGTAGAGCCATTTAGCTGTATAGCGCCCCCCCCCCCCCCCCCCCCAAACACATGCAGCTTCAGGGTTGACAGTCAACTACAGCTCCCAGCATGCCCATCTCAATATCACCTTTTCAGCCCTGTAATGAGTCCCCGGTGTGGAACTACAAGCTCCAGCATGACCCTCTGAATAATACTTTTTTGTTACCCTATAATGAGTCCCTGGTGTGGAACTACAAGTTCCAGCATGGCCCTCTGAATAATACTTTTTTGTTACCCTATAATGAGTCCCTGGTGTGGAACTACAAGTTCCAGCATGGCCCTCTGAATACTACTTTTTTTTTTTTTTTTTTTTTTTTTATTAACTATAATGAGTTCCTGGTGTGGAACTACAAGTTCCAGCATGACCCATTTTTATTAATGCCCCCCCCCCCCCTCCCATTGTTTCAGTGTTGACAATAAAGTACAGGTCCCCGCATGGGAGTCATGGAGCTCTATCACCCCCTGCACAACACAACAATGAACTACATGTCCCAGCATGCCTTACCCTGTAGGGGCTTCCTTGCTTCTCCAGTTCCCTACACTTGAAGCTGACCCCAAACTCAGCCAATCACAGACCACTAAAACTGTCCCCAGGAGGGGGGGGGGGGGTCAGTTCTCAGCCCTTCTCCCAGCTGTATCCTCTATCACTGCTGACAAGCAGCCTCTAATGTCACAGCTCAGACAGGCAACTGCTACATTGTGCCCCCCCCCCCCAAGTCTGCAGAGATCACCACACATTGTAACCCCCCCCCCCCGGCTGTGGTCTTACCAGCCACACACAGTGCCACCCTCCTGTCCCCCTCTGTCCCCTTACTCACTGCTCCAACCTTCTGTGATCATTACTCCACCCTGTGCAGAGCTCTATATACCAGAGCCAGGCAGGCATCACCAATCCATCCCCGATCTCCTCCTTCCTGCAGACACACAACTGTTACAATGTAACTCTTCATAATAATAACTATAAATAGAGAGAGAGAGAATCCCAAACTAAGGAGATGTGTTTATAAATACCGACAGGTGACAACAGAGATTCATTATTATATTTGTTAGTCATGTGATCAGATTATTTTTAGGTTAACCACTTCAATACCAGACACTGCCCAGGCCAATTTTCAGCTTTCAGCACTGTCCCACTTTGAATAACAATTGCGCGGTCATGCAGCATTCTACCCATATGACATTTTTATCATTTTTTTTTAACACAAATAGAGTTTTCTTTTGGCGGTATTTAACCACTTGCCAACTGCCTAACATAGATCTACGTCGCCAGCCTGTGAGGCTCTGGGGAGCAAGTGCGCGCCGCCGGAGGCGCGCTCCCGCTCGCTCACGGACCCCCCCCCGCGCGTGTGCCCGGCGGACCCGATGTCTGCCGGTCACTCGCGATTGTCCGTTAGAGCGGGAGAAAGGCAGGCGGCTAATGTAAACACAGCCTCCTGTCATTCTCCCCTGTGTAAGAATGGAGATCAGACAGTTCTGCTATGTAGGACCGTTGATCTCTGTTCTTACCCAAGTAGCCACATCCAATCACAGTTAGAAACACGCCCCTAGGGACACACTTAACCCCTCCCTCTCCAATAAAGTTAACCCCTTCCCTCCCAGTGTCATTTTTACAGTAACAGTGCATATGTATAGCACTGATTACTGTAGTAATGTCACTGGTAGCCCCAAAAGTGTCAAAAGTGTCAGTCAAGGGTCCGATCTGTCCGCCGCAATGTCGCAGTCCCGCAAAAAAAAAAATCGCAGATCGCCGCCATTACTCGTTAAAAAAAAAAACAACAAAAATGACAAAAATCTTTCCCTTTGTTAGTAAACGCAATAACTTTTGTGCAAACCAATCAAAATACGCTTATTGCTATTTTTTTTACCAAAAATATGTAGCAGAAAACAAATTGGCCTAAAATGTTAAAAAATTTAAATTTTTCCTTTTTTTTTTGGGGAATTTCATATAAAAAAAATGTGAAAAATATTGTTATTTTTGCAAAATTGACGCTCTTTTTTTGTTTATAGCGCGTGATCAAAAAATCGCACAGGTGATCAAATACCACCAAAAGAAAGCTCTGTTTGTGGGAAAAAAAGGATGTGAAATTCGTTTAGGTACAGCATCGCACGACCGCGCAATTGTCCGTTAAAGCAACGCAGTGCCGAATCGCAAAATAGGCCCTGGTCAGGAAGGGGGTAAAATCTTCCGGGGCTTAAGTGGTTAACCACTTAAGGACCGCCCACCGTACATACACTGCGGCAGGGCGGCCCTTAAGTGCAAAATCACATATATGTACATGATTTTTCTTTAACCACTTGCCGACCGCAGATATACTGGTGGCAGGCTGGCTTGGCTGAGCTAACCTATGTATAGGTACATCGATTCGTGGGAGTGCTCCTGGGGGCACGTGCGCGCAGTCGGAGGCGCATGCGCGCCCCTATTAGGCAGAGGGGAAGCCGATCCACGGTGCTGGCGGCTGCAATCTCTCCATGCTTAGAGAGAACAATGGTTTGCTGTAGAGCGTTGTTCTCTCTGGAATCAATACAGAGCTCCTGCGTTCTTCCTATTTAGGATCACAGGTTTCTGTGATCATTTCACAAGCCCATCCCCCCCACAGTTAGTAGACACCCCCTAGGCCAGTGATGGTGAACCTTGGCACCCAAGATGTTTTTGGGACTACATTTCCCACGATGCTCCTGTACCCAGCAGTGTATTTGAGCATCATGGGAAATGTAGTTCCAAAACATCTGGGGTGCCAAGGTTCCCCATCACTGGTCTAGGCTCACACTTAACCCTTTGATCGCCCCTGAGTTAACCCCTTCCCTGCCAGTGTCATTATTACAGTAACAGTGCATATTTTTAGCACTGATTACTGTAGTAATGTCACTGGTCCCCCCAAAAGTGTCAAAAATGTCAGTTAGGGGTCCGATCTGTCCACCACAATGTCGCAGTCCTGCTAAAAATCGCAGATCCCCGCCATTAAAAATAATAACAAAAATAAAAAAATAAAAATGACATAAATCTTTTCCCTAGTTTGTAGACGTGAAAACTTTTGCGCAAACCAATCAAAATAGGCTTACAAAATATGTAGCAGAATACTAATTGGCCTAAAATGCTGAAAAAATTAGTTTTTTTTATTTTTTTTTATTGGGAATGTTATATAGCAGAAAGTAAAAAATATTGTTTTTTTTTTTTTTTTTAGCACAAAAAATAAAAATCACACAGGTGATCAAATACCACCAAAAGAAAGCTCTATTTGTGGGAAAAATAAGGCAATTTTATTTGGGTACAGCGTCGCACGACAGCGCAATTGTCCATTAAAGAAAAACAGCAGTGCAGTATTGCAAAAAAATGGCCTCGTCATTAAGGGGGTAAAACCTTCCAAGCCTTAGGTGGTTAATTGCTAACTGTGTCTGAAATCATTGGAGAAATTTGTAACATTTTACATATTCTTTGTATAAACTGAATCCATTCCTATTTGTGTTGGCGGACGCTCTCTATATGGACGCAGGCTGCACAGCATGGACACGTGGTTCCAGAAATAACAGTCACCCTTCACATAGAATGAAGTTCCTGTTTCTGGGGTCCCGGGACACTGTGTTCTCCTACAAAGCAAAACCTAAAGAAAAAAAATAATAAAAAATGGACGGAGTGGGGGATGGTTAAGTATATTTAGCTATCTGTGTCCCCACTGGAGAGATCAGGACCGATATTAGAAATCTTGGGCAGGGGCAGACTGGGCCAGGGGGCAGGGGGGCAATTGCACCCCCCCCCCAGGCCGCTCTGATGCACCATAAAAATTCTCCACCACTTCTGCCACAGACATGCCTAAAGGATTCCTGGTGAAGAGAAGTAAAAAGTCCCCACCGCTGACCTACTGAGTGTGGGATGAAGACAAGGACAGAGCGCAGCCTCCCCCCCAGCATGGATGGTGTAAACTGTCTGAGCAGAAGTCGGTCCCATGTCCCACTGGAGACTCACCTCCCCCAGGCAGCCCTAACCGAGCTGTCCCAGCTCCCCCCCCCCCAACTGCCCCCTGCTGGCCAGGTTGGGAACCCGGATTGGACCAGTGAGTAGAGAGTACCTGAAGTGGAGCTACAGCCTAGAATGTGGGTCAGCAGGAGGCCAGGAGGAGGGAAAGTGGGAAGGAGGTCGAGTTGTTGCACCATGGCCTCTGGTTTGTTACTGCCCCCTGGGCCAATAGTTGTCAGTCAGCCCCAGGTCATGGGGCACCCTACAGCCTACATGAGAGACCCTGCCAGGTGAAATGCAGGGAGCAAGGCCAGCACATGTCGGATGGGTGGCACCCCCTACCAGTCAGACTCATCCTGGTTCTCAGATGAACACTGCTACCCTCCCTGCTACATAGGCATGCATCAGGGCCTTGACAGGAGTGGGCATGAGGGATGGTTGCCCTGGGCACTGTGGTATCATGTGAGGTGGGGGGGGGGAGGCACCACAAGGAGGTTGGGGGAGGGGGAATTTGGCGGGAAGCAGGGGATATTAATTGTTCTTGGAGAGGAAATTTGGGGAGGTGTGCTGCTAGGAGTTGTGCTTTGAGGGGATTTGTGTTGGGAGGGGGATGGGGGAAGAAGATGTGTACTAAGAGGGGGAATTTTGGGAGGTATGTGAATGAAAAGGTAATATGATAGGGAGAAGGGATTTGTGGTAGGAGGGGAATTGTTTTTGGGGGGTGATTTGTGCTAAGAGGGGAAATTTGGGGGGAGGATTTGTGCTAGGATGGGGGAAGTGGAGAATTTGTGCTGGGAGGGGGATTTGGAGTGGAGGGGGGTGTATTTGTGCTATGAAAGCAGAATTTTTTTCAGGCGGGCGGTAGATTTGAGCTGGGAGCATATAGGGAATGAAAGGATTTGAGCTGGGGGTGGTTGGGGGGCATATATTTGTGCTGGAAAGGGGATTTCAGCAGGGGGCGGATTTGTATTTGAAGGAGGGGGAATTTATGCTTAGGGGTAAGCATGCAGATTAGTGCTCAATTTCTTTTTTTTTTTTTTGGGGGGGGGGAGATTTTGCTGACTCTTCCCAGCAGGCCTAGGACCCCCCACAAGGTGGAATGACACTTTAAGGGGAACTTTCCCCTGATTGTGGACACTTGTGAGCAGGAGGAAGAGAAGCCGAGAGTTGAGAGAGATTTCCCCTTTCATGTCCGGTCACCGTGCTGGGAAGAGTCAGAAGTCACCCAACCATAGAAGAGTCACCAGAGGAGCTCCACATCAACCTCCAGAACAGGACAGGTCCGTATTGAGATCCTGCTTTTGGTCTGAGAGCTTACCATAGGACTATGGGAATTTGGAGCTAAGGATCGTATATAGATTGGATCTAAATGTCTATGTGACCCCCTATAATCAAGGGGTCATATACTTCTGGTAAGAAGTACCTTGCTTGAACACTGGGTGGAAGTGTGGAGGTGGAGGCTTTTAACACTGCTATCAAGTCTTTGCTTTTATCATATTTATTGTCGCTGCTTCATGGACTTTTATTGATTCATTGTTGCTGCTTTATGGACTTTTTTATTTGATATTAAGCTATTATAGAGACTTTTTAACCCCATATATCCACAAATAATATTTAGTATTTATATTTGCACAAGCACTTTGATGTACGGCACATGTTGAGCGCAATATATCTACTTCTTTAAATTTGTCACAGCACTTTAGCTTTTTTGTTTGCAGCTCACAGTGGGGAAGAAATTCCTCAAAGATTTTTATCTTTTGTGCTTTTTCTCGTGGCTACTCAGCCCCTTTAGTTATTTATTCCTTTGCGCAGTTTCTTTGGTTTCACCATTTTTTATATAATTAAAAAAGGGGGCCTAGGTCTTATTGCAGACACCTATCCTCTTGTTCCTCCCCCTGCAACACTACCAGCTTTTCCCCCTCTGCCTTCCCCTGGCTGCGATCAGTTCTAGCATTTGCACCCCTATCCACTTACTGTCCCGTGGGCCCCTTTCCCCTGCTGCACTGCTGACTTCCCTCCTCTCCTCTCCCACTGGCAGACAGAGAAATGTCACACAGGCCTTTAGGCACACAGGAAAATGTTTCAAGATGGAGAGCCTCTTTTTTCTCCGAATGAACACAGTGAACAATCGGTACCAATTGCTCCTGTGTCCATTCATCTCTGAAGCATAGTAAACTGTGTTTGCTATGCTTCAGTTTGTGGAAGGATAGGAAGTCTGTGAGCGCTACCTATTCATTCACCTGTGCAGCTGAGTCTGCAAAGAAAGGGACTCATAAATTTATGTTCTTAGTCCCTTTCTATGTCGTAAATATGCTGAAGAAGTCACGTGCCCAGTGACGCAACACGTCGGGTGGAGCCCCTGGCTCTAATCACGTGCTTCAAAAAAAAAAAAAAACCCAATTGGAATCCATGCATCCAGCACCCTGCATGTAGATTAGGGGGCCGGATGCATGGATGGTGGGGCGGCGCCCCTGCACCCCCAATGGACGGGCCGCCATTGGGTGTCAGTGACCTCAACAAACCGACACCAACAATGTATAGAGGGGACCTTGAGCCCAAAATTCAGGGCATACAAAATTACTAATACCGGCTTTGGCATACAAAGTCGAGGTCTGACCCACCCCCAATCAACTCCTGCGCCTTACTATTGGTCAGTGAGGCTGTCCATCACTCTAAATGACCAATTACTAACATCTGTCAGTTTCAGGTCACCTGAGAACTCAACTGACTCGCTAAAGACCTGTGCTGGTACCTGTAGGCTCCAGGAGAAATTCCTTCAGAAGTTCGGTTTATGAAATCTCATATTATTATTATAGATAGGTATCTGATTTATATGTCCTTCAAGCTTCAGAAACAGATTGTTTTAAACTCCAGGCAAAGAGCTTAATCAATATACAGCACATAAATATGACATAGCTTTCTTGTTATTCTGTTCACCTGGTCTTCTGATTGGGTCACCCCTGCCAAAGAGCACAGCCAGAACATCTTGTCTAGAACACACCCCAACTTGCTGATCAGACATTAAAGGAACAGCAACACACTTATGATGTCATATCTTCTCTCGCTTGTCAGAACATGTGCAGTGTAGCAGAAACTGATTGGTCTTTAGCAGGGGTGTCAAACTCAAGGGCCGCATCAGCATTATGATTGCCCCCAAAGGGCTAGTTGTATCTGTAATACTAGATGTCCAGAGTATCCCACCCCCTTACATCAGATGTCAAGAGTCCCTCCCCCCACCTTCCCTCACATCAAAGTGCACCCCCTTACCTTGTGTTGCTGCTGGTAAGAAGCTGGAGTCTAAGCTGGAAAGCAGAAAGTGCAGGGTCTGGAGGAGGCCCAAAGTAGGGCTGGAACTCTACTGCAGCTCTAGGAGAGCTTTGATGGCCACATAAAATGACCTGGAGGGCCAAATTCAGACCGTGAGCCTTGTGTCGGGCATGTGGTCTATAGTGTTGCTCCTCCCTCTTCCAGTCTGAGTGCTGCTATGCAGGGATGACATAAGGCTGATACCTAGACAGTTTCAAGTACCTATACTACCCGTGTTTCTCCGAAAATAAGCGCGGGTCTTATATTAATTTTAGGTGCAAAAAATGCATTGGGGCTTATTTTCGGGTGATGTCTTATTTGTTCCCTGTCTTCTCTCCCCCTCTCCCTCCCTGTCAGCTGTCTTCTCTCCCCCTCTCCCTCCCTGTCAGTTGTCTTCTCTCCCCCTCTCCCTCCCTGTCAGCTGTCTTCTCTCCCCCTCTTGCTCCCTGTCAGCTGTCTTCTCTCCCCCTCTCCTTCCCTGTCAGCTGTCTTCTCTCCCCCTCTCCCTCCCTGTAAGCTGTCTTCTCTCCCCCCTCTCCTTCCTGTCAGCTGTCTTCTCTCCCCCTCTCCTTCCCTGTCAGCTGTCTTCTCTCCCCCTCTCCCTCCCTGTCAGCTTTCTCTGCTCCCCCTCTCCCTCCCTGTCAGCTGTCTTCTCTCCCCCTCTCCCTCCCTGTCAGCTGACTTCTATCCCCCTCTCCCTCCCTGTCAGTTGTCTCCTCTCCCCCTCTCCCTCCCTGTCATCTGTTTTCTCTCCCCCTCTCCCTCCCTGTCAGCTGTCTTCTCTCCCCCTCTCCCTCCCTGTCAGCTGTCTCCTCTCCCCCTCTCCCTCCCTGTCATCTGTTTTCTCTGCCCCTCTCCCTCCCTGTCAGCTGTCTCCTCTCCCCCTCTCCCTCCCTGTCAGCTGTCTCCTCTCCCCCTCTCCCTCCCTGTCAGCTGTTTTCTATCCCCCTCTCCCTCCCTGTCAGCTGTCTTCTCTCCCCCTCTCCCTCCCTGTCAGCTGTCTCCTCTCCCCCTCTCCCTCCCTGTCAGCTGTCTCCTCTCCCCCTCTCCCTCCCTGTCAGCTGTCTTCTCTCCCCCTCTCCCTCCCTGTCAGCTCAGGAGTCAACATCCCTGTAATCTCCAATATAATCTCTAGGTAAAGTCCTTGTAAAATCATTTGTTCTGCTCTGTAAATGGATTATATAATGTCCAGTGTGTCTTTATGTAATGTTATAGAAAATACCTTATTTACAGCATTGCTGGGCGCTCACATGACCCGCAGGAGCTCTTCTTTCCCGCTCCGAACACTGCCGAGGGAGATGCCAGGATCCCTGCTGATGTCAGCTCTGCTCTGACCACTGAAGGGATCGGGGCCATTGATGTCAGCCGGGAAAAGAGCTCCGTTGGGTCACATGAGCGCCCAGTGGCGCTGTAAATAAAGTATTTTCTACAATCATGTTACATACAGACACACACTGGACTTTATATAATACTTTTACTGATTTTACAAGGATTTTAACTAGGGCTTATTTTTGGGGTAGAGCTTATATTGCAGCAATCATAGAAAAAGGAGAGAGGTCTTATTTTCAGGGTTACACGGAAGCTCCATTTAGAGAATACATTGCTTAAAGGAGAAGTACAGCCAAAGCTTTTTTGGCTGTACTTCTGTAAATCACAGGAGTTCAGTTTGTTCTGCACTCCTGTGACCCGTTTTCAGCAGGCAGGGGGCTGAAGTCATAGAGCCGGTCCCGGGTGGGGCAAAATCGCGACAATAGGGTCCTGGACTGGTACCTGGCTCAGCCTCTCAGTGAGCCGCTGAGACCCTAATTTGGCTGCTCCTGCCCCCTCCATGGACCAGCGCTCTAGTGGGGGGGCAGAGTCACCAGCTCTCTGCTCCCGGAGCACTGGGAACCCAGCGATCAGCAGTCTTTGATCGCTCGGTTCTCAGTCATGGAGCCGGTGGGGACAGATGCTGCATTACACCAATGCTGCATCCACCTAGGTAAGTACGATTCTCGAAGATGAAAAAAAACTGTATATTTCTATTTTACTGAATACATAGTTGCATTCATTAGTGTTTGTTTTTTGGTTTTTGTTTTTTCCTGTGTTTTTGTAATTAATCTTTCAGGAGTTCAGCTTTGCCAGATTTTCCCAGCTCTGCCATTACTACTTATGAGTTTAGTTTAGGACTGAAGCTCCTAATAATTCCCTCAGTCGTGCCACTATCTGGCCTGGAAGAAGATGAATCAAAGTCCACAGAACGTTCTGTGCAGGTTCTGTTAATCGTTACATTGTTAATGTGCAGAAGAGACATTGTCCTCTGTATAGTTACACTGTCACCACTTCACCTCAGATTATCCTGAGAGTCGGACTATGATTTACTAACAATCCTGAGAGTCAGTCTATGATTTACTAATCCTGAGAGTCGGACTATGATTTACTAACAATCCTGAGAGTCAGTCTATGATTTACTAATCCTGAGAGTCGGACTATGATTTACTAACAATCCTGAAAGTCAGTCTATGATTTACTAACAATCCTGAGAGTCGGTCTATGATTTACTAACAATCCTGAGAGTCAGTCTATGATTTACTAAAAAATAAGAAAACTCCAGCACCAACAGGCTTCTAGCATTAAGGATGAGTAAATCTGCTCAGGTTTAATTCTCCAAAGCTTTCCTGTGTTAAACTCAAAAAACCTGAATTTAGCACAGAATCCCACTGAAGTTTATAGGGGGCAAATCTTGTCTTCTGGACTAACTCCATGGCAGCATATGAATGGGTAGACTCAGTGCCGGCCAGTGGCGGCTGGTGCATTATCCCCCTTATCCATGCGTCCGGCCCCTTAATCTACATGAAGGGAGCATGGAGTTCAATGGGGCTTTTTTTTTTTAACCATGTGATTAAAGCCAGATGCTCTAATAGGCTAAAAAAAGGGTGGGCTCAGGGCGCAGTGAGCCTACCCAGTTGTGTGACAATAGCAAATTAATATTCACCATTGTCACGCGGATGCTCCTCCTGGCCAATCAGGAAGCAGGTCCTGAGAACAGTTTCCTGATTGGCCGAAAGGAGAAGCCATGCCATTGGGCATGGAGGAGGAGGGAGGAGATGCAGAAGACTGAGGGGGGAGAAGCTGAAGCCACCGCCACCCTTTGCTGCTGCACATGTCTAGGCAGGGTGAGTGAGCCGGGGTCCTGCTGTGGTCCTGGGGGGGGGGGGGGGGGTATGGTGTGCGGCCTGGTTTGGTTAGGGAGAGGGGTATGGTGTGCGGCCTGGTTTGGTTAGGGAGGGGGATATGGTGCGGTCCGTCTGCCGCCCCCTCCGGCCCATGGAGCACCAGCCGCCACTGGTGCCGGGACAATGTCATCTAGTTCCCAGGGCAAAGATGCCAAACTATTTGAAATAAAAAGTGTAAGGAGGTGCTGCGCTATGTGGCTGAGATAGCATATGTTGTGAAAAAATATCACTGGGTCTAGATGATATGATATAAATGATAAATGTGAAATTGTATATATTCAAAATTCATATGAAGATTAAAAATTATTAATAATTAACAAAATACATAATATAGGTAAACGTGAGCATAAAATGTGTAGATTGATGAATGAACGTTCCATGCAAATAAATAGTAGAATTATCACAATAATTGATTAAATAAATATGAATAAAAATGAATAATAAACGGTGATTATGATGAAACTCCTTCACCTTGGTGCTAAAACAAACGTGAATAAATAAAGCTCAAAAAACGGTGACTGAACAAAATAAGGTGCAAAAGTGCTCAGTCCGATCGCTCCCCACTGATAGAGAATGACGGTCGGATGTTGTAAACACAGCCGACAATTCTTCTCCCTGGAATGATCACAGAGCGCCTGTATTCCTCCTATTTAGGATCACAGGTCTCATTTCACAAGTCCATCCCCCATACAGTTAGAAAGCACCCCCTAGGCTCACATTGAACCCTTTGATCACTAGGTTAACCCCTTCCCTGCCAGTGTCATTAGTACAGTGACAGTGCATATTTTTAGCACTCATTACTGTAGTAATGTCACTGGTCCCCCCAAAAGTGTAAAAGTGTAAAGATTGCCGCCATTACTAGTAAAAAATAAAAATAAAAAAATAAAAATGACATAAATCTTTTCTCTAGTTTGTAGACGCGATAACTTTTGCACAAACCAATCAAAATACGCTTATTGGGATTTTTTGGTATCAGAATACAAATTGGCCTAAAAGTATGGAAAAAAATAGATTTTTACATTTTTTTTGGAAATGTTTTGTAGCAGAAAGTGAAAAATATTATTTATTTATTTTTTTTCCAGAATTGTCGCTCTTTTTTTGTTTATAGCGCAAAAAATAAAAATCGCACAGGTGATCAAATACCACCAAAAGAAAGCTCTGTTTGTGGGGAAATCAGTTTTATTCAGGTACAGCATCGCATGACCGTGCAATTGTCTGTTAAAGTAAAGCAGTGCCGTATCGCAAAAAATGGCCTGGTCAGTGCTCACTTAGGCCCCTTTCACACAGGCGGACCGTTCAGATCCGCCTGTCCGTTTTTTTTGGCGGATCTGAACGGTCCCCCCATGCATCTCTATGGGGGATCGGATGTCAGCGGAGACATGTCCGCTGACACCCAATCCGATCCGTCAAATCTGGACGGATGGAAACCCTATTTTCCATCCGTCCAGCAGGTCGGATCGGATAGGATCAGATGAGAACGGACTGACGGTCCGTTCCCATCCGATTTCCCCCATAGAGATGCATGGGGAACTGACAGCTGTGACTCCGCACACAGCGCGGAGACACGGCTGTCATCCTCCTGCTCAGCGGGGGATGGGCGGCTCGTTCCCCCGCTGAGAAAAGCGGAGTCTGTTTGACGGACTGCTGTGTGAAAGGAGCCTAAGGGAACATAGGCTTGCACAGCCTATTATATTAGGGTGTGCACCCCAAAGCTCAAACACACGTGTTTGTGTGTGTCTACATATATATGACCCCAGCACATTTATCTCCCTGCTGACACATTGAAAGGCAAATGCCTAAAGACCTCTCTTATGGCAGAGTCAGTAAGAGAGAGATTTTTCCCATCTACCTACCAGCACAAAAAGTGATAATGTTAATGTACATGGGGTGATTAGGGTGTGCCCAGGCACACCTGGCACACCCTGTGCGCACGCCTATGTAAGGGAACAAGTCCTTCCAGAAGTGGTTAAAGCGGAGTTCCGGGCACAAAAACGATATTTTTTTTTTGTGCCCCTCCGCTAGGAATGCCGCACCTGAAAAGGAATTGGATAGTTATTTATTTATTTATTTTTTTACTTACCTTGCAATTGAAGATCGAAGATACTCACCTCAGAGTACTTCCTCCCTCGGAGCCGCGGCTCCACCGTCACTTCCTGCCTCGCTATGATTCCTGGGAGCTGAACGTCACAGCTCCCAGGAATCAATGCGACGGCACCGGCCCCGCTCGTCATTTCCGGGTGACGCCGCATTCCTCTGCTAAACAGCTTCTGGGCATGCCCAGAAGCTGTGCAGGAATGACGCACCTGCACCGGAAGTGACGAGAGGGGCCGGTGCGGCGCATTCTGGGACAAGAAGATGCGGAAGAAGACACAGAAGAGGACCGCGCCGGCTTCAGCTGCCCACAAGAGAGATGGAAACGCTGTGGAAGAAATTTTCTAAGTAAGTATTTCTTCTTGCAGGTAAGTGCGAACCGGGACAGATCAGAGGCTATCCATTGTGGAATGTACCAGCCCTGACTGTCCCGGGGGTATGTTTATTAAAAAATGACATCTGTGCCCGGAACTCCACTTTAAGGAGTGTGGCTGTAGAGACCACAAGTTGTCCAGTAGGGACACAAAAAATGGAACAAATAAATGGCAACAGCCCCAACCTATAACTGGCTTTACCAGTAAGGAGCACATGGAAGGGCGACGCATGTCAAACAACAAACAAATAAATTCCCAGCTCAATTTACCAGCCAGCCTGCAACAAACCAAATTAGCCAGTCTTAAGGGCCATTCACACTATAAGATTTTCTGAAGACTTTTTCCTTTAGACTTACCAAAACCATATAATATGAGGTCAAACCTAAACACTTTCAATTTGTATGCAATCTGGCAGGCCCTTCCACTACATAGAAAAGGTAAGTCTAAAGGAAAAAGTCTTCAGAAAATCTTATAGTGTATGGCCCTTAAAGAGCGTTGATTGGCCTGGGAAGGCTCTGAGACTTGGTTAAATGGTTCTGGAAGAAAAACTGGACGTTGCCAGAATAGACAGCCCCTGCACAGGGTGAGTGGAAACAACTCCTTTGGAGTGTCGTCACCACATGAATGTGACAACCTGTTAGTCATTGTCATCTGTATCCCTGGCTGCTTTAACAAAGCCGGATTTACAAAGGGTATTGCCTGCCAAGGAAAGAGCAGCACAAGCCTAGCTTAGGGTGTGCATGATCAAAATACACTAAAATCATTATTAGCGGACACAAACATAACAGAGAACCCGCGTGAATTAGCGCTTTTTACTTGTTTTTTACATTTAAAAAAATATATATATCATTTTTTTTTAAGGTCCCTTTCGTACTTGTGCGACTTGTCGCATGACAAGTCGTTCTCCATTATTTCCAATGAGTACCATTCATATCAGTGCAACCTGCACTACTTTGGCACGATTTTGAGGCCAAAGACATTCAAGCCCAGTCAAAATCGCGGCAAAAGTCGTGGCAAAATCGCGGTAAAATCACGCGACTTTGAAGTCGCACAAGTGTGAAAGGGGCCTAAATGTTTACAATTATTTTACAATTTTTTAAATGTATTTATTACAATGTTTAATTATTATTTTTTTTTACAATTTGTTATTTTTGAGCTTTGAGTGCAAATGAATTCTACTGGCCAGAATATGAATTTATTATGGGCCATTGGAGTACATTTACGCATGTATATTATGCTCATAAGCTCCTCTCTGAATGCTTTGGTGCCCTTACCCATTCCCATCTGTAGGACGTCATATGACGTCCTGGACTTGAAGTGGAGATATCTGGATGGATGGGTGCAGCCAGATATCTTTGTTTTCAGCCAGGGATTCTCTTACTTGTAAAAGTAATCCTAGCAGCTAATTAGCCACTGGATTGCTATTACTGGCCTACTCCCGCCGCCCTCCAGTGCCTCTCTGGGCTCTCTCGTGCGATCTGGAAGCCAGAGACCTGATCCAGTGGTGGCGCCAGTTTACCAAGGAGCTGGCTGTAGATTATACCCAGCCATCTCTATGACCCCGGGAGGCCGGAAGCAATTGCATGACGTCACTTCCGGCTCTGACAGATGTAAACACTTCCAGTTTTTTTCCCCCTGGAAAGCAGAGATTGATTTTTTTTTTTTTTAGGATGAGCGAAGTTGAGGTGGAGGAACTTGACTGGCCATTACAGAGTCCTGACCTCAACCCAATAGAACACCTTTGAGATGAATTAGCGCAGAGACTTCAAGCCAGGCTTTCTCATCCAACATCAGTGCCAGATCTCTCAAATGCGCTTCTGGAAGAATGGTGAAACATTCCCATAGACACTCCTAAACCTTGTGGACGGCCTTCCCAGAAGAGTTGAAGCTGTTATAGCTGCAAAGGTTGGGCCAACTCAATATTGAATCCTCCGGACTAAGACTGGGATGCCATGAAAGTTCATGTGTGTGTAAAGGCAGGCGTCCCAATACTTTTGACAATATATTGTTTGTATACCGTATATAACCGGACCAAGGTGGGACACTTCTGCTCTGTACTCAATGCACTTGTTCAAAAATCACATCCAGTGTGGACCTCCTCCATTTCCACCAGACATATATAAAAAAAAAAATAACAGGACATGTGATTTCAGTCTCTGTAATACTTCCTTTACTTCAATAAATCATCCTCGTCAACTGTAGTGAAGTAAAGGAAGTATTGCAAAGACTGAAATCACATATTCTATTTTTTGATTTGATATATATATACAGTATAAATACATTTTCCAGGAATAGGATATACTGTACTTATTTTATGTAAGACTGACATCTTGTGGTTGTGAGCTGCTACTACAGCACACAGTGAATCTACTTGTGCTCATGCAAGACAAAGAAAATGGCTAAATTCCAGCAGTTATATGTGGACAAGAAGCAGTAATGATACAAAGTAACCAATATGTCTTTATTAGATCACGTTCTGGCATCACAAAATAAAAATGTCACATTGACACACTTTGCTTGGATTGTACATGCTTTATTTCCCGATAAAGCTGATGTCCAGGCATATTTTTTTTTTTTTTTTTTTACATTTTTTGCTATAAATGATAGGTAGGGTAAAATTAGCAGTTGGATTTCTTCCTGTTTATTCAGGGGTTTAGAAATAATCACAATTCTATTTATTATAAAGCCTGGATTTTTATTTATATTTTAATTTATTTTATTTCTATGGATATTTATTATAAAGCCTGCATTTTTATTTATATTTTTTATTTCATATTTTATTTTTTTTATATTTGTATGGATATTTATTATAAAGTTGTAGGTATTTCTGTTTAACTAAACTTCAACTTTAAGAGTAAAATAGGGCAGAAAACGTCTGGCTAACCTGACCACAGCGAGGGCAGTGAGCGCTTGCTGTGGTCAAGTGATGCTGACATTTTCAATGCCATTTTACCATTAGAGCTGACATTAACTGAAAAAAATTCCCTACAGCTTTCCAGTTGTGCAAGCAACTGGATCTTGGAGAAATCTTCATGGAAGGGGTGCCCTGTCCTCTTCCTGGCTCCAAACGTCTGATGCTGAAATCTTTTAGAGCTTCGGCAGAACAGTAGTACAATTGGCCCAACAGGGAATCACCCTCCATCAACCTCCTTTGTCCATTGAGAAACGTTATTTTACTAATTGCACTGCTTGTAACAGAATAAGAGGTGTGTGTGTGTATGTGTGTGTGTGTGTGTGTGTGTGTGTGTATGTGGGGGGGGGGGGGGGGGACCGATTGGTCACAGGATTCCCTCCCCCATTCACATGCATTGTAATCAATAAAATAACTTTTCTTAAAGGAGGAGGGGAGGGGTGGAAGGGGCATGTTCCCATTGGACATTCTTACTGCTGTTCTGCCTGAAGACCCAAAGATCTTCAGAATTTTAGAACCAGGAAGAGGACAGGGCATCCTTGCAGTGAAGATTTTTCCAGGATCCAACTGCCTATTGCAGCTTCAAACATTTAGAACCAGGAAGAGGACAGGGCATCCTTGCAGTGAAGATTTTTCCAGGATCCAACTGCCTATTGCAGCTTCAAACATTTAGAACCAGGAAGAGGACAGGGCATCCTTGCAGTGAAGATTTTTCCAGGATCCAACTACCTATTGTAGCTTCAGAAAGTTAGAGCCAGGAAGAAGACAGGGCTTCCTTGCAATGAAGATTTTTTCAGGATCCAACTGCCTATTGCAGCTTCAAACATTTAGAACCAGGAAGAGGACAGGGCATCCTTGCAGTGAAGATTTTTCCAGGATCCAACTGCCTATTGCAGCTTCAAACATTAGAGAAAACATTAGAAAGTTAGAGCCAGGAAGAAGACAGGGCTTCCTTGCAATGAAGATTTTTTCAGGATCCAACTGCCTATTGCTGCCTCAGAATTTTAGAGTCAGGAAGAGGACAGGCCATCTTTGCAGTGAAGATTTTTCTAGGATCCAACTGCCTATTGTAGATTCAGAAATTTAGAGCCAGGAAGAGGACAGGGCTTCCTTGCAGTGAAGATTTTTTCAGGATCCAACTGCCTACACAACAGGGGATTTCCCACATCACAGCTAAACTTTAAATTAAATTTAGGCTTTATAATGAATTAAACTGCGATCTTTCCACAAACCAATTTTTTAAGCCCTGAAGAAGTGGAGCCTATCCCCGAAACACGTTCTTGTTTAAAAAAAGCTCATAAATGTATTTCCGAGGGAAGATGACTATTCTCACCAGGTGCTCCTAGCCACATATCCTGGATTTGGTCGGTCTTCTTCTAATGGGTGATTTTTTGTGATCTGAGAGGCGGCAGCCTAGAACCAGAACAAGCTCCACCCATGCCATACTCTCATCTACGGTTTACACCAGAACCAGTCATTCTTATTGGTCCAGGGCTACAGATATGACAGTAGAAAAAGCCATAAAAAAGAAAAATGCTCCATGATACATCCCAATTATTTCCAAAATCATTTCACTTACATAAATTTAAAAAAAAAAACAAATCATTGTGCGTGGCTTCCAGTGGTGGACTGTCCGGAGTTTGTATCATTAAACCCCCCAGTAGATATTTCTCCAAAAGTTTGTGCAGATAATCAGCTGAAAGAAACCGTCTCTATTAATGTAGGCAGTGCAGGGACAAGGTCATCCAGCGCCCAGGGCAAAGATTGCAAACTACGAGGGGAGGGGTCCCCATATATGTCAAATATAGTGTAGAGGTCCCCATTTATCTAACATATAGCAGAGGGGTCTCCATGCATGTCAAATATAGTGTAGAAGTCCCCATACGTCTCACATATAGTGGAAGGGGTCCCCATACAACTCACATATAGTGGAAGGGGTCCCCATACGTCTCACATATAGTGGAAGGGGTCCCCATACGTCTCACATATAGTGGAGGGGTCCCCCATATATGTCAAATATAGTGTATAAGTCCCCATACATCTAACATATAGTGAAAGGGGTCCCTATACATCTCACATATAATGGAGGGGTCCCCATGCATGTCAAATATAGCGTATAGGTCCTCATATATGTCAAATATAGTGTAGAAACCCCCATATAGCTAACATATAGTGAAGGGATCCCCATACATCTCACATATAGTGGAGGGGTCCCCATACATCTCACATATAGTGCAGAGGTCCCCATACATCTCACCTATAGTGAAGGGGTCCCCATACATCTCACCTATAGTGAAAGGGGTCCATATACATCTCACATATAGTGGAAGGGGTCCCCATACATCTCACATATAGTGGAAAGGGTCCCCATACAGCTCACAAAAAGGGGAGGGGTCCCCATGCAGCTCACAAAAAGGGGAGGGGTCCCCATGCATGTCAAAGATAGTAGAGGGGACCCCATATATGTCAAATATATTTTTGGGGTCCCCATACATCTCACATTTAGTGGAAGAGTCCCCATGCATGTCAAATATAGCGCCTGGGTCCTCATATGTCAAATATAGTGTAGAAACCCCCATATATCTAACATATAGTGGAGGGGGTCCCTATATACGTCAAAAATAGTAGTGGGGTCCCCATATATGTAAAATATAGTGTAGAAGACCCCATATATCTAGCATATAGTGGAGGGGTCCCCATATATCTGACATATAGTTAAGGGGTCACCATGTATGTCAAATATAGTAGAGAGGTCCCATATATGTCAAATATAGTATAGAGGTCCCCATACATCTAACATTTAGGGGTAGGGTCTCAAAACATCTCACATATAGTGAAGAGGACTCCATACATCTCACATATTGTGGAGGGGTCCCCATACATCTCACATATTGTGGAGGGGTCCCCATACATCTCACATATTGTGGAGGGGTCCCCATACATCTCACATATTGTGGAGGGGTCCCCATACATCTCACATATTGTGGAGGGGTCCCCATACATCTCACATATTGTGGAGGGGTCCCCATACATCTCACATATTGTGGAGGGGTCCCAATACATCTCACATATTGTGGAGGGGTCCCCATACATCTCACATATTGTGGAGGGGTCCCAATACATCTCACATATTGTGGAGGGGTCCCCATACATCTCACATATTGTGGAGGGGTCCCAATACATCTCACATACAGCAGAAGAGTCCCCATGTATGTCAAATATAATGTATGGGTCCTCAGATGTCAAACATAGTGTAAGAGACCCCATATATCTAACAAAGTGGAGGGGTCCCCATATATCTCATCTTACATATAGTGGAGGGGTCCCAATGCATGTCAAATAAAGTGTAGAGGTCCCCATACATCTAACGTATAGTGGTGGGGTACTTATGAATGCCAAATATAGTTTATGGGTCCCCTTACATCTCATACATAGTGGAGGGGTCCCCATATATGTTGATTATAGTAGAAGGGTCTCAATATATCCCACGTATAGTGCAGGGGGTCCCAATATTTGTCAGATATAGTAGAGGGGTCACCAGATATTTCACATAAAGTAGAGGGGTCCACGTGCATCTCACATATAGCGGAGGGGTCCCTGTATATGTCAAATATATTTGAGGGGTTCCTATATGTCTCACAGATAGGCGAGAGGTCCCCATGTAGTCAGATATAATGGGGGGTGCCTATACATCTCACATATAGTCAAGAGGTCCCCATGTATGTCACATATAATGGGGGGTTCCTATACATCTCACATATAGTTGGGTCTCCATGTAGCCAACATTTGGTGGAGACGGGGCCTTCTTTAATATTGATTGGACCCTGGGCAAACATTTTCTTGGGCCCTCCCAAATGCACTTATCAACTATTTGCAGGCAGTCCCAGCTTAAGAGGCTGCTAAGGGCTCCACAACAATTAGTGGGCCCAGGGCAGCTGCCTCTTTTGCCCTGTGTTAAAGATTGCCCTGGGTGGAGAGGTCCCAATATGTGTCAAATATAGTAAAAGGGTCTCCATATATCTCACATATAGTAGAAGGGTCCACATGTATCTCCCATTTAGTGGAGAGGTCCCTATATATATATCTATATCTCATACAAAGTGGTGGGGTCCCCATGTATGTCAAATATAGTGGAGGGGTCCCCATACATCTCATACATACTAGAGGGGTCCCTACTTTTCTCACCTATGATTGAGTGGCCCCCACATATCTCACAGCTCCTAACAGTGTAAAGCCAACTTGCCCGAGCATTGCCCCTCCCCCGCCATATTTAAGCGTCAGTCACCAATTACTAGAACAGAAGAAAAGTACCATTGCTATAACTTTAAGCCATATTATTGCCAGGAGCAGTCCGGCTCATTGGGTCGATGTGCCTATAAACATTGTGACCCCCCTATTGTGTTTTTTTTGGCCGCTGTCCATGAAATAAACACAATTTTGGGTTGGCGGCCCCCAGTTGGGGTCTCTCAGACACGTGCGGCCTTGGCTGTCTTCTCCATCGGAGGAGCCAATCAGCACTTTCCTTAGATCTAAGAGTAAGAAAGTCACAATCATCTCCTCGTCACCGAACATCCAGTGCAGCAGTTCTCCGCACTCCCTCCAATCACAAGGGTTGCACAGATTGCGCTCGCTCTGTCATGGCGACGCCCCTGCGGAGCGTGATTAAAGTTTGCTGAGAAAAATTAGCAGGGAGGAGTGAAATTCTTCCGGTCTGTCCATGTAACAGGCATGCCCCGCCCCCTTCAGCGGGCTGAGGGTGTGGTTGGGTAGGTTCTGCAGGCTCTCCAGGGATTGGCTGCCCAGATTGGTGTCTAGGGTGCCATAGACGATGAGAGTAGGATCCTGCGTGGAATACAGAGGGAAATATTTAGTCATTATTTATATGCAATGTAAGCTGTATATAACATACACTAAATTGTCAAAAGTATTGGGACGCCTGCCTTTACACACACATCAACTTTGATGGCATCCCAGTCTTAGTCCGTAGGGTTCAATATTGAGTTGGCCCACCCTTTGCAGCTATAACAGCTTCACCTCTTCTGGGGAGGCTTTCCACAAAGTGTAGGAGTGTTTCACCATTCTTCTAGAAACGCATTTGTGAGGTCAGGCACTGATGTTGGATGAGAAGGCCTGACTCGCAGTCTCCACTCTAATTCATCCCAAAGGTGTTCTATCGGGTTGAGGTCAGGACTCTGTGCAGGCCAGTCATGTTCCTCCACCCCAAACTCGCCCATCATTATATGGGACCCCCTCCCCCATACCCCCTCCCCCAGAGAGAAAGAAGACACTGGGTTCAATTGAGAAAGTCAACACACCAGAATTAGGATCCATATTTTAAAAGTGACTTCTTTTCAGCTCAGACCAATGAGATTTGAAAAATACATTCACATGTGGTGCAAAATGGTACAACAAAATATTCTAAAAATACATCCATTTAAAGATACATAAAAAACATATACAAATCAGTTGTGGTCCAGTGTAATGATGGAGGAAGAGGGTCCTGTGTAATGATGGGGGTAGTATGGGGGGGAGGCTGTCCCGTATAATTTTGGGGGTAGTATGGGGAAGAGGGTCCCGTGTAATGATGTGGGTAATATGGGGGAGGGGGTCCTGTGTAATGAAGGGGGTAATATAGGGGAGGGGGTCCTGTGTAATGATGGGGGTAATATGGGGGAGGGGGCCCTGTGTAATGAAGGGGGTAATATGGGGAAGAGGGTCCTGTGTAATGAAGGGGGTAATATAGGGGAGGGGGTCCTGTGTAACGATGGGGGTAATATGGGGGAGGGGTCCCGTGTAATGAAGGGGGTAATATGGGGGAGGGGTCCCGTGTAATGATGGGGGTAATATGGGGGAGGGGTCCCGTGTAATGAAGGGGGTAATATGGGTATCAAGGCTGATGGTGGCACAATTGCCACATCCCAAAATTATACAATACAAAAAGCACAAAGTGTCGCACAGGGATTTTTAGGGCATAGGCCAGCCAAAAAATTAGGTAATGTGAACTTTTTGTGTTGTATGGGGGAGGGGGTCCTGTGTAATGATGGGGGTAGCATTGGGAAGAGGGTCCTTTGAAATTAGATGGGTAGTATGGGGGGGTGGGGTCCTGTGTAAAAATGGGGGTAGTATTGGGGAGTGGTCCTGTATAACAAAGGGGGTAGTATGGGGGAAGAAGGTCCTCTGTAATGACGTGGGTAGTATGGGGAAGAGGGTTCTGTGTAATGATGGGGGGGGGTGGTATGGGGAGGAGGGCCCTGTGTAATGATGGGAGAAGTATGGGGAGGAGGGCCCTGTGTAATGATGGGAGAAGTATGGGGAGGAGGGTCCTGTGTAATGATGGGGGGGGGGGGTTGTTATGGGGAGGAGGGTCCTGTGTAATGATGGGAGAAGTATGGGGAGGAGGGTCCTGTGTAATGATGGGGGGGGGGGTTGTTATGGGGAGGAGGGTCCTGTGTAATGATGGGAGAAGTATGGGGAGGAGGGTCCTGTGTAATGATGGGGGGGGGGGGTTGTTATGGGGAGGAGGGTCCTGTGTAATGATGGGAGAAGTATGGGGAAGAGGGTCATGTGTAATGATTGGGGGGGGGGGGGGTATGGGGAAGAGGGTTCTGTGTAATGATGGGAGTAGTTTGGGGAGGAGGGTACTGTGTAATGATGGAGGGAGTATGGGGAAGAGGGTCCTGTGTAATGATGGGGGGGGGGGGGGAGTATGGGGAATAGGGTCCTGTGTACTGATGGGGGGGGGGTATGGGGAAGAGGGTCCTGTGTAATGATGGGGGTAGCATTGGGAAGAGGGTCCTTTGAAATTAGATGGGTAGTTTTGGGGGGTGGGGTCCTGTGTAAAAATGGGGGTAGTATTGGGGAGTGGTCCTGTATAACAATGGGGGTAGTATGGGGGCAGAAGGTCCTCTGTAATGATGTGGATAGTATGGGAAATAGGGTTCTGTGGAATGATAGGGAGGGGGGAGTATGGGAAAGAGGGTCCTGTGTAATGATGGGGGTAGCATTGGGAAGAGGGTCCTTTGAAATGATATGGGTAGTATGGGGGGGGGGTCCTGTGTAAAAATGGGGGTAGTATTGGGGATTTGTCCTGTGTAATAATGGGGGTAGTATGGGGAAGAGGGTTCTGTGTAATGATGGGGGGGGGGGGGGTGGTATGGGGAGGAGGGTCCTGTGTAATGATGGGAGAAGTATGGGGAGGAGGGTACTGTGTAATGATGGGTGCAGTATGGGGAAGAGGGTCATGTGTAATGATTGGGGGGGGGGGGGTATGGGGAAGAGGGTTCTGTGTTATGATGGGAGTAGTTTGGGGAGGAGGGTACTGTGTAATGATGGGGGGGGGGGGGGAGAGTATGGGGAATAGGGTCCTGCGTAATGATGGGGGGGGGGGAGAGTATGGGGAATAGGGTCCTGTGTAATGGTGGGGGTAGTATGGGGAAGAGGGTCCTGTGCAATGATGGGGGGGTAGTGTGGGGAAGAGGGTCCTGTGTACTGATTGGGGGGGGGGTATGGGGAAGAGGGTCTTGTGTACTGATGGGGGGTATGGGGAAGAGGGTCCTGTGTACTGATTGGGGGGGGGGGGGAGTATGGGGAAAAGGGTCCTGTGTACTGATTGGGGGGGGGGAGTATGGGGAAAAGGGTCCTGTGTACTGATGGGGGTAGTATGGGGAAGAGGGTACTGTGTAATGATGAGGGGGGGGGGAGTATGAGGGGTCCTGAGGGGTCCTATGTAATGATGGGGGTAGTATGGGGAAGAGGGCCCTGTGTAATGATGGGAGTAGTATTTTTCGTTTTTTGGGATGTTGGGCTGAAGAGCAAAAATTTATGAGGGAGGGCCGAAGAAAATGTATATCGAGGGTCCAATTAGTATTAAAGATGGCCCTGGGTAGGTCACTGGTAGAAAAGGATGGAGAGCAAGCTAAAATCCAGCAACTTTTTCAGAGATCATGGCTGCATTATAAACAATGTAACAGAAGGAATCAGAACATCCCATATGATGGAGGATCCAAAACTCCCAGGCAGACAGGAAAGGAGTTAGGAATATCATTTATGAATGGACGGACCCTTTAAAACCACTGTGTAACTTATATATCTGACCCCCAGACTTATCATTTATAGATCCAAGTGGATCTACCCTCCGCCCCGTATGCACTTACCTGGATCTGCTGGTATTGCTGCGGTTTGAAACTTTTGGTCCCAACAGGGGCGATGGGGATGAATCCTCGGAGGCGGTCCGGGTGCTGCAGGAGGAGGGGTAAGGAGAACAGACCACTCATGGAGGGACTGATGAGAACTGGCTGGCGGGCCCCCAGGGACTCCATAATGTGCAGCAGGTAATCTGTGCGCCCTTTCTCCGATGACATTGGCTGAGCCTGCAGTGATTGGCCGTATCCTGGAATGAGACGCACACTGTGCTCATCAGATCTCAGACACTCTCCAGGGAAAGATTTTATACAACATTCAAAAAGCTGAATTCTGAGATTGTCTGCAAACCAGATTCCAAAAATGTGTTCTTGGGTCCCTTTATATTGATCCATTGCAGTGTGTTACTAAATGCCTAAATGTGCATTACTAAGATAACATGGAAGGACACAAGCTTGCATGACAGGCTGACAACCTTACTGCTAATTGCAAAGTAGTGGCTTAGTGCTGAATAGCTGTAAACAGGAAGTGATGTTATTGGCAGGATCAACAGGTGAGAAAATCTGCAACAGATTCACAAACAAAAAGAGATACAAAGTAACATTGTTTATAAACATTTTCTCTATCTCTGCTAAACAATGTTTATAAACAATATTACTTTGTCTCTCTCTCGAAAAAAGTATAATTTTCTATAAACTTTGTTCAAAGGAGATAGAGAGATACAAAGTAACATTGTTTATAAAGTGTGCAGGCAGCGAGAGTGTGTGTGTGCGTGTGTGTGTGTGGGGGGGGGGGGGGGAGGCCCATTGCTGGTTGTTGCAGCGGCTGGAATCACCAGAAATCCTGCTGAGGATATTCTCCTGCCTGTGTGGGACACAGCTAACCCTCCAATCCCTGGTGCTGCAGGACCGGTGAGTTATGGGGGGGGATTGTGTGTGTTATGGGGGTATATGGGGGGGGGGCGTGATCAGAGTAGGGATCCGGTGGGGGATCTGGGGATGTGATTAGAGCAAAGAGATAGTGCGGGAGATCTGGGGGGTGTGATCAGAGTGAAGGGAATCTGGGGGGGGGGTGATCAGAGCGGAGGGAGGGAATCTGGGGTGTGTGATCAGAGCGGAGGGAATCTGGGGGTGTGATCAGAGTGGGGGGAATCTGGGGGGTGTGATCAGAGTGGAGGGAATCTGGGGGGTGTGATCAGAGTGGAGGGAATCTGGGGGGTGTGATCAGAGCGGGGGGAATCTGGGGGGTGTGATCAGAGCGGAGGGAATCTGGGGGATGTGATCAGAGTGGAGGGAATATGGGGGGTGTGATCAGAGTGGGGGGTGTAATTAGAGCAGAGGGAATATGGGGGGTGTGATCAGAGTGGAGGGAATCTGGGGGGTGTGATCAGAGCGGAGGGAGGGAATCTGGGGGGTGTGATCAGAGCAGAGGGAATCTGGGGGTGTGATCAGAGTGGGGGGTGTAATTAGAGCAGAGGGAATATGGGGGGTGTGATCAGAGTGGAGGGAATCTGGGGGGTGTGATCAGAGCGGAGGGAGGGAATCTGGGGGGTGTGATCAGAGCGGAGGGAATCTGGGGGTGTGATCAGAGTGGGGGGTGTAATTAGAGCAGAGGGAATCTGGGGGGTGTGATCAGAGTGGGGGGTGTGATCAGAGCGGAGGGAATCTGGGGGGTGTGATCAGAGTGGAGGGAATTTGGGGGGTGTGATCAGAGTGAAGGGAATCTGGGGGGTGTGATCAGAGCGGAGGGAATCTGGGGGTGTGATCAGAGCGGAGGGAATCTGGGGGATGTGATCAGAGTGGAGGGAATATGGGGGGTGTGATCAGAGTGGGGGGTGTAATTAGAGCAGAGGGAATATGGGGGGTGTGATCAGAGTGGAGGGAATCTGGGGGGTGTGATCAGAGCGGAGGGAGGGAATCTGGGGGGTGTGATCAGAGCGGAGGGAATCTGGGGGTGTGATCAGAGTGGGGGGTGTAATTAGAGCAGAGGGAATCTGGGGGGTGTGATCAGAGTGGAGGGAATATGGGGGGTGTGATCAGAGTGGGGGGTGTAATTAGAGCAGAGGGAATATGGGGGGTGTGATCAGAGTGGAGGGAATCTGGGGGGTGTGATCAGAGCGGAGGGAGGGAATCTGGGGGGTGTGATCAGAGCGGAGGGAATCTGGGGGTGTGATCAGAGTGGGGGGTGTAATTAGAGCAGAGGGAATCTGGGGGGTGTGATCAGAGTGGGGGGTGTGATCAGAGCGGAGGGAATCTGGGGGGTGTGATCAGAGTGGAGGGAATCTGGGGGGTGTGATCAGAGTGGAGGGAATCTGGGGGGTGTGATCAGAGCGGAGGGAGGGAATCTGGGGGGTGTGATCAGAGCGGAGGGAGGGAATCTGGGGGTGTGATGAGAGTGGGGGGTGTAATTAGAGCAGAGGGAATCTGGGGGGTGTGATCAGAGTGGAGGGAATCTGGGGGGTGTGATCAGAGCGGAGGGAATCTGGGGGGTGTGATCAGAGCAGAGGGAATCTGGGGGGTGTGATCAAGGTGGGGGGTGTCTGGGGGGGGGGGGGTGTGATTAGAGTGGGAGTATCTCCAGGTGGGTAATTAGAGTGGGAGCGTCCGGAGGTGTGTGATCAGGGTAGGAGTATCCGGGGGGGGGGGGGGGAATCTAAAAGTTTGCGGGTTAGGGGGTGCAAAATTCTTGCCTTGCCCCAGGTGTTGACAACCCACACTACGCCACTGTTCAGATGGTAGAGAGATACAAAGTAACATTGTTAATAAACATTGCACATCTTGTAGTTCTCCTATGATAGGTGCACTTTACCCACCAATAGGAGGAGGAGATGTCTCAGCCTATAGAAATTATAATTACCTGGCAAGTCGACGGCCACCGCCCGATATCCATGTTCAGAGAGGATCTGCAGAGTCCCCAGATTCTCCCACGTCTGTGAGGTGAAGGATTGGCCATGTAACAGGAGCACCGTGAACCTGGAACCCCGAAGACAGGAAATTATCATTATAAATACAAACATTGGAGAAATGAGCGCAGTACAGATGAACACTCCTCTTCCCAAATGATGAGGGTGTTACATATTGTTCAGGCACTTCCTGTTATAGGGTGACAACGCTTCATCCCTTCCTCCCAATTTCTCTCCTGTGCTGTCACTCTGTCATGTGTGCCCCCTTGTGGGGACTACATGATCTGCCTGCATTGCATAGAGAAGCACAGAGACCCAGTGATGACATTACTCAGTCTATAATAAAGTATGTAAAGAAAATTAAGTTTTTATTTGTAGATTTGATCAGCGGTGGAGGAGGAAACCGCAGAACGCTCAGCCCTCCCGCAGCACGTTATTCTGGGTGTCTGATTGCGATATTTTGGCCTCTCAGAATCGTCTATTAATTCATTTTTCTATATTTAGACAAGTCTCTGCAAACGTGTCATTAGCACCGCCAGAGGCGGCAGAGGGGGGAGGGGAGGGGGGGGAGGAGCGCTCATTATTTTCTCCAGCGTTTATAATTACAGTAAATCCGCCACGGTGGGAAAACAATCATGTGACTACATTTCTAATTTGCCGTTTTATAAAAAAAAAAAAAAATCTGAAAATCCACATCAATAGATCTGTAAGTTGTTTCAAATTTACACTTAAAGAGTTCAACAGGATGTCCGGGGGCGGAGCACCAAATGCAGCCAATAGGATTTCCCCTTACTGAGGACAAATTAGTAGTGACAGCTGAGTGGTAACAACACCCAGCAGACAGTGAAAGGGTTAAAGAGCGAGGGGTAAAAGCTAATATTTTCCCCATCTGTCCGATGTGATGGAATATCGCTGCATTGGAGGACTTCGTAACATGATCTGGGCTGTCTGTGCCGAGTAACCTGCAGTGGAAAATCCACAGTTTCGGCTTTTCCTATTTAACTGCTTCCATACCGGACCAATTCTGGCATTCCGCTTCTACATGTAAAAATCCTTTTTTTTTTTTTTTCTTGCTACAAAATTACTCAGAACCCCCAAATATTATATATAGATTTTTTTTCATCAGAGACCCTAGGGCAGGGCTTCCCAAACGTTTTTGGGCCGAGACCCACTTCTGAATTCAGTTATTTTTTCGGGACCCACTTGCTTGAAATTGAATATTGTAAAGCGCTACAGAATTTGTTGGCGCTATATGCAAATAATAAATATATGCAATATGTAATAATATGCAAAAAAATGCAAATAATAATAATAATGCATATTTTAAAGGGAGGGGGGATGTTAAATTAAAAATATCAATTTACTACTTTTCAATTTATTATTGAATACGCTTGCCCGATGTTGTAAGTGAGGGGTCAGAAACCTGTGGCATATAAGCGGAGTTGTAAGTAATCAGCACCCTCATAGACAGTATAGGGCAGGCAGAGGACAGAAATGATCTACCCCAGGACAGGGATCAGCAGGCCATATGGCACTCCCAGTGGTCCACAGTGAAGGTGAAGCCCCTGTTTGCCCTCTCCAGGGCCCAGCACACCTCACCCAGAGTCTCCATGATGAGGAGCTTTATGCTGGTCTTGGTGTCCTGGATCCTCTCCTTCAGATCCTCTACTGGGGTGACAGAAGCTTCCATGAACTCCTGACACCACCGGGCCACCTGGTCCTCCTATATCACAGAGGCTGTCGTCTCTGCCCGCAATAGCTGAGAGAATCCCGCCACCAGTCTAGTCACCACCGCTGCCGCCAACAGGACCGAGGAGCTGGCTCTGCACCCCATGAACATATCCTACATAACAGCCCACATACGTACTCACTGATGCAAGTATCCTCCTCGCGGGGGAATGCAGACCGGCCTGCGTAAACTGCATGGGCGGGGTCCTGAATCCATCGCGATTTGACTGCTCTGGCTTTCCCTTTTTATTTATTTTTTGAAATTTTATTCCTATTACAAGGAATCTCTTGTAGAAGAAATAGGGCAACACAGTTTCTCTTTATGGAGAGATGCGTAGTCTAGGGCATGACAGGTCCTCTTTATGGAGAGATGTGGGGTCTAGGGCATGACAGGTCATCTTTATGGAGAGATGTGGGGTCTAGGGCATGACAGGTCATCTTTATGGAGAGATGAGGGTCTAGGGCATGACAGGTCCTCTTTATGGAGAGATGTGGGGTCTAGAGCAACACAGTTCCTCTTTATGGAGAGATGTGGGGTCTAGGGCATGACAGGTCCTCTTTATGGAGAGATGTGGGGTCTAGGGCATGGCAGGTCCTCTTTATAGAGAGATGTGGGGTCTAGAGCATAACACAGTTCCTCTTTATGGAGAGATGTGGGGTCTAGGGCATGACAGGTCCTCTTTATGGAGAGATGTGGGGTCTAGGGCATGGCAGGTCCTCTTTATAGAGAGATGTGGGGTCTAGAGCATGACAAGTCCTCTTTATGGAGAGATGTGGGGTCTAGGGCATGACAGGTCCTCTTTATAGAGAGATGGGGGGTCTAGGGCATGGCAGGTCCTCTTTATGGAGAGATGTGGGGTCTAGGGCATTACAAGTCCTCTTTATGGAGAGATGTGGGGTCTATGGCATGACAGTTAATCTTTATGGAGAGATGTGGGGTCTAGGGCAACACAGGTCCTCTTTATGGAGAGATGTGGGGTCTAGGACAACTCAGGTCCTCTCTATGGAGCGATGTGGGGTCTATAGGTCCCTCCACCTCTCCTCTAGGCCGGAAAGACTGAGAAAAAAAAAAATCTTGGGCATCCCAGCAAAAAAAAAAAACGGCAGTGTTTGCATCTGCTGGTGCCGGAAGTGACATCATAACGTCGCTCCCTGCCTCCGAAGGTCATGGAGGCTGTCGGGGACCATCTGGCCCTTGGTTAACTCTATGGTAAATGGCCGCCACTGGCCCATTCCTACTCCGGCTCCCCAATCACATGGGCTGGCCAGTAGAAGCACCAGACAATTAAGCGGCTGAACTGCCACTTTCACTCTGCAGGGAATCGCCAGCTGAATAGAATGATATGTGAATGATGCCAGCAGCTGCACCCGTCATCCAGATATCTCCACTCAAAGGCCAGGACGTCATATGAGGTCATACAGTATGGAAGTGGTTAATAATTCTGGTTGCTGGGCTCTTTAAATCCTGATTAACTACTTTGACACCGGAGGAAATTTAAAGTCGAAATGAAGTCCATTTTTTTTCTATTTTGGATGGCGGCAGGGAGGGTTAGAAGTGAACCCCTGTCAGGTTTTTTTTTTTTTTGGTCATCTGTGTTCCCATTGGTGAGATTTCCCTTCACTTCCTGTCTCAAAGCCAAAAGAGGAAGTGAGAAGAAATGAAGGAGTCCAAGTCCTAGTGTCCCCATTGAGGAGATTTCCCGTCACTTCCTATCTCAAAGCCAAAAGAGAAAGTAAGAGAAAATCTGGGAGTCCAAGAACTTGTGTCCCCATTGGGGAGATTTTCCTTCACTTCCTATCTCAAAAGCCAAAAGAGGAAGGGAGAAGAAATCAAGGATTCCAAGTACTAATGTCCCCATTGGGGAGATTTCCCTTCACTTCCTATCTCAAAGCCAAAAGAGGAAGGGAGAAGAAATCAAGGATTCCAAGTACTAATGTCCCCATTGGGGAGATTTCCCTTCATTTACTGTCTCAAAGCCAAAAGAGGAAGTAAGAGGAAATCTGGCATGATTTTAGTGGGCGGTCACACAAATCGCTCATTTTGTAACTGTGTGTGACATTTGACAATTGTACGTGCGCGAATGCAGCCTCGGCGGCGAAAGGTGGCATCATAGGCGTGCGCAGGGGGTGTGCCTGGGCGCACCCTAATCTCCCTGTGCGGCACAGATTCCCCCTGCTGATATTTCACCAAAGCCCTAAAAAAAAAAGCTGTAAAAAATAATAAAGAATGAAATAAAAAAATAAAAAATACTGACACCGTCCACTGCCGTACTGACACCATTCACTGCCCTACTGACACCATCCTCTGCCCTACTGACACCGTCCTCTGCCCTACTGACACCGTCCACTGCCCTACTGACACCGTCCACTGCCCTACTGACACCGTCCACTGCCCTACTGACACCATCCTCTGCCCTACTGACATCATCCACTGCCCTACTGACACCATCCTCTGCCCTACTAACACAATTTTCTGCCCTACTGACACCATCCACTGCCCTACTGAGAACTCCACTGCCCTACTGACACCATCCACTGCCCTACTGACACCGTCCACTGCCCTACTGAGAACTACACTGCCCTACTGACACCGTCCTCTGCCCTACTGACACCATCCACTGCCCTACTGACACCGTCCACTGCCCCTACTGACACCGTCCACTGCCCTACTGACACCGTCCACTGCCCTACTGACACCATCCACTTCCCTACTGACATCATCCTCTGCTCTACTGACACCATCCACTGCCCTACTGAGAACTCCACTGTTCTACTGACACCATCCACTGCCCTACTGACACCGTCCACTGCCCCTACTGACACCGTCCACTGCCCTACTGACACCATCCACTGCCCTACTGACATCATCCTCTGCCCTACTGACACCGTCCACTGCCCTACTGACACCGTCCACTGCCCTACTGACACCGTTCTCTGCCCTACTGACATCATCCACTGCCCTACTGACACCGTCCTCTGCTCTACTAACACAATTCTCTGCCCTACTGACACCATCCACTGCCCTACTGACACCATCCACTGCCCTACTGAGAACTCCACTGCCCTACTGACACCGTCCTCTGCCCTACTAAGAACTACACTGCCCTACTAACACCATCCACTGCCCTACTGAGAACTCCACTGCCCTACTGACACCGTCCTCTGCCCTACTGACACCATCCACTGCCCTACTGACACCGTCCACTGCCCCTACTGACACCGTCCACTGCCCTACTGACGCCATCCACTGCCCTACTGACATCATCCTCTGCTCTACTGACACCATCCACTGCCCTACTGAGAACTCCACTGTTCTACTGACACAATCCACTGCCCCTACTGACACCGTCCACTGCCCTACTGACACCATCCACTGCCCTACTGACATCATCCTCTGCCCTACTGACACCGTCCACTGCCCTACTGACACCGTCCACTGCCCTACTGACACCGTTCTCTGCCCTACTGACATCATCCACTGCTCTACTGACACCGTCCTCTGCTCTACTAACACAATTCTCTGCCCTACTGACACCATCCACTGCCCTACTGACACCATCCACTGCCCTACTGAGAACTCCACTGCCCTACTGACACCGTCCTCTGCCCTACTGACACCGTCCACTGCCCCTACTGACACCGTCCACTGCCCTACTGACATCATCCTCTGCTCTACTAACACCATCCACTGCCCTACTGAGAACTCCACTGTTCTACTGACACCATCCACGGCTCTGCTGACACCATCCACTGCCCTACTGACACCACCCATTGCCCTACTGACACCGTCCACTGCCCTACTGACACCGTCCACTGCCCTACTGACACCGTCCACTGCCCTACTGACACCATCCACTGCTCTACTGACACCAACCTCTGCTGAGAACTCCACTGCCCTACTGACACCGTCCACTGCCCTACTGACACCACCCACTGCCCTACTGACACCACCCACTGCCCTACTGACACCGTCCACTGCTCTACTGACACCGTCCTCTGCCCTACTGACACCATCCACTGCCCTACTGACACCGTCCACTGCCCTACTGACACCGTCCACTGCCCTACTGACACCGTCCACTGCCCTACTGACACCGTGTCAGGGTTCTAGTCGTACCCGCCAGACGGCTAGGCGTGGCCACCCCACTGGTGCCTTTCAGAGGTATTGAACCTGTGTCCTTCTGGCTTCCCAGTCTGCAAACTAGCCTCTGAGCCACTTCAGGACTTTGGAGAACTCCTGTTTATTCCTGTATTGCCTGCAGCACTAGGGGGCTGGATTTCACCAGAGGCTCAGACCTGTCAGTAACTCTCCAGCTGTATTTGATACCTAATTAACAAGGTATAAGACACTGCCCCTCCCTAAGGGCAGTGTCAGTTCATTGATTCTGGTTTCCTGGTTTGGTTCCTGTTGTTTGAGTTCCTGCATTCCAGTTTGTTTCCGGCATCTGACCCCTGGCTTCACCTGACGGTTCTCCTGCTCTAGTCCTTGCCTGTATTTGGACCTGGTGATCCTGAACAGCCCCCGTGCACAAACTCACAGGCCAGGTGGTTTCTTACCTGGTCACCCTGGTCTGTGTTTGTTTGCAAGGGTGAGCATAAATCTCTGCCTGAATGACTCCCAACAAAGGTAAGCCCTGACACACCGTCCACTACTCTACTGACACCGTCCACTACTCTACTGACACCGTCCACTACTCTACTGACACCATCCACTGCCCTACTGACACCATCCACTACTCTACTGACACCATCCACTGCCCTACTGACACCGTCCACTACTCTACTGACACCATCCACTGCCCTACTGACACCATCCACTGCTCTACTGACACCATCCACTGCCCTACTGACACCAACCTCTGCCCTACTGGGAACTCCACTACTCTACTGACACCAATTAATGTTTAAAACATTTGGGTGCACACCCTAATGCAATAGGCTGCACACAACAATGGGTGGCATCGGGCGTTTCTTAAAGATTCTGGTCGATCGGTGAGGCTCCCAATTTTGAAGGGTCCAAAAATTACCAGAACTCCCCACCAGGTGTAACATATGGGGCAACGACACCAACAAAGAAAGATGTCCTCACCTCTCAGGTGGGCCACCGTCTAGGGCGCTCCGCGGCACGGCCTCCCGGTAGAAGGTGGGCCAATCCCCGGACAAGGTGGCGGTCCTGACGGTGACATTCATGCTGTCCTGCGGCTCGGAGCGCGGACTCTCCAGTTTGGGCTCCTCCAGGTCCGGTTTGGCGGAGGGGAGAAGAAGGTAGAGGAGGACGGAGATGGACAGAACCAGAAGCAGGACGGCCGCCTTGTTCCGACCCAATCCCATCCTTTCCGGGGAGCGTCGCAGACTGCGATTTCCTCCTCAGCCAGCCCCCACAACACACAGCGAGACAGCTGCTGTCTATGTGCTCCCCACCCCAGCTGCAGTCTGCCTCCGCCCCTCCCCCTCTTCTCCGTCATCTGCCAACGTCTCTCCTTCCTCCACCCCCCTCCCTTCTACTAATCCTCTAGGCAATGGCTGCTTCCATCGCAGACCAATCACACAGGCCGCCCGCTTTGGGACGGAGTCCCTTTAAATGATCGAATTGTTCATTTGTAACAATTCTAAAGCTGGATACAAATGATACAATTCCTTTTCATTTACCGTAAAATATGTAATAGAAGGGCCGGCCCTGACTCCATACACACTGATAGTGGCTAGGAGTGACCTCATATTATATGGTTTTGGTAAATCTAAAGGAAAATTGTACAGCCAAACGGCCTGGGTTCACACATACGTGAAACGGGAACCAGAGCGATTCTAGTGCGGATTCCAGCATCCCCCCCCCAGGCAGATCACACTGCCGCTGTCAATACAAAGTTAACCACTTTAGGTCTGGAAGGTTTTCCCCCTTTCCTGACCAGGCCCTATTTTGCGATTCGGCACTGCGTTACTTTAACAGACAATTGTGCAGTCGTGCGACGCCATACCCAAACTAAATTTTATGCCCCTTTTCCCAGCACAAATAGAGCTTTCTTTTGGTGGTATATTTGATCACCTGTGCGACTTTTATTTTTTGCGACAATTTTGAAAAAATAAACACAATACTTTTCACATTCTGCTATATGACATTCCCAAAAAAAATTAAAAAATCAAAATTTTTTAACATTTTAGGCCTATAAATGCGCTATAAACAAAATAAGAGCGACAATTTTGAAAAAAATAACAATATTTTCGCATTTTTTATATGAAATTCCCCCCCCAAAAAAATGTAAAAATGTAAAAATCGAAATTTTTTAACATTTTGTTTTCTGCTACATAATTTGGTAAAAAAAAAATCGCAATAAGCGTATTTTGATTGGTTTCCACAAAAGTAATCGCGTCTACTAACTACGGGAAAGATTTATGTAATTTTTATTGTTTTTTTTTTTTTTTTTTTTACTAGTAATGGCGGCGATCTGCGATTTTTTTTGCCGGACTGCGACAATGCGGCGGACAAGTGTCAAAAATGTCAGTCAAGGGTCCGATCTGTCTGCCGCAATGTCGCAGCCCCGCAAAAAAAAAAATCGCAGATCGCCGCCATTACTAGTTAAAAAAAAAAGCAATAAGAATGACAACAATCTTTCCCGTAGTTAGTAAACGCAATAACTTTTGCGCAAACCAATCAAAATACGCTTATTGCGATTTTTTTCACCAAAAATAGGTAGCAGAAAACAAATTGGCCTAAAATGTTAAAAAATTTTGATTTTTACATTTTTTTGGGGGAATTTCATATAAAAAAAATGTGAAAAATATTGTTATTTTTTCAAAATTGTCGCTCTTATTTTGTTTATAGCGCAAAAAGTAAAAATTGCACAGGTGATCAAATACCACCAAAAGAAAACTCTGTTTGTGGAAAAAAAGGACGTACATTTCATTTGGGTACAGCATCGCACGACTGCGCAATTGCCCGTTAAAGTCACGCAGTGCTGAATCGCAAAATAGGCCATTGTCTTTGAGCAGCCAAATCCTCCGGGGCTTAAGTGGTTAATAGTAAAAAAAACAATATTTTTCACTTTCTGCTATATAACATTCCTAAAAAAAAAAAAAAAATAAAAATCAAAATTTTTCATCCTTTTAGGCCAATTTGTTTTCTGCTACATATTTTTGGTAAAGAAAAAAAAAAGAATCGCAATAAGCGTATTTTGATTGGTTTGCGCAAAAGTTATTGCTTCTACAAACTAGGGGAAAGATTTATGTCATTTTTATTGGTTTTTTTTTTATTTTTTTACTAGTAATGGCAGCGATCTGAGATTTTTAGCGGGACTGCGACATTGCGGCGGACAGATCGGACCCCTGACTGACATTTTTGACACTTTTGGGGGTACCAGTGACATTACTACAGTAATCAGTGCTAAAAATATGCACTGTTACTGTAATAATGACACTGGCAGGGAAGGGGTTAATACTGTTGGTGATCAAGGGGTTAAATGTGAGCCTAGGGGAGTGATTCTAACTGTATGGGGGCAGGGTTTATGGAATGACCATAGAGACCTGTGTTCCTATATAGAAGGATCACAGGCGCTCTGTGATCATTCCAGGGAGAAGAACGGTCGGCTGTGTTTACAACAGCCGACCGTTCTTCTCTCTCAGCGGGGAGCGATCGCGGGTGTCAAGCGGCAATCAGAGCCACCTGACAAACGCACTGGCTTCCTCGCGTATGGGATGGGAGCGCGCCCCCTAGACTCCCCAGAGCGAGCGCCGTACATGTATGGCGATTTGCCTGTAGGAGCCAGCCTGCCGCAGTACATCTTTAACCAGTTGCCGACTGCGCACAGTATATTTACTGCGGCAGTCAGCCCCGGCCAGGCAGAGTGACGTAGGTCTACGTCGCTCGCCTGTCACCGGGTTTTGAGCCAATAGCGGGCGAGCGCCCGCCTCGGCTCGTTCACGGAGGAGTGCGGGCGTGTGACCGGCGGACCCGATGTCCGCCGGTCACACTACGATCATCGGTAGAGCGGGAGAAAGGCAGAGCAGCTTATGTAAACAAGCCGCCTGTCATTCTCCCCTGTGTAAAAATGGAGATCAGACGGTTCTACTACGTAGAACCCTTGATCTCTGTTTTTACACCAATAGCAATGTCCCACTACAGTTAGAAACACGCCCCTAGGGACACACTTAACCCCTCCCTGTCCAATACAGTTAACCCCTTCCCTGCCAGTGTAATTTTTACAGTAACAGTGCATATGTATAGCACTGATTACTGTAGTAATGTCACTGGTACCCCCAAAAGTGTCAAAAATGTCAGTCAAGGGTCCAATCTGTCCGCCGCAATGTCGCAGTCCCGCAAAAAAAATCGCAGATCGCCACCATTACTCGTTAAAAAAAAACCACCAAAAATGACAGAAATCTTTCCCTTAGTTAGTAAACGCAATAACTTTTGCACAAACCAATCAAAATACGCTTATTGCGATTTTTTTTACCAAACATATGTAGCATAAAACAAATTGGCCGAAAATTTTAAAAAATTTTGATTTTTACATTTTTTTGGGGGGGAATTTCATATAAAAAAAGTGAAAAAATATTGTTATTTTTGCAAAATTTACGCTCTTTTTTCGTTTATAGCGCATGATCAAAAAATCGCACAGGTGATCAAATACCACCAAAAGAAAGGTCTTTTTGTGGGAAAAAAAGGACGTGAAATTCATGTAGGTACAGCATCGCACGACCGCGCAATTGTCCATTAAAGTCACGCAGTAAAAAATCGCAAAAAAAACCCTGGTCAGGAAGGGGGTAAAATCTTCCGGGGCTTAAGTGGTTAAGAAGTTAAATTAAAAAACATGATGAATGTGAAAATAAACCTAGTGAGACTGCAGATGTAACTGCTAGAAACACGAAGTGCCGGTTCACATTTGTGTGATGCGGGAATGCTGCGAATATGCAGCGTGATCCCACATCGCATCCGCACCCTGGCAGTTCACACTGCCATATCCGATACGCAGGGGGTGTCAATTAAAAGTTAACGACACCCCCAGTTGCGATCGCATATCACAGTGCGATCTGCAAGTTTGCACAGAATCGGATCGGACAAGTGTGAACCACTATGAGATCCGATTCTGCTGCGGATAAAAAAAAAAAGCCTTGTGTGCGAGTTTAGTGCGGATGCGGTGCGAATTCAGCCATACAAAGTGTATGGCTGAAATTCGCACCGCACAGGAGATCGCATGTCCTTTAGAAGCAGTGCGCTCCGAATTACATGCGATCTCTGTGATCGCACTTATGTGAACCGAGGCTCAGCTGGCATAAACAATAATATTGTGATACATTTGTAACAATCAGTAGCAAAATATTAAATAAATGTTAAAGTCCTTGATGTTGTTTCATTAACCCTGTCCTAGATGTTCCACTGCCACAATCCTGAAAATGGGTTAGTGATGGCAATCAGGGCCGGGACAAGGCGTGGGCAGGAGGAGCGGCTGTGGTATTATGTGAGGTGGGGGGGGCACCATAAGGACATTGGGTGGCAGAGGTTTTGTGCTGGAAAGGGGAATTAGGGGACAGCACAGGGTGGGTATTGTTATCGGAGAGGAGGGGGGGTGCTAAGAGTGGTTGTTTGGGGGAGATTTGTATAGAAGGGGGGGGGAGAAGATTTGCGCTAGGAGGGGGGTATTTGGGGGGAATTTGTGTTGAGAAGGGGAGAAGTGGGGGGGGGATTTGTACTAGGAGGTGTTTTTTTTTTTTTTGGGGGGGGCCATTTGAGCTGGGGGGATTTGGGGCTAAGATTTGTGCTGAGAAGGGGGATTTTTTCAGGGGGTAAGCATGCAGATTAGTGCTCAGTGATTTTGTAGGGGGATTTTTGCTGACATATGCTTATTCATCTTGGGGGGGGGGGGGCGCAGTATGGTATGTTCACCCTGGGGCCTCTCGGGAGGATCGAGGGAGCTCGGTCTCAGCTGCGCTTGCCGCTCCTCCTCTCTATACATACAGGGGGCCCTCTCAGGCCCCCTGCAGCATGGGGCCCGGTCGCCATGGCGACCCCTGCGACCCCTGTACGTCCGCCCCTGCCCTGGGCTCTAGATGGCCTTGTCCCAGTACTGATGGCAATCTCCCTTTCTTCTAATAAATCCCTGTAAGGGTATCTGCTCATCTCAAAGGATGTAGTTTTGAACCCACATATACTGTAGATCTTTACAACCCGCTCTGTGTTGGTAAATGCTGCATTAATTCCTCAGATCAGCCCGCTCAGCCATCCACTGGGGTTTCCCCACCATGACAGTCTGATTGATGTCCTCCAAGGCGATCGCTCCCAATCCTCAGGTGTGAACCTCAGCCTCAACCTCAGCCATCGGCATGCAGGAAAAGGATGTAGAAATGGATAGTGCAAATACCGTTGATACAAAAACGTTTTATATAAATGAAGCTAAAATCACTCACATGGGTCACCAGTCTGTACAGTCAAATAAAATATCTGTGGACGATGAGTTCAAATATGCCGCTGCTACTGTATAGAGCTGCTCACAGAGTTCACCGACAATAGCCTGGCCCCTCCCCTACGCGTGACGGCACCGGGACTCCGTGGCTTCCTCAGTGCGATTTGGCACTGCGTTACTTCAACTGACAATTGCGCGGTCGTGCAACGCTGTACCCAAATAAAATTGATGTCCTTTTTGGACCCCCAAAGTGTAAAAAATGTCAGTCAGGAGTCCGATCTGTCCGCCGCAATGTTGCAGTCCCCCAAAGAAAATCGCAGATCGCCGCCATTACTAGTTAAAAAAATCAATAAAAACGACAGAAATCTTTCCCTTAGTTAGTAAACGCAATAACTTTTGCGCAAACCAATCAAAATACGCTTACTGCGATTTTTTTTCACCAAAAATATGTAGCAGAAAACAAATTGGCCTAAAATGTTAAAAAATTTAGATTTTTACTTTTTTTTTGGGGGAATTTCATATTAAAAAAATTGAAAAATATTGTTATTTTTTCAAAATTGATTCTCTTTTTTGTTTATAGCGCAAAAAAATAAAAATCGCACAGGTGATCAAATACCATAAAAAGAAAGCTCTGTTTGTGGGGGGGGGGGGGGGGGGGAAGGACGTCAATTTCATTTGGATACAGCGTCCCACGACTGCGCAATTGTCCGTTAAAGTCACACGGTGCCGAATTGCAAAATAGGGCCTGGTCTTTGAGCAGCCAAATCCTCCAGTGTACATTACAGGAAGGTTGATGAAGCCCTCTATGGATGAGTCTGCTGCACATTCAGTGATGGCAGAGGTCCACCAGGGGGAGCAGCGATGGAACAGACCCACTAGGAGGCGCAGTGATGGCACAGGTCCACCAGGGGGAGCAGCGGAGCAGATATAAAGTTTGGTGTACAAAGTTTGCTGCTTCCTGTCTGAACTTTGGACTTGTGCTGATTGGACGGCTGCAGAGACAGGTAAGTTCCCTCCTCACCTGTCATTAATTATCAATCCTAATGTGGGGGAAACATTGACATGTACATACAGAGAGAGAAGACTGTGAGCAGTGGCTGCTGCTGGTGCAGAGCATTACTCCATGTAGAAGATAGGATCTGGGCAGTGTCTGCAGAGCATTGCATTATGTACAGGATAGGATCTGGGCAGTGTCTGCAGAGCATTGCACCATGTACAGGGTAGGATCTGGGCAGTGTCTGCAGAGCATTGCACCATGTACAGGGTAGGATCTGGGCAGTGTCTGCAGAGCATTGCACCATGTACAGGGTAGGATCCGGGCAGTGTCTGCAGAGCATTGCATTATATACAGGATAGGATCTGGGCAGTGTCTGCAGAGCATTGCACCATGTACAGGGTAGGATCTGGGCAATGTCTGCAGATAATGGCAGAGCTTGTTCTCCTCTGTGGAACTACAACTCCCAGCATGGCTGTGGCAGGTTATACAGTGAGGTGACTGCGCAGAGTCTGAGTTGTGTAATGTGTATTTTGGTAAACATTGCAAATCCTCATTTCACTTGTCCTTTGGTTGAACTTTGATGTCTGATTATATATGGAACCTCCCACTCTGATTATATATGGGACCTCCCACTCTCAGCTTAATTATATATGGGACCGCCTACTCTGATTATATATGGGACCTCCCACTCTCAGCTTAATTATATATGGGACCACCTACTCTGATTATATATCAGACCTCCCGATCTTAATATATATGAAACCTCCCACTTTCAGCTTAATTATATATAGAACTGCCCACTTTGATTATTTATGGGACCTCCCACTCAGCCTGATTATATATAGGACCTCCTACTCTGATTATATACGGAGCTGTCCACTCTCAACATTAAATATAGCTCCCACTCTGATTATATAAAGGACCTCCCAGCCTGATTATACATGGAACCACCCACTCTCAGCCTGATTATACATGGAACCGCCCACTCTCAGCCTCATTATACATGGAACCGCCCACTCTCAGCCTGATTATACATGGAACCGCCCACTCTCAGCCTGATTATACATGGAACCGCCCACTCTCAGCCTGATTATACATAGAACCGCCCACTCTCAGCCTGATTATACGTGGAACCGCCCACTCTCAGCCTGATTATACATGGAACCGCCAACTCTCAGCCTGATTATACATGGAAACGCCTACTCTCAGCCTGATTATACATGGAACCGCCCACTCTCAGCCTCATTATACATGGAACCGCCAACTCTCAGCCTGATTATACATGGAAACGCCCACTCTCAGCCTCATTATACATGGAACCGCCCACTCTCAGCCTGATTATACATGGAACCGCCCACTCTCAGCCTGATTATACATGGAACCACCCACTCTCAGCCTGATTATACATGGAACCGCCCACTCTCAGCCTGATTATACATGGAAACGCCTACTCTCAGCCTGATTATACATGGAACCGCCCACTCTCAGCCTCATTATACATGGAACCGCCAACTCTCAGCCTGATTATACATGGAAACGCCCACTCTCAGCCTCATTATACATGGAACCGCCCACTCTCAGCCTGATTATACATGGAAACGCCCACTCTCAGCCTGATTATACATGGAACCACCCACTCTCAGCCTGATTATACATGGAACCGCCCACTCTCAGCCTGATTATACATGGAACCGCCCACTCTCAGCCTGATTATACATGGAACCGCCCACTCTCAGCCTGATTATACATGGAACCGCCAACTCTCAGCCTGATTATACATGGAAACGCCTACTCTCAGCCTGATTATACATGGAACCGCCCACTCTCAGCCTCATTATACATGGAACCGCCAACTCTCAGCCTGATTATACATGGAAACGCCCATTCTCAGCCTCATTATACATGGAACCGCCCACTCTCAGCCTCATTATACATGGAACCGCCCACTCTCAGCCTGATTATACATGGAACCGCCAACTCTCAGCCTGATTATACATGGAAACGCCCACTCTCAGCCTGATTATACATGGAACCGCCCACTCTCAGCCTGATTATACATGGAACCGCCCACTCTCAGCCTGATTATACATGGAACCGCCAACTCCTCCAGGATGGTACATCAATACCTGCCATTGCTAGAAGGTCTCAAGAGCATGCAGGAGATTCTAGGAGAGCTGGACAGGGCCGTAGAAGGTCCTTAACCCATCAGCAGGACCGGTATCTGCTCCTTTATGCAAGAAGGAACAGGATGAGCACTGCCAGAGCCCTACAAAATGACCTCCAGCAGCCACTGATGTGAATGTCTCTGACCAAACAATCAGAAACAGACTTCATGAAGGTGACCTGAGGGCCCGACATCCTCTAGTGGGCGCTGTGCTCACTGCCCCACACTGTGGAGCTCGACTGGCATTTTCCATTGAACACCAGAATTGGCAGCTCCACCACTGGCACCCTGTGCTTCTCACAGATGAGAGCAGATTCACCCTGAGCACATGTGACAGACATGAAAGGGTCTGAAGATGCCGTGGAGAACGTTATGCTGCCTGTAACATCGTTCAGCATGACCAGTGTGGTGGTGGTCAGTGATGGTCTGGGGAGGAATATCCATGGAGGGACACACAGACCTCTACAGGCTAGACAATGGCACCCTGACTGCCATTAGGTATTGGGATGAAAACTTTGGACCCATTGTCAGACCCTACGCTGGTGCAGTGGGTCCTGGGTTCCTCCTGGTGCACAACAATGCCCGGCCTCATGTGGTGAGAGTATGCAGCCAGTTCCTGGAGGATGAAGGAATGTATACCATTGAATGGCCCCCACGCTCACCTGACCTAAATCCAATAGAACATCTCTGGGCAGTGGCGGCCTGTGCATAGGGGGCGCCAGGGCGCCGCCCCCCCCCCCTAAAAAAAGAAAAGAAAAAAAAAAATTAAAAAAAAAAAAAAAAAAAAAAATTACAAAAAATCGATAAAGTTTTCAAAAAAAAAAAAAATTGTGTTCGCCGGCCTATGTGGAGGCTGTGGGGGGGTGGGGTTTACGACCCAGAAGAGGCGCCGATTGGCTGCCTTCTGGGGCGTAACCTGGGCGCAGGGTACAGCGCTAGGAAACCCCCACTTTCGGAATGTCCTGGCTGTGATTGGTCCAGTCTCCAGCCTGGACCAATCATCATCCAGGACATCCGATGCTGACCCGTGACCCCGCTGACGTCGCGTACGTCAGTCACGAGTCAGTGCGGTGGACGGATGGGCACAGCAGAGCGGAGCGGACTCAGAGTCAGCGGAGACTCGGAGAGCAGACCGGACACCGGAATCGGCTTCAGAGAGACGGACGACCCGACCAGGCAGTCACCTCACCAGGCCGCAGCCGCGCAGCGTCTCCAGAGGAGTGGAGGTCATCTGGACTGGAAGAGAAGACTCGATCACCACCGGTAAGTGAGCTGTGGCGCTCTGCAATCATTGGGGGACAATGCTGGCACTCTGCAATCATTGGGGGACAAAGCTGTGGCGCTCTGCAATCATTGGGGTACAATGCTGGCACTCTGCAATCATTGGGGGACAATGCTGTGGCGCTCTGCAATCATTGGGGTACAATGCTGTGGCACTCTGCAATCATTGGGGGACAATGCTGTGGCGCTCTGCAATCATTGGGGGACAATGCTGGCACTCTGCAATCATTGGGGGACAATGCTGGCACTCTGCAATCATTGGGGGACAATGCTGTGGCACTCTGCAATCATTGGGGGACAAAGCTGTGGCACTCTGCAATCATTGGGGGACAAAGCTGTGGCACTCTGCAATCATTGGGGTACAATGCTGTGGCACTCTGCAATCATTGGGGTACAATGCTGTGGCACTCTGCAGTGATTGGGGTACAATACTGTGGCGCTCTGCAGTGATTGGGGACAATGCTGTGGCGCTCTGCAGTGATTGGGAACAATGCTGTGGCGCTCTGCATTGAAAGGGGCTCGCACGCTTAACTCTGCATTGATGGGGGCACGGAACAGTTGCATTGAAGGGGGCACGCACGCTGAACTCTGCATTGTGGGGGCACAGAACAGTGTTTATTGCATTGAAGGGGGCACAGCACAGTGTTTATTGCATTGAAGGGGGCACAGCACATTGTTCATTGCATTGAAGGGGGCACAGCACAGTTGCATTGAAGGGGGCACAGCACAGTTGCATTGAAGGGGGCATGCACGCTGAACTCTGCATTGTGGGGGCACAGCACAGTGTTTATTGCATTGAAGGGGGGCACAGCACAGTGTTTATTGCATTGAAGGGGGCATAGCACAGTGTTTATTGCATTGTGGGGGCACAGCACAGTGTTTATTGCATTGAAGGGGGCACAGCACAGTGTTTATTGCATTGAAGGGGGCACAGCACAGTGTTTATTGCATTGAAGGGGGCACAGCACAGTGTTTATTGCATTGAAGGGGGCACAGCACAGTGTTTATTGCATTGAAGGGGGCATGCACGCTGAACTCTGCATTGTTGGGGCACAGCACAGTGTTCATTGCATTGAAGGGGGCACAGAACAGTGTTTATTGCATTGAAGGGGGCACAGCACAGTGTTCATTGCATTGAAGGGGGCACAGCACAGTTGCATTGAAGGGGGCACAGCACAGTGTTCATTGCATTGAAGGGGGCACAGCACAGTTGCATTGAAGGGGGCATGCACGCTGAACTCTGCATTGTTGGGGCACAGCACAGTGTTCATTGCATTGAAGGGGGCACAGAACAGTGTTTATTGCATTGAAGGGGGCACAGCACAGTGTTTATTGCATTGAAGGGGGCACAGCACAGTTGCATTGAAGGGGGCACACACGCTGAACTCTGCATTGTGGGGGCACAGCACAGTGTTTATTGCATTGAAGGGGGCACAGCACATTGTTCATTGCATTGAAGGGGGCACAGCACAGTTGCATTGAAGGGGGCACAGCACATTGTTCATTGCATTGAAGGGGGCACAGCACAGTTGCATTGAAGGGGGCATGCACGCTAACTCTGCATTGTGGGGGCACAGCACAGTGTTCATTGCATTGAAGGGGGCACAGCACAGTGTTTATTGCATTGAAGGGGGCACAGCACAGTGTTTATTGCATTGAAGGGGGCACAGCACATTGTTCATTGCATTGAAGGGGGCACAGCACAGTTGCATTGAAGTGGGCATGCACGCTGAACTCTGCATTGTGGGGGCACAGCACAGTGTTTATTGCATTGAAGGGGGCACAGCACAGTGTTTATTGCATTGAAGGGGGCATAGCACAGTGTTTATTGCATTGTGGGGGCACAGCACAGTGTTCATTGCATTAAAGGGGGCACAGCACAGTGTTTATTGCATTGAAGGGGGCACAGCACAGTGTTTATTGCATTGAAGGGGGCACAGCACAGTGTTTATTGCATTGAAGGGGGCACAGCACAGTGTTAATTGCATTGAAGGGGGCATATCACAGTGTTAATTGCATTGAAGGGGGCACAGAACAGTGTTTATTGCATTGAAGGGGGCACAGCACAGTGTTTATTGCATTGAAGGGGGCATGCACGCTGAACTCTGCATTGTTGGGGCACAGCACAGTGTTCATTGCATTGAAGGGGGGCACAGCACAGTGTTCATTGCATTGAAGGGGGCACAGAACAGTGTTTATTGCATTGAAGGGGGCACAGAACAGTGTTTATTACATTGAAGGGGGCACAGCACAGTGTTTATTGCATTGAAGGGGGCATAGCACAGTGTTTATTGCATTGTGGGGGCACAGCACAGTGTTCATTGCATTGAAGGGGGCACAGCACAGTGTTTATTGCATTGAAGGGGGCACAGCACAGTGTTTATTGCATTGAAGGGGGCACAGCACAGTGTTTATTGCATTGAAGGGGGGCACAGCACAGTGTTTATTGCATTGAAGGGGGCACAGCACAGTGTTTATTGCATTGAAGGGGGCACAGCACAGTGTTTATTGCATTGAAGGGGGCACAGAACAGTGTTTATTGCATTGAAGGGGGCACAGAACAGTGTTTATTGCATTGAAGGGGGCACAGCACAGTGTTTATTGCATTGAAGGGGGCATAGCACAGTGTTTATTGCATTGTGGGGGCACAGCACAGTGTTCATTGCATTGAAGGGGGCACAGCACAGTGTTTATTGCATTGAAGGGGGCACAGCACAGTGTTTATTGCATTGAAGGGGGCACAGCACAGTGTTTATTGCATTGAAGGGGGCACAGCACAGTTGCATTGAAGGGGGCATGCACGCTAACTCTGCATTGTGGGGGCACAGCACAGTGTTCATTGCATTGAAGGGGGCACAGCACAGTGTTTATTGCATTGAAGGGGGCACAGCACAGTGTTTATTGCACTGAAGGGGGCACAGCACAGTGTTTATTGCATTGAAGGGGGCACAGCACATTGTTCATTACATTGAAGGGGGCACAGCACATTGTTCATTGCATTGAAGGGGGCACAGCACAGTTGTATTGAAGGGGGCACGCACGCTGAACTCTGCATTGGGGGGGCACAGCACAGTGTTTATTGCATTGAAGGGGGCATAGCACAGTGTTCATTGCATTGAAGGGGGCACAGCACAATGTTCATTGCATTGAAGGGGGCACGCACGCTGAACTCTGCATTGAAGGGGGCATGTACGCTGGTCACTGCATTGAAAGGGGGCATATACCATCTCCTGTACCATGACCCGTGACATGCCTATACCATATCTGTGCCATGCCTATACCATCTCCTGTACCATCACTTGTGCCATGCCTGTACCATCACCTATGCCATGCCTATACCATCACCTGTGCCATGCCTATACCATGACTTCAAAGTCACGCAATTTTTTACTGCGTTTTTTGACGCGAAGCAATACCTATTACATTTTTCTTTTTGCGCCCCCCCAAAAATTTTGAGCACCAGCCGCCACTGTCTCTGGGACATTATGTTTCCGTCCATCCGATGCCTCCAGGTTGCACCTCAGTCTGTTCAGGAGCTCAGTGATGCCCTGGTCCAGATCTGGGAGAAAATATCCCAGGACACCATCCATCCTCTCATCAGGAGCATGTCCTGACGTTGTCAGGCATGCATACATGCACGTGGGGGCCATACAAACTACCAGGGGCTGTCCAGCTCTCCCAGAGTAACTGCCTGTCTCCTGGAATCTCCTCCATGCTCCTGAGACTGTGCTGGGAGACACAGCAAACCTTCTGGCAATGGGAGGTATTGATGAGCCACCCTGGAGGAGTTGGACTGCCTGTGCAACCTCTATAGGGTCCAGGTATCTCCTCCTGCTACCAGTAGTGACACTGACCCCAGCCAAATGCAAAACTAGTGACAAACAGTCAGAAAAGATGAGTGAGAAAAAAGTCAGTGGCCTCCCCCTTTAAAACCATTCCTGTTTTGGAGGTCGTCTCATTGTTGCCCATCTAGTGCACATGTTGTTAATTTCATTAAAGCAGCTGAAACTGATTAACAACCCCCTCTGCTACGTAACTGACCAGATCAATATTCTAGGTGTTTACCTGACTTGATGCTATACTCTGATTAAAAATCAGCTGTATCGTCTTTCTGAGTATCCGGGTCGGTCAGTGGAGCACAGAGACCTCCCACCGCCTCCGACACCCAATACAAAGGAATCCGGACGGATCGATTGCACTGAAACTTTCTTTTCACACGTTACGAAACGGCCATTGTGTGCCGGGGGGGGGGGGGGGCGATGTTCTCTCTGTTCCAGAGTGAGGTGTTCCAGTATAGTCTGGCAGGATCATTCGGGGCCGATTCACACCGGACCGGTCCACTGCGGTACAACGAACGCACCACAACAACCAAAAAACAGGCGTGCAGAATTTTCCACACCGCAACGCATGGTGTTACTGGAGAGTGCATTGGGGTCACGTGCAAAAGGAATGGCGCTGCATCGCGTCAATGTACATAACGCGTGTCGGGGGCCAAGCCTGTGATTTTTATCCGGGGGCTCATTTACACCGTACAACGTATAACGAATACCATCTAAAGCATGTACAATATAAATGTGCGCGGCAGAACGCAATGCAACTCTCACTTTTTTTTGCCTTTTTTTTTTTTCTATGGCAATTCTACAACAAATCACAAAATGCTGCGCTAAAAAAAGAATGTGTCCAATTTTTTATTTTTTTTTTGCAGCACGCACCAACGCAGAATGACAGTGTGAACGGAAGCCACGGGGCATGAGGCAGATTGCCGCGTTCTTGCATCGGGGTTGCTTTGGGAAACGATGCTCAATGCAAACCTAACGGTGCGGATGTGAATGAGCCCCAAGAGCATGGTCAAGTCTAAGGGGGTGCTGGGGTGGCCTGCGCCCACCCAGATTTCAGCTGTGCCCCCCCCCCCAAAGCTCCCTTCCATCCTCTGCCCCCCCCCCCATATAGTTTACTGCACCCTTACATCAGACAGGCTAGATCCAGCACTGCCCAAGAGTTGGAGAAATGCCACTGCTCTTACCGCGTCCACCCAGCGCCAAAACTAGGGGGGGGCAGTGGGGGGCACATGCCCCAGGTGACGCATCTAGGGGGTGTCGCCCCAATCTGCACTGGGCACCGCTGCTCTAAGGGTGTCACTGCCACCCGATCAAGTGTAATGGAAAGGCAGCGCCCACTTTATAGTTTGCCAAATACTGTAGAATCAAATAGGAGGGAGACCGCACAGATGCACTAAAACTGAATCGCTCTGCTCTTAAAAACCCACCCGCCCACTTGCGCAAAGTGGAGGAGGACCTGGACTGAGGGGAGTGCAGAGGAGGCCCTGACCTGGGGGGGCACAGAGGAGACCCTGGACTTAGGGAATGCAGAGGAGGCCCTGGTCGGTCTGGGGGGGGGGGGGGTGGAGAGGATACCGTGGCCCAGAGGGGGGGGGGGGTTGCAGAGGAGGCCCTGACCTGGGGGGGTGAAGAGGAGGTCCTGACCTGATGGAGCACAGAGGGGACCCTAGACTGTGGGAGGTGGTGCAGAGGAGGCCCTAGACTGGGGGGGGGGGAGATGGCCCTGACCTTGGGTGGCACAGAGGAGATGCTGGATTTTGAGGGGGGTGCAGAGGAGACCCCAGGCTGGGGGGGGGGTGTGCAGAGGAGACTCTGGACTGGGAGGTACAGAGGAGACCCTGGACTGGGGGGGGGGGTGCAGAGGAAGTGCTAAACTGAGGGGGGGGGTGAAAAAAAAATAACCATCCCGGGTTGCCAGATGTGCTAGATACGCCAGTGCGTCCACCTGTTGTGTGCAGTCTGCGTTATTGAAGGATTTACTATAACATTGCAGTTTAGATCAGAGGTGTCAACTCCAAGGGCCAGCTGTATCTGTAATGCTAAATGTCCAGAGTATCCCAATCCCCTTACATCAGATGTCAAGAGCCCCCCCCCTTACATCAAAGTGCACCCCTTACCTTGTGTTGCTGCTGGGAAGAAGCTGGGGCAGAGCTGGGAAGTAGTAGGTGCAGGGTTATGAGGAGGTCTAAAGGAGGGCTGGAGCTCTAGGAGAGGTGCAAGGGCCACATGAAATGTCCTTGAGGGCCTGATTCGGCCCGCGGGCCTTGTGTTTGATCATCAAGTCTGCCCTCTGGTGTTTTAAAGCAGAACTACAGCAGACTAAAACCGACCCTCAACCACTTCTTCATTGTGCGTCTGCAGTTAAAAAAGATTTGTCTCATCTACAAAGATAAATCTGTCTCTTTATCTGGCCAGGATTACACACATTGGCACTACGAAGACCCAAAACTGACGCAAAGCCGGATTTGCATTGAATTGCTGGATTTGGGACGTTGCCCTGCGCTGACCTCCATTGTTGATCTGTTTATGGCGTTGGGTGTGCCCATTTGTTGTCATTTCTCCCCTTTCACACACATAGAGTTTGTTTTTAAAGTGATTGTAAACCATCACCTTGTAAAACAACCCAGTAAGTTTAAAAATCAAATGAAAGGCAAACATTTGTGGATAGATATTAAAAACATTATAAATACCTTTTTTTTTTTTTTTACATTCCCTCTGTTCTCAGCTGCATAAGAGCTGGGGGGAGAAGAAGCAGCAGCAGACTGATCTTCCCAGTGAATGGCTGTGCAGTGGAGGCATGTCAGGACAAGTCTGATCATTGGAAGAGAGCAGGCTGAGTTCCCAGCACAGCTAGAGAACTGACCACGCTGTGCTCTCCTGCTTAGTGTGGTCAGTTATTAATAGGAAAGCAGAGGGACTGGCAGGAACACCGGAGATTTCACAGGAAGGAAGCAATACAAAGAGAACGGGAGACTTCCTCATACCAGTACACGGTGCAGCAGCCACATATCAGGAATATGAAGTGTTGGGGGTAACAAACGCTTTAAGGTTGTTATCTGTGTGAATAGCTGATTGGCCGGCGTGATAAGATCCCCGCCTCCTCCTGTCCATCCAGATAATGGTGGTTTGGAGCGCCGGGGCCATCGCTTCATTGGCTTGCTCTGAGTTGGAACAATGTTTAGAGAAGATATAAAGTATCGGATCACCAGAGACGGATGACATCAGTGCGGCACGAGGCACCACAGAGCTCCCGCTTTAAAGGGTATCTGTCAGGATAGATCAATGGTCTGCCAACTGTGACCTATGGGCCACATCCGGCCCCCTACAAGATTTTATGCAGCCCACAGCTAGGGTCAGTGGTGTATCCGTAATGTGTGCAGGTCAAGGATTAAAGAGGTTGTAAACCCACTTCACAAACTTTTACCTATAGGTGCTATAAATATCTCCTAAACTTGTACCGTTTAGGAGATATTTAGAGTGCATACTGCCGATGACATCATCAGCGCATGCGCTCTGAAGGAACGAGCACCCGTGCCGTTCCTTCAGAGTCCTATGCCGTGAACGGCGGGGGCTTCGTTTTAAGGCAAGTACTTCATAATGAGCTAGTATGCGTTGCATACTAGCTCATTATGCCTTTTCTCTTTACAGGGCTTTTTATTTCTTGTTTTTTTTTTGAGTGACTTTACTTCCTCTTTAAGGTCAGCAGAGGCTGCCTAGGGTCTCTGCTTCATCTCCTGCTATGTAATGGGGGACTCTGATGTATAGGATACTTTGATAGAGACCCTGATGTAAGGGGGCATTCTGATGTGGACTTTGATACAAGGGGGCTGTAATGTAAGAGGACTCTGATGAGGACCCTGATGTAAGGGGGATATCTGATGTGGACTTTGATACAAGGGGGCTGTAAAGTAAGAGGACTATGATGTAAGGGGGGGGGACCCTGATGGAAGAGGGGTCTCTGATGTAAGGGGGGACTCTCATGAAGGACCTGATGTAAGGGAGGACCCTAATGTGGTCTTTGATTCAAGGGGGGGGGGGGGCTGTCATTTAAGGGGACTCTGATGTGGACCCTGATCTAAGGGGGGATTCTGATGGGGACCCTGGTGTAAGAGGGGGGACTCTGTTGGGGACTGGAAGATGTTCTGAATCAAGAACCCTGGCAGGAGTCATGTGATTTCCCATTCAATGCCATAATCGGCTGACATTTTTTGGGTCTTCTCTGATACAGTTAGTCCCCTATGTCCGATAAACTGCAGCAGCCAATGGGAGAGTCTTACTACATGAGGGAGATGCGCACACTGGGGGGGGGGGGGGGGGCGGGTTTGGAGGGGGCTCTTCTCAGTGCTGATAATAAAAGTAACATTTTGGAGTCCATTTGTAGAAAACAAAAAAAAAATCGCTGTAAAAATGTGACAAACATTTGCAGCAAGAAGAAAATTGCTCCATGTTGTGTAATCTGATTATTTCCTGTGATTGTAAGCGCCACCTAATGGCCATAATAAGGCTTTTTCAGGGACTATTACTGCATTCTGGTCACTAGATGGCGCTTTCCTAAGTGACACAAGTGTTCATTCTTCCCTCTTTCAGGGCCCAGCAGACATGGCGGAGGTCCAGATACGGGAAGGATCGGTCAGCACCTCAGGACAGACCTTGTTTTACCGTGAGGCGGTCCCGCCGCAGCCGCCAAGCACCCCCAAACCCCCCGTCCTTCTCCTGCATGGAATTAGGTTCTCATCCCAGACATGGCTGGAGCTCGGGACGCTCAACAAACTGGCCGCCGCCGGACACCGAGCCGTCGCCATCGACCTGCCCGGTGCGTAGAGAATTTCCTGTGTTTTTATCCTTTTAAAAACTTTGCAAGTTCAGAACAATATCTGGTGACCTTCCAGAAATCTCCCAACTTCCTGCAGTGAGGTGACAACTCTGACAACGCTGCACTGAAATCCCCTGCAGTGTTGTCAGCCCCGCCCACCTTTTTCCCAGCAGCACTGGGCTTTCTGTACAGCACTGCGGTATATGTCAGAGCTATATAAATGTATAATAATAATAGTGTGTGACTGTGGGGGGACATTAGAGTGTTAGCTCCTCTGGTACAGAGACTGATGTGACTGTGGGGGGACATTAGAGTGTAAGCTCCTCTAGTACAGAGACTGATGTGACTGTGGGGGGACATTAGAGTGTAAGCTCCTCTGGTACAGAGACTGATGTGACTGTGGGGGGACATTAGAGTGTAAGCTCCTCTGGTACAGAGACTGATGTGACTGTGGGGGGACATTAGAGTGTAAGTTCCTCTGGTACAGAGACTGATGTGACTGTGGGGGGACATTAGAGTGTAAGCTCCTCTGGTACAGAGACTGATGTGACTGTGGGGGGACATTAGAGTGTAAGTTCCTCTGGTACAGAGGCTGATGTGACTGGCTCAGTGATCTCTGTACAGCGCTGTGAAATATGTCAGAGCTATATAACATAACAATAATAATCATCTTCTTTTGATTTCCTCTCTGGGCAGGATTGGGCCGCTCCAAGGATGCTGTGGCCCCGTGTCCCCTGGCAGAACCGGCCCCAGCCTCCTTCTTACAGGAAGTGCTTGACTCTTTGAATTTGGCCCCTGCAGTTATAATAAGCCCCTCCCTCAGCGGCATGTACTCTCTTCCCCTCCTCCTCCAAAACCCACAGAGCATCGCAGCCTATGTGCCCGTCGCGCCCATCTGCACAGACAAGTTCTCCGCTCAGGACTATGGCCACGTTCAGGTAAAGAGCACCGATTGCTATTTTCTCTCCAGGTCGAATCTTCATCTTAGAGTGGGAAAATACCTCATTATGGCCACTAGATGGTGCTGATGTCCATAGTAAATAAGTATTTATTTTCTATAATCATCACCCCCTCCTAGTGGCCATAATATGGTATTTTCATGTTTCACTCTATGAAGCGCATTCAACCTGGAGAGAAAATAACTTAATAAAACTTGACCTGATGACAGAACGAATGTACATGCAGTTTAAGAGGATGAACAGCTTGAAATTGTTTTGGGTTTTTTTTTTTTTTTTTTTTTTTTTAAATATAATGAATACACCTCTTAACCCGGTGCTAAATCATTAATAGATTTCCTGATTCTGGGTCAGGGTTTTGTGTGTAGCAGAGCAGCTACCTTGCTGCGATCTATTGAAGTCATTGGTTTGAGCCAAACTTTTGTAAAAAAGTCAAATATAAAAAGAATTTAAGAGCATTTATTCTTAATATTTTTTATTTTTCTCTTCTTTCTGTGTAAGTCATAGGGCTGACCAAAGAGGAAAAGGGAAACATTTTATTATAACTTTGAGGTTCTTTTAAGGCCTTAAATTAGATTTTTACTCTTTTTCTTTATATATTAGGATTTATAAACCTTTGATGGTTTGATTGTTTATATGTACGTGTAATAATTTTTTTTTTTTTTTTTTAATAAATTCATATTAAACACAAAGTCATTAGTTTGAGCCAACTTTTGTAAAAAAAAAGTGAAGTATGTGTATTCTTGAAGGGTGTATTAACACTAAGATTATATATGTTAGGATATGGTTGTACAATAGCTTTTAATTATATTGTTTATATGTACGAAAAAATATTTTTTTTTTTTTTTGATAAAAAAACAAAATTAAAAAAGGCAGACAGTCATTGTAAAATAAAATAAAAATATATGAAAATAATAAAAGAAAAAATGTAATTAATTAAAAGAAAAAAAAAAACCTCTTAGTGTCTGCTTTATAATGCTACAATAAGAACACTCTTTTGTACCTTAGGTTCGCACTCTGATCGTTTATGGGGATAAAGATGAGCAGCTGGGGGAGGTCTCGCTGAGGAACCTGAAGAATCTGACCAACCACCAGGTGTTTTGCATGAAGGGGGCGGGGCACGCCTGTTACCTGGATGACCCAGACACCTGGCATCGCGGCCTCTTGGAATTCCTCGCAAGCCTGAAATGAAGTTCCCAGAACATGGGCCGACCCGCTGTAATTCCATTGTGATTGTAGCGCCAGATTGAACGCTATAGACTGCCGGACCAAACGCTATAGACTGCTGTACTAAATATTGCAATAATAAATGAAATGCCCCCTCCAATCCTCTCCGCCTTTCTCTATATATTGCGACAGATCTTTCACACATTATAAAGTTTATTGCACAGGCTGATTACACGCAGACTCATTGAAATCCATTCTGTAGACATGATACAGCTTCTATCCTCACATCTATAGTGCAAAAAAATGATAATAGTGCTTTACAGAGAAGTTTAACCGTCAATATAGTTGTCTGCTCCGAAGAGCTTACAATCTTAAGACATAAGGCTGGATTCACAAAGCTTTAACACAAGTATCTTTATTTTAGCAAAGTGACGGTTATTTTCAAATCTTATTGGATTCTGCTAAAAATAACTGTCACTTTTTTTGAAACAAAGTATCCTTTTCCTGGTGTGTTCATTTTGTGAACCTGTCATGGGAATGAAATGATAAGGTTGGTGTAATAAGTCAGCAGCAGCCAGAACGAGATGTCAGCGGGTACCTCTCATCTTCACGAGAGCTTCGAAAAACCAAGGAGGTCTCCTCATGATGACTCCCAACAGCCCCTAAATAGGTATTGGGTTGTGGTGGTCACCAGGACAATGTCAGTAGTTTCAAAGTGGACCTGGTGCCTAAATGTTTTTGCTCTCCCCCCCCCCCTTTTTTTTTCTTTTAACTACGTACTTAAACACCGTTTCAATTTGTCAAGACATTATTCCAACCCCTTGCAGATGTGCCACAGGGCCACCACAGAACTTGAGGACTGTGGCACAGCTGAGCTTGCACCGGGTTTCCTGGCAGTCCGCGCACAAGCGGGGTTTCCCACACATGTGCAAAGACTGCTAACACCAAGGTCCAAAACCTTCCCTATCTTTGGGCATGCGTGGAAAATCCACAGATGCACTGACAGGCTCTGCCAGGACCTGGAGGCCAAGCAGAGCCTTTCTGCGCATGTGCAGTAATGGCAGTGCCGGAGGAGGTGGCTGAAGTTTCCGATTCAAATCTTCCTCACTCAACTGAAAATGTGTTTTTGTGTCTGACAGGAATTGGGGCTCTTCGTTGGGGGGCCAAAAGTGCATAAGACATGGACACAGAAGGGTTCAACCTCTCCCCAGTCTATCCAAAACAAGATGCAATGTTTCGGGTGGAGAATGTGGGCGACCTCAGCTTCTTCTCACTCCCTTCAGTGTAATTCCAAGTTCAGTTGGAGCCACCAATTGGGGGTCAAAAGGGCATTAAAACATGACACATAAGGGTTGAAACCTTCCCCGTTATATAACCAAAACTAGAAACAATGCTTCAGATGGAGAATGCAGGCAACCCCAGCTTCTTTTCACTCATTCAGTGCTGTTACAAGTTCTATTGGAACCACCAACAGACCCTCCAATTGGGGGTAAAAGGGGCATAAAAACATGACGCATAAAAGGGTTAAACCCTTCCCAGGTATATTCAAAACTAGAGACAATGCTTCAGATTGAGTGATAAACAGCTGGGGGCACCCACATTCTCCACCCAAAACATTTGATCTAGTTTTGGATGGAAAGGTTTGCACCCATCTGTGTCATGTTTTTATGCCCTTTTGGCCCCCAATTGGAGGGTCTGTCGGTGGCTCCAATAGAACTTGTAAGCACTGATTGCGTGAGAAGCAGCTGGGGGTGCCCATATTCTTTACCCAAAACATTTGATCTAGTTTTGGATGGAATGGGGGGGGGTTGGACCCATCTGTGTCCTGTTTTTATGCCCCTTTCACCCCCCATTTGGAGGGTCTGGCAGTGGCTCTAATAGAACTTGTAACAGCAATGAATGAGTGAGAAGCAGCTGGGGGCACCCACATTCTCCACCCAAAACATTTGATCTCGTTTTGGATGGAATGGGGGAGGGTTGAACCCATCTGTGTCATGTTTTTATGCCCTTTTGGTCCCCAATTGGAGGGTCTGTCGGTGGCTCCAATAGAACTTGAAATGGCACTGAACGAGTGAGAAGCAGCTGGGGTTGCCCGCATTCTCCTTCAGTGTTGTTACAAGTTCTATTGGAGCCACCGACAGACCGTCCAATTGGGGGCCAAAAAGGCCTAAAAAGATGACACAGATGGGTTCTACCCTTCCCCATTCCATCCAAAACGAGATCAAATGTTTTGGGTGGAGAATGCGGGCGCCCTCAGCTGTTTCTCACTCATTCATCAGTGCTGTTCCAAGTTCAGCTAGAGCCACCAACACAAACCATATACGAGTCATCTTTCAGCCCCCACAACCCTTGTAGATGGGTTTGGACTATCAGTGGAGATGAAGGTGAAATTCCAGACCACAGGAGCAGCAGAGTCACGGAAAAGCTATTTTAGGGAAGAAACACACAACCAACCACCGGCCCAAATCTGCAGTCTGAGTAGTGTTAAGACTGATTACCAAGACATGGTTTTGAGGTCCTTCATTTGATGGTAGTATTTATTAATAACAAGCTAATCCCCAATTTGCTGGAATAATGTTGCACCGAGGCCACCCAGAGGCAACCCATGCTGACCAGGGACCTAACACCAGGCCCAGGCCTTATCTGCTCAGCAGGGGCTGCCTGTGGGTGGCCTCAGCACAGCATCATTCAAGCAGAGTGCAAAGGAATCCGGAGTCAGTCTAAATCCCTCCCCTGCTTACCCCCCTCCCCTCCCTCTGGGCATAGCTCCACCAGTAGAGTAGAAGGAGGGACAGGGGTACTGGCTGTGAAATGTCCTATTGGACCCTTCACATGTGCAATACGAGTGAGATTTTCCCCAGGAACTGCAGTAGGCGGCACACTCATTGGTATTTGCAGGATACTGGGGAGGGGCATGCATCACAATTTTCAGGGGATGGGGTGGAGAGGGACAGGCATAGGGGGTGCTTAAAGTGTATGGGGAGACCAAGCAGGCTGTATGGGGCCCCATGATTTCTACTTGTGCTCCTACGATATCCACTCCTAATTGGATTAAACAAGAATTGATTCTGGGATGTGGACACTGGAGGCCGCCATCATGGACTAGACTTTAGGATTGTTCGTTGGTGATGTCACTGATTCCTCACCATCTGGTTGGCTATCTTCATGTCTTAGGTTCGCTTGTGCCGAGTTGTTGGAAATGGTACGTATTGAGGGGTCCAGTCGTTGGGAGTGCACAGAGAAGACACATGATGTGTGTAGTGGGAGGCGGCCTCTAGAAATTCAGGAGCAGCAGGTAGCGCATACGGGCCTGGCTCTCCTTGTAGACGAGGTATTCGCTCTGACTGAAGTACGAGTCTTTGAATTTAGACATTTGTATTGGTGGTCCTTGAGGGACAATGATTTTCCGCCCATCCAAAGTCAGCTCATAATCCTTCTTGGGGTCTATAAATCAATCATAGAATAACATAAAAACCGGATAGAAGGATATACACCATTATCAGCAACAATGTCCTATCTACAGAACCAAAGAAGGGTCTTAATGTGCCCAATACAGTGACAAGCAGCAGCTTTGTCCTCGGAACCCAACCCCCATGACATACTTGCCCCAGGACCCCTCATTTCAGGCCTTTTAGTATTTGTGACCTAAAGTATATTTATAGACAACAAAAAACAAATAAAATAACTCTTAACAAAATCAAAAGGTACATTTAGAGGTCTATGTATAGATATGGTAAAACAGCCACACAATCAGGATGAAAATTGCCGCATTTTCTCTAATATGTGTAGTTCCTATATCATCAGTGCCACCTAGTGGCCATAATTAATTTTTTTTTTCCAGAAACACCTCAATCATATTGTGGCCACTAGATAGTATAGGAACCCAGTACTGTGACAGGGTTGTCCAGCACCCAGGGCATGGATCCAGAATTGCACCCCCCCTCCCCCGTTAATACAGGTCTTAGAATGGGTGTACCACCCTGTGTCTGTTCTTTGCCTCCTTACTAGACTGTGCCCGGGGCAGCTGAGCCTCTTGCCCACTCCTTTGTCTAGGCACCCCCATGGGAGCCACACATAATAGAGGAAGTACATCATTTTTGTCCTAATTGTGCTGATTCTTATCATATCCGCACAGTAAACATTTTACACATAGACCCCTAAGTGTACCTTTTAATGTATTTTAGAATCATTACATTGGACTTTTGTTGGCTCTGAATATACATTGCTAAAAAAAAAAAAGGAACGAACACTTTTTAATCAGAGTACAGCATCAAGTCAATTAAAACTCCTAGAATATTGATCTGGTCAGTTAAGTAGCAGAGGGGGTTGGTATTCAATTTCAGCTGCTTTGGTGTTAATAAAAATAACAACAGGTGCACTAGATGGGCAAAAGTGAGACAACATCCAAAACAGGAATGGTTTTTCAGGTGGAGGGCACCTGTCCCTACTCCTCTTTTCTGACTGTTTGTCACTAGTTTTGCATATGCCTAGGGTCAGTGTCACTACTGGTAGTATGAGGCCATATCTGGACCCTATAGAGGGGGTCAGTGTCACTACTGGTAGTATGAGGCCATACCTGGACCCTATAGAGGGGGTCAGTCACTACTGGTAGAATGAGGCCATACCTGGACCCTATAGAGGGGGTCAGTATCACTACTGGTAGTATGAGGTCATACCTGGACCCTATAGAGGTTACACAGGCAGTCCAACTCCTCCAGGATGGCCCATCAATACGTGTCATTGCCAGAAGGTTTGCTGTGTCTCCCAGCACAGTCTCAGAGCATGGAGGAGATTCCAGGAGACAGGCAGTTACTATAGGAGAGCTGGACAGGGCCGTAGAAGGTCCTTAACCCATCAGCAGGACCGGTATCTGCCCCTTTGTGTCAGGAGGAACTGGATGAGCACTGCCAGAGTCCTACAAAATGACCTCCAGCAGGACACTGGTGTGAATGTCTCTGACCAAACAATCAGAAACAGAGTTCATAAGGGTGGCCTGAGGGCCCAATGTCCTCTAATGGGCTCTGTGCTCACTGCCTGGCACCGTGGAGCTTGATTGGTATTTGCCATTGAACACCAGAATTGGCAGCTCCACCACTGGCACCCTGTGCTTTTCACAGATGAGAACAGGTTCACCCTGAGCACATGTGACAGACGTGAAAGGGTCTGGAGAACCCATAGAGAACGTTATGCTGCCTGTAACATCGTTCACCATGACCGGTTGGGTGGTGGGTCAGTGATGGTCTGGGGTGGCAAATCCATGGAAGGACGCACAGACCTCTAGAGGCTAGACAATGGCACCCTGACTGCCATTAGGTATTGGGATGAAATCCTTGGACCCATTGTCAGACCCTACGCTGGTGCAGTGGGTCCTGGGTTCCTCCTGGTGCATGGCAATGCCCGACCTTATGTGACAAAAGTATGCAGCCAGTTCCTGGAGGATGAAGGAATTGATACCATTGAATGGCCCCCACACTCACCTGACCTAAATCCAATAGAACACCTCTGGGACATTATGTTTCGGTCCATCCGACTCCGCCAGGTTGCACCTCAGTCTGTTCAGGAGCTCAGTGATGTCCTGGTCCAGATCTGGGAGGAAATACCCCAGGACACCATCCGTAGTCTCATTAGGAACATGCCCCGACATTGTCAGGCATGCATACAAGCATGTGGGGGCCATACACACTACTGAGGACCATTCTGAGTTGCTGCAATGAAATTTCAGCAAAATGGACTCGCCTGCTGCATGATTTTTTCACTTTGATTTTCGGGGTGTCTTTGAATTCAGCCCTCTGTAGGGTGAATTTTCGTTTCCATCAAACGATGTGGCATCCATTCCTTCCTAACACATTACCCAGTCCATACCAGTATAGATCCCAACACATTACCCAGTCCATACCAGTATAGATCCCAACACATTACCCAGTCCATATCAGTATAGCTCTTAACACATTACCCAGTCCATACTACCCAGTCCATACCAGTATAGATCCTAAAACATGACCCAGTCCATACCAGTATAGATCCTAACACATTACCCAGTCCATATCAGTATAGAAATCCAGCATGAAATTTTTCCCCATTGAGATCTGATGTGTTTTCAAAGTGTTCCTTTCATTATTTTGAGCAGTGTATTTTAGGGCAACCAGAAGATTCAAATTCATAAATTGCCCAAAAAGGCTGGAAATGAGGAGTTCGGGGGGAGGGGCTATGTATAAAACCCTGGCTGTGCAGATATGATAAACATCCGCACAATCAATGCAAACATTACCACATTTTCTCTAATATGTGTAGTTCCTATATGGTCAGTGCCATCTAATGGCCACACTGCGTTTTTTGTTTTACAGAAATCAGGAAGCTAAAATGTGTCATGGCCACTAGGTGGCAATGACGATCTAGGAACCACCCATAATAGAGGAAGTACAGCAATTTTAGTTCCGTTTATGATATTTGTCCAATCAACACAACAAACATTTTATACATAGACGGTTTAGTTTTGGATGCAGTAGCAGAAGTACTAGAAAGGACTATAACCCCATTCAGATTTTATTGCGGTCTCGCTTTCATAGTGTCCTGGTAACCATTTTTTACCAAAACAGTCACCAGAAACATAAGTAAAAGGGACATTTTCCAAAGGGGACACCTGGTGACAATGAAAAAGGGGATTTCCCATTACTTTGGAGAGATTTCCTCCCAACTCTTGCTGGGTCTCTGTGACAGGGAGTGAGGGGGAAAAAATCCTGAAAGGGGTTCTTACCTTTTCCTAATATATCCAAAAAAAAAAAAAAAACTTGTTTAGACTTTGAAGATCACCTAAACCTTCTTACCACCCCACCAAATGTATTTCTGAAATATATAGAGTGGCCTTGAAGGCATTAATCATCCGGGGTCACAGCATTTGGTCACATGAGCTGTGTTGAAGGGAAAGATTACCCAATCAGAACCCTCAACCTTTCCTTTGGCAGAAAGTATGGAATCCCAGTAGTTTGCTCCCACAGCAGCACTTTCTCCACTTTAAATACAACGGATAAGGAAGAGATTTGCTAATCCTCACCTGGCTCTGTGATCCCGCGCGCCACCACGCTGTGATACCCCGCGGGGGCCTTCTTCAAGGATGGGTCATCTCTGGTGATGTGGTACTCCTCCCCCAGGGCCACTTCATTCAGGAACATGATTCCGAGGGACTTCGAGGTGCAGCCAACTGCGAGAGAAGAAAACAGATCACGGTTGTGAAATCATCAATTCACGTTTCAAATATCTACCATACAATGGTTAGCTCTGTAATCTTGCAGCATTTTGCCCTGGGTTCAGTTCACTACCAGTCCCCAGTTGCATTCTTGGGAATGTTGGGTATGACAACTGATGGCCATAGAGGGAAAAACTCTCCTCATCCAAAAAGTCTCGCCGGCCCACAGCTGCACTTTTGGCTATGTTGGGTATAACAGCCAAAAGTCTAAGGGGAAAAATTCTCCCCATCCAAAAAGTCCTACCAGCCCACAGTTGTACTCTTGGCTATGCTGGGTATACCTGCCTACATTTGTAGGGGGAAACCTGTCCTCATCCAATAAGTCCCACCAGCCCCCAGTTGCACTCTTGGCTATGTTGGGTATAACAGTCGACAGCCATAGGGTGAAAACTTTCTTCGGTCAATAAGTCCCACCAACCCACAGTTTCATTGTTGTCTACAGGGCTGCTGTTAGAAATCGCGGGGCCCCATACAGACTACCTGGCAGGGCCCCCCCCCCAAGAAAATATTAAAGATATATTTAAAATTACAACAAAATCACTATTACCAGACACAAATAACATAACTCACATAATTCCTGCTAAATCTAAAAAAAAAAAAAAAAAAAAAAAAAAAAAAACTAGGTTAATAAATAAAAATGAAGATGAGATGAAAAAAAAAAAAAATATACAGGCTGGGCAGTTGGAGCTCATGGATCAGAGAGACAGAGGGAGAGAAACAAAGTTACAAATCAACTCCTGAGCAGAGATAACATTAGAGCCAGTGCTGGGAGGGGGGCCATACAGGAAGGGGGATTAGTGAGGGACAACTGTCTTTCTCAGCAGATAAAAGCCGATATCAGGGAGAGGGACAGATCAAATTCAGGTGCTGGAGGAAGATTTCTGTATTTGTTGTCCATCACTAGACCCCCTCCCTGTGTGGGCCCCCCTGTGTGCTCGGGCCCCCTACAAGAGGGCTGGTGGTCCCCTCCTATCAGCGGCCCTGGTTGTCTATGTTGGATATAACAGCCTATAGCTGTAAGGGGTAAGCTCTCCTCATCCAATAAGTTCACCCAGCCCACAGTTGCACTCTTGGCTGGGGCTGCGATGACGTCACTCCCGCGCATGCGCGCAGGAGTTATTTTCCGGCAAGCTCGCGGCGGGCACTCTGAAGGTCCCCCCCCGGACCTTCAGAGTGCATGCGCCGCTCGCGTGAGCGGCTGCATGCACTGCAAATATCTCCTAAGCCGCGCCGGTTTAGGAGATATTAATTGTACCTACAGGCAAGCCTTATTATAGGCTTACCCGTAGGTAAAAGTGTAAAAAAGCGGGATACTACCGCTTTAAGGGGGTGAAGTTTTAACTCTTTGTAACCTCTAACAAAGATCCTCATGGAGTTTACACAGGGATTAGACTCAGGACTCCGGCAGGTGAACAGGGTGGCGGGGGGATCATTTTAATCAGTGAGTGGGAAAGGCTGTCAGAGATCCCGTCACTCCAGGATAGACAAAGCAGAAGCTTCACTTTAAAATTTTCCACCATCTTACCGTATCCTGCAGATTTACTGTTCTCCGAGGCGAAGTAGATGCCTCTGCCCACACGTCCTCCTGAATGAGGCATTATACGCAGGCCGCTTTTCAGGATGGCTGCCACCACTGCTACGTTGGTGCCGTGCCACAGCAAGCGCCGGTTCTCAATGTCCTCATGCTCTTTGAGTCTTTCTTCCTGCGGTATTAAGAGATGCAAAGAATGGCAAATTAGAAATAAAAGGAAAAGACCATCCCGGGGACTCGTTACAATATAACATTTATAGAGATATCGACTGCCCAAGGTGTCCCAACTTAATCACTGAAGTCTCATAGAAGCAATAATGTGTTATAATCATTTTAAAACATATTCAATCTTGTTAAATGTGCAGCTTTAAATAAAATGATACTGATATGAAGAACCTTGTTCAGATTCTTCCTGTTATAGGGTGACAACGCTCTGGCCCTGTCTCCTAATTGTGCTCCTGTGTTGTCACCCTGTCACATGCGTCGTCTGGTGGTAAAAAGCAGTTTTGAGGCCCATTGACACAAACCCACAATGTAAAGTATGACTGACCTCCAAGTCTCGCTCCACGCGCCAGACATTCAGGATTTTCAGCGACCTATAGGAGGGTCCGGTATTCTTCACATAATTATCAATCACCTTAGAGAATTACAAGAGACGTTACATTTATAGAAGCCCAAGGCTTTCCCATCACCACATCCTACTAAATGTAAAGAGCTCTGCGCTGAGGTCCCAGGTCTGTACACCTGCTGTGCCCATTATGAGGGGTTCCCACCATCCCTGTGCCGAGTTCCTGGGTCTGTACACCTGCTGTGTCCATTATGAGGGCTTAGCAGTTAATTCTCCTATTATAATCTAGGACTTACATATGGAAATAACATTTAGGCATGAATAACCTTCAGCGCCTCAAACAACATGCTATGATTGATAGAACTCTTTTACATAAAACCGGTTTCAATAAAAGTCTAAGGTCCCATTGTCCTGAGCCCTTGGTTCTCTCACTCACCTTGTACTCATCCGATTTAGGAGCTAGTAAGTTGAGCTGACACTTCAATAGCTGATAATCCACATCCAGGGGGTGGGGGACCTCTTCCAGTTTGGATTCCTGTTCCTGCTTCACCTTGTCGGCCTGCAGAGTCTGAGCCAGCTCAATGTCTGCCAGGACCTGACGGAGTAATGGAAGTATTTAGAGGGGAACAACATGGCTAACAATATTCTGTGTATAAAATAAACCCCGGTACCAGTAGCATGTCCTTCTTGGCTTGCAGGACCTCAAGGCTGTCGATAATAGGGGGTGTCTGGCGTCCGAAGTTGTGTGGAATGATTGTATAGAAGCGGGAGGAAAGGTCGCTCAGCTCCGGCTTTTTGGCTTTTCTGTCCAACGCGGCCTGCAGGTCCTCCAGAGCGCCGAACCCCTTCGCTATCTGTCCCTTGCTCAGCTTCCCTAGCGGCATCTTCTTTATGTCTGCAACACAAAGAGGTCCCCTTTATTCAGCACCCTTCACAATTTATGTCTAACCATAGAGCTAGTCCATAAAGGCAAGTTTGCTTTATCTTCATCTTCTGCTTCTTTTACTTTAAGGCTTTTATTACCAAAGGAAGGCAATAGAGCTAGCTCTTACTCTACCAGAGATGGTGAACCTTGGCACCCCAAATGTTTTGAAACTACATTTCCCATGATGCTTATGCACTCTGCAGTGTAGTTGAGCATCATGGGAAATGTAGTTCCAAAACATCTGCGGTGCCAAGGTTCCCCATCACTGCATCTAGACTCATCTGGATGGTGCATGGTCAAAGGTTGCGAACAGGACCATCACACCAACACCTCCTTAAATTGATGGTGTTCATGTTCCTCCAGTGAAGGGTCCTCCTAATACTCCATCATACAAAGACACTGTAGACCCTTTTCACTATGACTGTCCCCTATGTAAAAAGTCAGCTCTGTAAAGACATGCTGCAACCAGATTGGTGTGGAGGAACTTGAGTGTCCTGAACAGAGCTCTGACCTCAACCCTACTGATCACCCTGAACAGAGCCCTGACCTCAACCCTACTGATCACCCTGAACAGAGCCCCAACCTCAACCCTACTGATCACCCTGAACAGAGCCCCAACCTCAACCCTACTGATCACCCTGAACAGAGCCCCGACCTCAACCCTACTGATCACCCTGAACAGAGCCCCGACCTCAACCCTACTGATCCCCCTGAACAGAGCCCCGACCTCAACCCTACTGATCCCCCTGAACAGAGCCCCGACCTCAACCCTACTGATCATCCTGAACAGAGCCCCGACCTCAACCCTACTGATCATCCTGAACAGAGCCCCGACCTCAACCCTACTGATCATCCTGAACAGAGCCCCGACCTCAACCCTACTGATCATCCTGAACAGAGCCCCGACCTCAACCCTACTGATCATCCTGAACAGAGCCCCGACCTCAACCCTACTGATCCCCCTGAACAGAGCCCCGACCTCAAACCTACTGATCCCCCTGAACAGAGCCCCGACCTCAAACCTACTGATCACCCTGAACAGAGCCCCGACCTCAACCCTACTGATCCCCCTGAACAGAGCCCCGACCTCAACCCTACTGATCCTCCTGAACAGAGCCCCGACCTCAACCCTACTGATCACCCTGAACAGAGCCCCGACCTCAACCCTACTGATCCTCCTGAACAGAGCCCCGACCTCAACCCTACTGATCATCCTGAACAGAGCCCCGACCTCAACCCTACTGATCACCCTGAACAGAGCCCCGACCTCAAACCTACTGATCACCCTGAACAGAGCCCCGACCTCAACCCTACTGATCACCCTGAACAGAGCCCTGACCTCAACCCTACTGATCACCCTGAACAGAGCCCCGACCTCAACCCTACTGATCACCCTGAACAGAGCCCCGACCTCAACCCTACTGATCACCCTGAACAGAGCCCCGACCTCAACCCTACTGATCACCCTGAACAGAGCCCTAACCTCAACCCTACTGATCATCCTGAACAGAGCCCCGACCTCAACCCTACTGATCATCCTGAACAGAGCCCCGACCTCAACCCTACTGATCCCCCTGAACACAGCCCTGACCTCAACCCTACTGATCACCAATGGTGAGCAAGGTCTTTTATTTTTGGTGCCCAACATGAGGCCTGATATAGGAGTCAGGTCTTCTCATTCAACATCAATACCTGAACTCATAAATGGCCACAAATTCCCACAAGTACCCTTAAAAATGTTGTGGAAAGTCTTCCTAGAAGGGTGGAGGATCTTATAGCAAAAGACATATGCTATAGACAAAGGGGTGCTACTCCATATTAATGGCTATGGGATGGGGGGGGAGCAACTTTAGGTAAATGGCCATGGGGAAGGGGGGGAATCTCCATGTTAATGACCGGGGGGGAAGCAACTCCATGTTAATGACCCCAGGGTGGGGGGGGGGGGGGCTTCTCAGTGGGAGTAAAAGGATGGTATAGACACAAAGGGGGACAACATTATTTTAATGGCCATGGGCTAAGGGAGGAAATTCCATATTAATGACACAGAGGGATAGGTAACTCCATATTAATGGCCCTATGGGAAGAGGGGGGGGGGGCAATTCCATATTAAAGTGGTTCTAAAGCCCCAATTTTATTCCTAATAATAAACACATCATACTTACCTGCTCCGTGTAATGGTTTTGCTACTCCATATTAATGGCTATGGGATGGGGGGGGAGCAACTTTAGGTAAATGGCCATGGGGAAGGGGGGGAATCTCCATGTTAATGACCGGGGGGGAAGCAACTCCATGTTAATGACCCCAGGGTGGGGGGGGGGGGGGCTTCTCAGTGGGAGTAAAAGGATGGTATAGACACAAAGGGGGACAACATTATTTTAATGGCCATGGGCTAAGGGAGGAAATTCCATATTAATGACACAGAGGGATAGGTAACTCCATATTAATGGCCCTATGGGAAGAGGGGGGGGGGGCAATTCGATATTAAAGTGGTTCTAAAGCCCCAATTTTATTCCTAATAATAAACACATCATACTTACCTGCTCCGTGTAATGGTTTTGCACAGAGCAGCCCAGATCCTCCTCATCTTGGGTCCCCCCTGAGGCTCCTGGTCCTTTGCCCTTATTGAGTGCCCCCAAGAGCAAGCTGCTTGCTTTGGGGGCACTTGTATGTGCCTTCTCCCGAGCCACCTCTGTGTGTCTGTGGGACACAGAGTGTGGCTCAGGCCCGCCCCCTGCTCCCTCCTCACTGGCTTTGACAGTAGCGTGACCTGCTGTGTCCCAGCCAATGAGAAAAGTCCCAGGAAAGCCTTGGCTCTCATGCACATCGCTGGATTGGGCCTAGGTAAGTATTAGAAGGGATGCCGGGGGGGGGGGGGGGGGGTTGCACACTGAAGGTTTTTTACCTTCATGCATAGAGCCACTTTTTTGACCATGAGGGGGGCAACTTCATATTAATGACAGGGGAGGCACCTCCATATTAAAAGGCCATTTGGGGGGGGGGGGGCAGCTATATAATTACCATGGTGGGGGGCACTCCATATAAAAAACTATTCCTACTACTTCCTCTTTAGGTTAAGGGTTATTCATTTATAAAAAAAAAAAAAAAAAATAGTGGTCTGGGAAAATGCCACATTATGGTCACTAGATAGAGCTGAGGATATGATCCTCAGAGCCATCTAGTGGTTATAACGTGGTACTTTCTGGAACCACTATTTTTATGAGAGATTAACATTCGATCTGGAGAGGAAATAGGAAAATATTAATTTTTCCCCACAGAATAAAATGTACCAGCAGTCCTAGCCCTTCTGGAGAAAAAGCTATGCAATTATTTTATAAATACATCCCTAGCTGTTATAGACTGGGGGCTGGCTTCCATGCACCTCTTTTAATCCTTTTCAATTTGTTACATCCCTAGCTGTTTGCTTCATATGGATTTGTCATTAATTGTATCAATTGATAAGTAGCATAAATGTCTCTAATTTTCTCTCTTTTTTTTTTTATGAAAAAAAGGAGGGGGGGGGGGGGGCTTCTCCATTTACCCATTTTTATTATACAGGATTTATATAGTGCCAACAGTTTGCGCAGCGCTTATTTACCCAGATTCATGGTCTGCATGGCCTCCTTGAACATGTCGCTGCTGAAGATCAGGGTCATGAGATCCTGGGTGGGTTTGTCCAGGGAACATGGCTTCACCTTCTTTGACACGCCGTCCACCGTATCCACCTGGGGGGGCAGAAAGATATACCTTAGCGGTCAGTATAAAACGTGGAAGTTGTACACATTCAGTCAACAAATCAATGAACAAACCCCCATCCAGCACCCAAATATAGTCACCCTGTCTATGATTGGTTGTGGGGATATAGAAAAAAAAAAAAAAAAAATTGGTAGAGATGTTGTAGGTCTCTTCTGCCAAAAAGCTTCTTCCTCCCTTCCTCTTGCAATTTTTTAATGCCTTCGTGACTGGCCCTCACAGGGAGGGGGGGGGGGGGTCACATGATTGGGAGCCCATTCCGCTGGCGGTTGGTGACAGCTTAGGCAGTGTGCTAAGAGCGCGCAATGTGCGCCCTCTCAGCATACAACTTTAGGCTACCGTGGATGCATATGTACAGTGGCTGAGCATTACCCCCAGTCATTAGAAGGTTAATAAATGTGAAGAATTTATTAAAAATATATAGCAAATGTGCTGCGCTAATGTAAAATGACTATAGTTTATAAACCATAGAAATATCATAAGAAAGAAAAGAAAAAGAAAGAGAAGAAAAGAAGGAAAAAAAAAAACACACACCACAACCATACAATCCCATATACACAATCCTATACCCTCCCCAACCATACAATCCAATATACACCATCCTATACCCTCCCCAACCATACAATCCCATATACACAATCCTATACCCACCCCAACCATACAATCCAATATACACCATCCTATACCCTCCCCAACCATACAATCCCATATACACAATCCTATACCCACCCCAACCATACAATCCCATATACACAATCCTATACCCACCCCAACCATACAATCCCATATACACAATCCTATACCCTCCCCAACCATACAATCCCATATACACAATCCTATACCCTCCCCAACCATACAATCCCATATACACAATCCTATACCCACCCCAACCATACAATCCCATATATGCAATCCTATACCCTCCCCAACCATATAATCCCATATACACAATCCTATACCCACCCCAACCATACAATCCCATATACGCAATCCTATACCCTCCCCAACCATACAATCCCATATACACATTCCTACACCCGCAGTTGATCCAGAGGAAGGCGAAATACTGCGGCAGGCTGGCCCCCCTGCACGAACCACGTCGCTCACGCTCCTGCCCCCACTCAGCAGCGGGGACTCAGATGCACGAGTCAGGCAGCTCTGATTGCCGCCTGGCATCCGCGATCGCTCTCCACTGAAAGAGAAGAACGGTCAGCTGTTGTAAACACATCTGACCATTCTTCTCCCTGGAATGATCACAGAGCGCCTGTGATCCTTCTATATAGGATCACATGTCTCTATGGTCATTTTACAAGCCCCGCCCCCATACAGTTAGAAACCCTCCCCTAGGCTCCTCGGTCAAGGACTTCCCCTCGGCTGCTGACTGGACCACAAAGAAGTAGCTGGTGACCAATAATCCCAACACTTTGTGACAATTCTAAGTCCACCTACCTTGACCATGGCCTCTACATTGTCCTCGCCCTCCTCATCGTCATGCTCCACCTCGATCATGGTGTATTTTCCAGCGTGCGCAGTGAAATTCTCACGATCTGACCAGTTGTTCTTCGTCTTATCCTTAAACTTCTTCTCAAAATCCTTCTTGGCAGAGGCTAGATCTGCGAAATAATTTGGCTTGTTCTGGCCGATCTCCCCCTGTAATGAGAGGAGAATGATGGTCAATTGACAGACCAGGAGCAGTTTTTGGAGGATAGTCACCTGGCCAGGTGAGTTCAGCTTCCTAATTACTTACCTTTACAGGAAAGCTTATGATAGGCAACCATTCTCAGGGTTTCTGTTCCTGCATGCTTGTGGTTTATATTTCCATTACTCTATTATATATAGATCTGTAGAGCCTCCCTCTAGAGCAGGGGTCTTCAAACTTTGGCCCTCCAGTTGTTCAGGAACTACAATTCCCATCATGTCTAGTCATGTCTGTGAATGTCAAGAGTTTTACAATGACTCATGGGATGTATAGTTCCACAACAGCTGGAGGGCCGCAGTTTGAGGACCCCTGCTCTTGTGGTTATGTGTATTATAAGCAGCGCGGTCAGCAACCCTACTAGACATCAATTACCCTCACCGCTTGTTTATTCAGTCTGAAAAGAATGGTAGACTTGCAGCGAGGGAGCAAAATAGCAAAGCACAATCATTGTGCTTTGCATCACATCTACATCAAAAGGAAGCAAAATGTAGAAACATTTACACTATAGGGCCAAGGGTTGGAGTGCTCCAAACTAAGGTGAAAGACACACCTTTCTCCTGCGCTCAGAAAACGAGGCTCCCCGACTGCTCTTCCCACAGGACTTTGCAAAAGGAGTCTCAGATAGCTATGGTCTTGCTGCCCTAAAGGACTGGGGCAGTCCAACAGTAATGCAAACAAAAAACACAAAAAGGGCGCACCGACCTAGCGCATTATCCTCAATAATGGTTTTATTGTTGGAACATAAAAATGGCTACTCACAAACGGAGATGAAATCAATCATATCGGACTCAGAAACTTGAGTGTCAGAAGTAGTCCATACGAAAGTCCATTGTCCTATTAGGACGACGGCTGACGCGTTTCGAGGCCTACGCCTCTTTCTCAGAGCCACCTGAGGAAGAGGCGTAGGCCTCGAAACACGTCAGCCGTCATCCTAATAGAAGTAGTCCATACGAAAGCCCATTGTCCTGACACTCAAGTTTCTGAGTCCGATATGATTGATTTCATCTGTGTTTATGAGTAGCCATTTTTATGTTACAACACTAAAAACATTATTGAGGATAATGCGCTAGGTCGGTGCGCCCTTTTTGTGTTTTTTGTTTGCAAGGGTTGGAGGGCACCTGGCCATCATAGCTGGATGTGCTTGTTGAAACCCAAGGGTACCGGAGGGTAGGTGCAGGGCACTAAACCCAAGTTTTTTTTTTTTTATAGGCATTCGAAAATCTTTAGTTGCCTTGGTTAGGCAATTCCTCACAAAACAGGAGTCTTCCCAGTCAAGGAGGGTCACCAGGCTTGAGTAGTCTATAACAAATACATCGAATGAGAACCCAAGTATGTATTACATCGGTCTTTAAATGCTGAAAGCGCAACCACTAAAACACATTGGTTCTTTGTGGTTGTCCTTTTGCAGGTCAATAAAGTCAATATTCGGACTCTCATTCTGTGTGTGTTTGGGGGCTCCTTCCGATTTTGGGGGGGGGGGGGGGGAATTATACAAGCTTGTTGGGCATCCCATTTCAAAATCATGGCCAATTGGCCATTTCTATAGGGTTATCTCCCTTTGCAGCTTCCACATCCTCTACTCCTCTGAAGGTTTTCCACAAGATTTTGGATTGTGTCTGTGGAAAGTTGTGTCCATTTGGAAGGTCAGGGGGTGATGTTGGATGGGAAGACCTGGCTCACCTTCACATTCCAATCCTTCCCAAAGGTGTCAAGTAGGGTTGAGGTCAGGAATCTGCAGGACACTCAGTTTTTTTCAGCGGCATCACTAGGGGGGGCAGAGGCGGCCATGAACCCCCAACATTATGCTTTGTCCCCCAACAGAATCCCAGGCACCTCCTGCTCTGGGAAAGCGGGTCGGTATGCCCAGATTGCGGGATCCCGAGCCACCATCCCTGTGAAGAACAGAGTCAGCACTACAGGAAGCTTCCTGTATAGTTCCAGTTCCTGTCACTGGTGAAGTGATACCAAATGTACTCCGCCTACGACAGACATAGGAGCGATACAGGAGGCATCGGCTCCGCTCTCTACTGCAGCCGCATGCTTCCTCTTTTTTCACCTGGTGATTAAGTCTGTTGTTTATTTAAGAGAACAAACTGTCCTCCACCCTCCTGAGGAGTCAAGGTGTGCAAGGGAGAAGTGTGCATGTCCATACACTATAGTCTGACAGAGCAGACAGAGGGCCCAAGCCTCTTAGAGTGGTTAATTCGTTGCATGGCTGCAATTAGTTTACATAATGATGCCACTGCTGACCTGTTTTTGGAAGAGGAGGTTCCAAGGCTCCCATTCATAACCTTGCTGCTTTACTGTATACAGGACACCTAAGTTTCCTCACACCAAACTAAGTCTTCATGGTGTTTGCTTGCTTTGATGGTACTCACCACACGGCCCCAGCGATTCCAGGTGACGTATTGGGGTGGTTTACTGTCAGGGCAATGGAGAAGTTGGATGATGTAGAATTTATTGTTGTTGTGCCCAATGTTGGTTTGGTTCAGCATGCAGTCATAGTCCTCAAACACCTGAAATAAGGACCAAAAACGTACAAAGTTAGGTGACGGATGATGCGATAAATCGGGTGAAGTAACAGCCATGATCTGCCTGCATTGCACAGAGAAGAACAGAGACTTGCTGTCATTAGCATGTTGGTGGGGTGAAGGGAGAAACCAGGCAAGCAAACTATAAGCAGAACAAACTTTAGTGGCATTTTCTTTTTTTCTTAGTAGGGGTGCCTAAGTGAATACCCACTTCTGAATGGGGGAGGGGCGTCTGTACTGCAGGGTCTGTGCTGGGGAAGAAAGGGGGGGTCTGTACTGAGGGGTCTATACTGGGGAGTAGTGGGGGCCCATCCGGTGGGGGCGCAGGGGTGCCGCGCCACCCCCTAGTCCATGCGCCCGACCCCTAATCTACATGCAGGGCGGCGGACGCATGGATTCCAGCCAGAGGCTCTAATTGGCTTCAAAAAGGGCAGGCTCGGGGCATAGAGCACTGCTCTCAAAGCCCACTCAGTTGTGTGACATTAGCGAATATTTACTAATATATTACAATCAGGAAACGGGCTCTAAATACCGATTGGCTGGGAGTCCCAAGACCTGATTGGCCATGAGTCCTAACTCCTGATTGGCCGGGAGGAGAAGCGACCGCCGGAACTCGGGAGGAGACGCAGGTGGCAAAGCCGCCACCTGTATGGGGTAAGTGCAGGGGCTGGCGGGGGCCTGACAGGCGATCGATCAAATGATGGGGGGGTTATGTGGTTTGGCTGACTGGGGGGCTGTGGGCTGCCCCCCCAAGAAAATTGAGCTCCAGCCGCCACTGCTGGGGAGGAAGCTCTATTGTACTGGGGGGGTTGACTATCCTGAGTGGTCTATACCGGGGAGGACATTCTGTTGTACTGGGTGGGGGGGGGGGGGACTGTCCTGAAGGGTCTGTATTGGGGGTGACTGTCCTAAGGTGCCTGTGGTTTGGAGGGGGAGCTGCTCTGTGAGACAAACATGGGTATCAGATCCCTACCCTCCTCACTAATTCGTAACAAAGGACTGGCCACTCTCACACCACACTGCCATTTAAGTGCCACTCTCCGCTGCACCCTGCACAAAGATTTTCCAGCTCGCTGGGCCATAATCTAGGTGCCAGCAGCCTAAAAGTGATTGTCACTGGGCTAATTATTAAGCAAATAACCCTTTAACTGCCACCACCCCCATTTTTTTTGGGACCAAGCAGGAGGAAACTTGTAATTTTAGCAATACCAAATTATGATTTTAGAATAATCGTCTGTAACACACACACACACACACACAGGTATGTTCATAGGCAATTTATCCTATACAGTAGCACTCTTCAAGAGAAAGGTTCTTTGTTTCCTTGCATTAAGAGCTAAGGGACACTTTTCAAAATAAGGTTTTAATAATGACAAAGTCCACAATTGGTGCAAATAAAATATTTATCGGAAAAAAGGTGTTTCAAAGAAATGAATACATAATTCAGCAACAGAGAAATAAGGTAGAATAAAGGAGGAAGGATACTTGCAATCAATGTCCTGGGTGTTATCAAAGTTCAGTTGATGAGCCAGATGTTATCGGTTCTCAAACTTTGACAGATGTTCCTGATTTGATGGTAAAGGAGAACGCACAACTGTCTTGGCATCTCCCTTTTTCTCTGGGATCAAAGGAGGTGTTGACAGATGCCGCTGACCAATAAAACGTCTAAGGAGATTCCATGGGCTGTCCTGGGTTTATGACAATATCATGTCTCTTGCACACAGTTTTATACCACTATTCATATCTTTGAATATGTATGGGTTGCATTCTTGAAAGTAATACATTATTGTTCAGCATTGAATTTCGCACCCAGGGATACTAAACACAGGGTAGCTCAGATAAACTTGTCACCCAGGGAATATCTGACAGCTATCTTCCCTTCTCTATGTGCTAGTGTAGTCATGTATGACCTTGATTCGTTCAATATGACATTCCCCATTCAAAAATCTACTTAATATTATTGTGTCATGTTCCTGTCTAAGTCTATGAATTGTGTGTGGATTTGTTAAGTTTTGAATTTGGCAGAGGTCTCTGAAGGGTCACTTCTGGCTCTTATTGCCTTTTACGATCCCCATTAGTTATGGGTATCCTTTTATGGCATGCTATGTATACCTAATGGACGTGGTCATAGTTTTACGATAGGACAGCAGAAACCGACATCCTTCCAGGACTCAGTTAGCTGTTTCCAGCTCTGCACAGGTCTAAGCGCTGGTTTCTGAGGTCTTTGGAGTAAGACTTGAGGCTCTTTTGAAGTGTGCTAAAGTTAAGCCTATTAATTCAATGAATTAAAGGAGGAGGGAGGGGGTAAGATCGCTGCTGCAATGTGTAACTGTTCTTCAAGACTGCCATGGCTGACCTTAACAACATGGCTGCAAGCTACAGCTTTTCGTGTGTCCAGTATGTGATATTATCACACTCTGCATCAATGAAAAGGACTGTGCTTTGTTTATATAAACAAACCAGGGAATGTGCACCCAGCACAGCACTCACCTCGTATCCGGTACCTCTGCTCAGCGAACATGCTGAGTCTATCTTGGCTTTCCCTTTCTTCCCAGAAGCAGCTTTCAATGCCTCTACAGCGCTCTGAAAGCGGTCAGGGGGAGGGGCCTGAATCTCCTCCTCCTTAATTTCCTCTTTGACTTTTGTCTTTTTGCCTCTCTTGGTGCTCTGGGCCTGGGTTGCTGCCCTCCTCTTGGGTGCCATCTTTGTATGTTGTCTCTGCAAGAACACAGGAGGAATGACAAACTCAAATTATTGATTATAGATTTCCTGCATTTACTTATCTATTGTACCAATGCAAAAAAAAAAAAAAAAAAGACGGTCAAGAAATGAGAGTAACAAGCAGTGGTGGCTGGTACATTGGGGGCACAGGGGCGCCGCCCCCCTATACATGCGTTCGGCCCCCTAATCTACATTTCTGGGTGCCGGATGCATGGAGTTCAATGGGGCTTTTTTTAGCATGTGATTAGAGCCAGAGGCTCTAATGGGCTAAAAAAAAAAAAAAAAAAAAAAGTGAGACCTGAGACCCGTTTCCCGATTGACCGAAAGGAGAAGCCATGCCATTGGCCATGGAGGAGGAGGGAGGAGATGAAGAAGACAGGGGGGGGGGGGGGGGAGAAGCCGAAGCCGCCACCGTCGCCGTGTGCTGCTGCTGCCTGCCCTTCCTCCACATATCCAGGCAGGGCGAGTGAGCCGGCGATGGGGGGTAGGTATGGTGTGCAGCCTGGTAGTATGGTGCGGTCTGCCTGATGCCCCCCCCCCCCCCCCCGTCCCATGGAGCACCAGCCGCCACTGGTGACAAGTTTAATAGTTGGCACAGAAGTAGCCAACACGCTCCAGGGGCTCACCAGTCCCCCTTCATCCAGGCTTGTTGTGCAGAATAAAAGACTATGTAGCAGAGGGGACTAGGAGGATATGGTTAGAAAGAATGTAATAAGGTGCGTAGGAGGGCTTGTATAGGGTGCCAACCAAAAAGATGGCATATTGTGTTTTCTAGGACAAACAAGGCTTTCTTTTGGCGATATTGTCTGGCAAAAATGATTGCATTTTTTTTATGCAATCCTTTATGTAAACTTTTCCAACTTTGATCAGAGTAAGGGCTCTTTCACACGGGCGGTCCGATCAGATCCGCCTGTCAGTTTTTTTAGGCGGATCTGATCGGATCCTCCATGCAGCTCTATGGGGCAGCGGATGTCAGTGGAGACACCTCCGCTGACACCCGCTGCCATCCGCATCCGATCCTGTGCTGAAATCTGGACGGATGGAAACCCTATTTTTCCATCCGTTCAGTAATCGGAGCGGAGCGGATCTGATGAGAGTGGACAAGCGGTCCGCTCTCCTCCGATCCCCCATAGAGGGCAGCGGGTGCTGAGACACCTCCCTCTCCGCTCTGCATGCGGAGACGGAGCTGTCATCCGCCCGGCTCAGCGGGGATCGCGGATCGATCCCCGCTGAGCAACACGGATCCGCCTGCGGAGGCGGACCGTGTGAAAGAGCCCTAAGTTTAAAGAAAACAGTGCTACTGTAGATACAATGTATACATTTTATTCTGTTATTTGTCCTATTTGAAATGAAACTAAAATGATGGATCTGACACAAAGCAATGCAAAGTTATTTACAAATTTTATAAAAAGGGGTTTCCCAATGTTTATATATATATATATATATATATATATATATATATATATATATATATATATATATATATATATATATATATATATATATATATATATATATATATATATATATATATACACACACACACACACACACACACACACACACACACACATATATTATACATATACACACACACAGAATATCTCACAAAAGTAAGTACACTCCTCACATTTGTGTAAATATTTTATTCTATCTTTTCATGTGACAACACTGAAGAAATGACACTTTGCTACAATGTAAAGTAGTGAGTGTACAGCTTGTATAACAGTGTAAATTTCCTGTTCCCTCAAAATAACTCAACACACAGCCATTAATGTCTAAACCGCTGGCAACAAAAGTAAGTACACCCCTAAGTGATAATGTCCAAATTGGGCCCAGTTAGCCATTTTCGCTACCCGGTGTCATGTGACTCGTTAGTGTTACAAGGTCTCAGGTGTGAATGGGGAGCAGGTGTGTTATATTTGGTGTTATCGCTCTCACTCTCTCATACTGGTCACAAAGTTCAACATGGCACCTCATGGCAAAGAACTCTCTGAGAATCTGAAAAAAAGAATTGTTGCTCCACATAAAGATGGCCTAGGCTATAAGAAGATTGCCAAGACCCTGAAACTGAGCTGCAGGGCAGTATTCCAACATGATAACGACCCCAAACACACCTCCAAGATGACCACTGCCTTGCTAAAGAAGCTGAGGGTAAAGGTGATGGACTGGCCAAGCATGTCTCCAGACCTAAACCCTATTGAGCATCTGTGGGGCATCCTCAAACAGAAGGTGGAGGAGCGCAAGGTCTCTAACATCCACCAGCTCTGTGATGTCATCATGGAGGAGGGGAAGAGGACTCCAGTGGCAACCTGTGAAGCTCTGGTGAACTACATGCCCAAGAGGGTTAAGGCAGTGCTGGAAAATAATGGTGGCCACACAAAATATTTGGACATTGTCACTTAGGGGTGTACTCACTTTTGTTGCCAGCGGTTTAGACATTAATGGCTGTGTGTTGAGTTATTTTGAGGGGACAGCAAATTTACACTGTTATACAAGCTGTACACTCACTACTTTACATTGTAGCAAAGTGTCATTTCTTCAGTGTTGTTGTTAAGTGTTGTTATCGGAGCCATCGGAGGCGGTCCTCCCCCTCTTTAGGCAGGAAGTCGAGTGAGGGCAAGCTGGCCCCCACTTGACTATGGCCTTGGAGGACCAGAGTGACTTCATATGTCGCTTCCTCCTTACGGCCTTAAATGACCCGTTTTTTTTTTTTTTTTTTGCTTTTTATTGTAGATGTGAGGTCTTTTTGACCCCAGATCTCACATTAAAGAGGACCTGTCCTGCTTATTTCTATTACAAGAGATATTAACATTCCTTGTAATAGGAATAAAAGTTATCGAAAATTTTATTTATTTTTTTTTTTTTTCCGTAAAGTTTATTTAAAAAGGGGACAGTGTAAAAATAAAAAAGGTAAAATAAATAAATAAATAATAATAAAAAAAAGTAAAGCGCACCGTCCCTCTGAGCTTGCGCGCAGAAGCCAACGCATACGCAAGTTGCGCCCACATATATAAACGGTGTTTAAACCACACATGTGAGGTATCGCCGCATTCGTTAGAGTGAGAGCAATAATTCTAGCCCTAGACCTCCTCTGTAACTCTAAACTGGAAACCTGTAGAAATATTTAAAAATGTTGCCTATGGAGATTTATAAGTACCAATGTTTGTTGCCGTTCCACGAATGTGTGCAATTTTGAAGCATGACATAGGTATCTATTTACTCGGCTTAACATTATGGAACAAATTTGGGCTAACATTACTGTTTTGTTTTTTTATAAATACTGTGAAAAAAAAATTTGCATTTCAAAGACTGCTGCACAAATACCACGTGCCAAAAAATATTCCCATGATCCCCATTTTATTCTCCAGAGTTTATTCTCCTTTGCTTAAAAAAAAAAAATAAAAAATAATACAGATTTTAACAAGTGTCAGAAATAGGCCCGATCCTTGTGTTTTTATAGAATAAAATTAATCAAATACCATTACCATTCCCTGTTTAGTCCTTTACTCCTGCCCCAATCTCCAGACAGAATGGAGCCCACCAATCACCAGGAGTATAGATAGTATTGGATAGATACCTGTATAGATAGTATTGGATAGATACCTGTATAGATAGTATTGGATAGATATCTGTATAGATAGTATTGGATAGATACCAGTATAGATAGTATTGGATAGATACCAGTATAGATACCAGTATAGATAGTATTGGATAGATACCTGTATAGATAGTATTGGATAGATACCTGTATAGATAGTATTGGATAGATACCTGTATAGATAGTATTGGATAGATACCTGTATAGATAGTATTGGATAGATATCTGTATAGATAGTATTGGATAGATACCAGTATAGATAGTATTGGATAGATACAGTGTTAATTTCGTCGACTAAAACTGAATAAAACGTTTTCGTCGACTAACATAATTCAGATGACTAAAATACGACTAAAACTAAAATGGCATTTTAGTCAAAAGACTATTAACTAAAACTAAATGGAAATTTTCTGCCAAAATTAACATTTGCATGCTCAAAGCTTAGTACCATAAATAACATATTAGATTTTTCACTCCAGGACCAGCAGTAGTATATAATGAGTTTGGAAATTGTAGAGAAATGCTTAAATAATGCATTACAAATTACAATTGAACTACACCCATTAGATTATAGATGACTAAAATGAGTTTTAGTCGACTAAAATGTAGGACATTTAGTCGACTAAAATATACTGGAGTTTTAGTCGGCTAAATACGACTAAAACTAAAACACTTGCAGAAGACTAAAATGGGACTAAAACTAAAATGCCATTTTAGTCCTAAGACTAAGACTAAAACTAAATTGAAATTTGCTGCCAAAATTAACACTGGATAGATACCAGTATAGATAGTATTGGATAAATATATGTATAGATAGTATTGGATAGATACCAGTATAGATAGTATTGGATAGATAGTATTGGATAGATACCTGTATAGATACTATTGGATAGATACCAGTATAGATAGTATTGGATAAATATATGTATAGATAGTATTGGATAGATACCAGTATAGATAGTATTGGATAGATAGTATTGGATAGATACCTGTATAGATACTATTGGATAGATACCAGTATAGATAGTATTGGATAAATATATGTATAGATAGTATTGGATAGATACCAGTATAGATAGTATTGGATAGATAGTATTGGATAGATACCTGTATAGATACTATTGGATAGATACCTGTATAGATAGTATTGGATAAATATCTGTATAGATAGTATTGGATAGATACCAGTATAGATAGTATTGGATAGATACCTGTATAGATAGTATTGGATAGATACCTGTATAGATACCTGTATAGATAGTATTGGATAGATACCTGTATAGATAGTATTGGATAGATATCTGTATAGATAGTATTGGATAGATACCTGTATAGATAGTATTGGATAGATACCTGTATAGATAGTATTGGATAGATACCTGTATAGATAGTATTGGATAGATACCTGTATAGATAGTATTGGATAGATACCAGTATAGATAGTATTGGATAGATACCTGTATAGATAGTATTGGATAGATACCTGTATAGATAGTATTGGATAGATACCAGTATAGATAGTATTGGATAGATACCAGTATAGATACCAGTATAGATAGTATTGGATAGATACGTGTATAGATAGTATTGGATAGATACCTGTATAGATAGTATTGGATAGATACGTGTATAGATAGTATTGGATAGATACGTGTATAGATAGTATTGGATAGATACCTGTATAGATAGTATTGGATAAATATCTGTATAGATAGTATTGGATAGATACCTGTATAGATAGTATTGGATAGTATTGGATAGATACCAGTATAGATAGTATTGGATTTCTTATCTTGTGGATCGGTTTTGAGCGTCTTTCTCTGTATTTAGATTTGCTGTTTGCTCTCTGGGTGTGTCCGGGGAATTTTATTCTTAGTGCTATGGCAACGGAGAGAATGCCCAAAAGACGTTTTCCCCACATGTGACCGGTCATAATAACTGACGCCAAGATGTCATCACCTGACACCAGAAGAGAAATGTCTGTTTGTTATCGTTGTAGCTCCGGAGAAATTCTTTAAATATCTGTAACAGAAACCGCGGTGCGAGTTTTAAAAAAAAAAAAAAACCATTGTGAGGTTTATCTGGGCATTGATTATAGAACAATACACCTCCTGTCACACCAGAAAAACCTGTTCCTAAGCCGTTGCAATAAGTGCAGTCCACCTGTATGATTATTTATTGTACATCCAGGCTGCTACCAAGGGCCGGATGTATGTGGAGGCCATGGTCTGATTGGAAACATTTTCTAGAGATGCGACAGGTCCTCTTTGAATTGAACTGGTAGGTAGGTCAGTGATGTGAAGCCGCCTCTCATGGTGGCAGTCAGAGACTAGAAGAAGTGTGTGGCTCACAAGGAATAAAGAGTGGATGGGGGGGTCAGCCTGGATTAAGGTGGAGGGAAGATCGGGAGCACTGAGCCCCTAGTTCTGGAAGGTGTACCTCTCTGGTGATTGGTGGGCTCCATTCTGTCTGGGGGTTGGGGAAGGAGTAAAGGATAACCAAACAGAGAATGGTAATGGTATTTGGTTAATTTTATTCTAGTTGTTGGTTTGTTTTTGTTTTTTTCAGGCCCCTTTCACACCTGTGCAACTTGTCATGCAACGTTGGACATCAGTCGTTGGACATGTTTTCCTATGATAACCATTCATATATGCACAACCTAAAGTTGCAGCAACTTCAAAAGAATTTCATGCCTTTGGTCTGATTTTCATGCAACTTGAGGGCCATAAACTTCAATGTCCACCCTCAAAAGTTGCATGAAAGTCGTACAATGCAACTTGTGTGCAACAGTTGTCCATTAAAACTGGTCAAAGCCAAAGTTGTACCCAAATTGCACCCACCCAAAGATGCATTCCAAAGTCGGTGCAACTTGGAGTCGTACAAGTGTGAAAGGGGCCTTAAGGCTCCAGTTACACTTGTGCGACTTGTCATCCAACTGTGGACATCAGAGTTGCGGGACAAGTCGTTCCCCATGTTGTCCTATGATAACCATTCATATATGCATGACTTAAAGTTGCAGCAACTTCAAAAGAAGTTCATGCAACTTGAGGGTCATAAACATCAATGTCCACCCTGAGAAGCTGCATGAAAGTCATACCTGAATGTTATACAATGCGACTTGTGTGCAACAGTTGTCCATTAAACTGGTCAAAGCCAAAGTCGTACCCATATTGCACCCATCCAAAGTCGGTGTATTCCAAAGTCGGTGCAACTTTGGAGTCCTACAAGTGTGAAAGGGGCCTTAAGGCTCCAGTTACACTTGTGCCAGGGGCGTAACTACAGGGGTTGCAGGGGTTGCAATCGCTACCGGGCCCCATGCTCCAGGGGGCCCGGTAGCAAACCAGTGGGTGAACTTCTAGGATCTCAAAGGTCACACTTGCGACCGGGCCCTGGCATTTCACCACTGTGGGGAGGCCCCAAGATTGCAGGAAGGGGGCCCACTGCAGAACTTGTGAAAGGATCCTGATGCGGGACCATAATAAAAGGCCATGCAATGAGATTAAAGAGCCCCAGGATTAGTGGGAAGAGCCCCGGGCTTGAAGGGAAGGGCCCCGGCCAGGGGGGCCCTTCATGGTTTCTTGCATCGGGGCCCTGAAGGTTCTAGTTACGCCTCTGACTTGTGCGACTTGTTATCCATCTGTAGACATCAAAGTTGCATGTTAAGTTGTTCCCCATGTTTTCCAATGATAAACATTTATATAGGCACGACTTAAAGTTGCAGCAATTTCAAAGAAGTTCATGCACTACTTTGGTCTGACTTTCATGCAACTTGAGGGCCACAGGCTTCAATGTTAACCCTCAGAAGTTGCATGAAAGTTGTACCTGAATGTTATACAATGAAGCTTGTGTGCAACAGTTGTCCATTATCAATGGTCAAAGCCAAAGTCGTATGCAAGTTGCACCTATCCACATTTGCGTCAAAATTGCACCAAAGTTGAACTCTAAAGTCAGCGCAACTTTGGAGTCATACAAGTGTGAATGGAGCCCCAGTGTGAATGGAGCCCGAGTGTGAATGGACCCCCGAGTGTGAATGGACCCCCGAGTGTGAATGGAGCCCCGAGTGTGAATGGAGCCCCGAGTGTGAATGGAGCCCCGAGTGCCGGTTCACATTAGTGCGATGGCAGACATGACATGTGATTTGCACTGCATATCACATGCGATGTGATTTCAGCCATGCAAAACTATATGGCTGGAATCGCATTGCATTTGCGCCAAAATGGTGCAGGACCCTTTTTTTGGTTGGCACTGGAATCGGATCGCACCTATGCAATCCAATTCCTGCACCATTTCACAGTTCACACTGCGATCTGCAAACGAATCTGGGGTGTCATTAACTTTGAATTGGCACCCCCAGCAATTTGCAGATTTTTAGTGTGAACCACTGTGCTATTCTGGTGCGATGCAGGAACCGGCACTGAATCGCAGGGTTTCCCGCACTGCACCAGTGTGAACCGGGACTAAACCATTTCTATACACTGATCAACCATAACGTTATTACCACTGACATTTAAAGTAAATAACATTGATTACGATGGCATCTAAAAGGGAGTGGCATATATTAGGCAGCAAGTGAACATGTTGTCCCTGAAGTTGAGGTGTTGAACGCAGAAAAAAAATGACATTACGGTTTGCTGTGTATGGGGGCCACGTAGCTGCAGACCGGTCAGGGTGTCCATGCTGACCCATGTCTACAGCCAAAGGAACCTACAACGGGCACGTGAGCCTCAGAATTTGAGCACCGAGCGATGGAAGAAGGTGGCCTGGTCTGATGAATCACGTTTTCTTTTACATCATGTGGATGGCCGGGTGCGTCACTTACCTGGGGAAGAGGTGGCACCAGGATACGGTGTGGGAAAAAGACAAGTCGGCAGATGCAGCGTGATGGTTTGCGCAATGTTCTGCTGGGAAACCTTGGCTCCTGCCATTCATGGAGATGTTACTGAACACGTCCCACCTACCTGGCCAAGTACTCAACTTCACAGAAATGATATTCCCTGATGGCAAGGAGGATAATGCGCCCTACCAAGCTGCACCAATTGTTCAAGAATGGTTTGAACACAAGAACGAGTTTCAGGTGTTGACTTGACCTCCAAAAGCTCCGATCTCAATTCAATTATTGAGCACCTGTGGGATGTGCTGGAAGAAGAAGACTGATCCATGGAGGCCTCACCTCCCAACTTAGGCCTCTTTGACACGGGCGCTCCGTATGTCCGTATATCACCCCATCCGTTTGCGGGTGATGTACGGACATAATGAATGTCAATGGGATTGCGGATGACCATCCACTGACATCCGATTTGCGTCCTTTCAGTTCTGTTCCATTTTTTGGAACGGAACAGGACCCTATTTTTCCTCCGTTTAAAAAATGGAAAGGAAGCAAAATCGGATGTCATCCACTGACATCCACAATGCCCATAGACTTACACTATGTCCGCATATCATCCGCAAACGGATGGGATGATATGTGGACATACGGACCGGATCACATAAAAAAAAAAAAAAAAAGTGCCGGAGCGGATCGCAATACGGTCTGCTCCGTGTGAAAGAGGCCTTACTTCGGCACTGCGTGACTTTAACCACTTTAGCCCCGGAGGATTTGGCTGCTCAAAGACCAGGCTCAATTTTGCGATTCGGCACTTCATGATTTTAGCGGACAGCTGTGTGGTCGTGCGACGCTGTACCCAAATGAAATTGACGTCCTTTTTTTCCCACAAACAGAGCTTTCTTTTGGTGGTATTTGATCACCTGTGCGATTTTAACTTTTTGCGCTATAAACAAAAAAAGAGCGACAATTTTAAAAAAGTAACAATATTTTTCACATTTTTTTTATATGAAATTCCCCCCCAAAAAATGTAAAAATCTAATTTTTTTTAAACATTTTAGACCAATTTGTTTTCTGCTACATATTTTTGGTAAAAAAAAATCGCAATAAGCGTATTTTGATTGGTTTGCGCAAAAGTTATCGCAGCTACTAACTACAGGAAATTTATGTAATTTTTATTGTTTTATTTTTTAACTAGTAATGGCGGCGATCTGCGATTTTTTTTTTCTGGGACTGCGACATTGCGGCGGACAGATCGGACCCCTGACTGACATTTTTGACACTTTTGGGGGGGACCAGTGACATTACTACAGTAATCAGAGCTAAAAAATATGCACTGTTACTGTACTAATGACACTGGCAGGGAAGGGGTTAACTTTTATTGGTGATCAAGGGGTTAATGTATGCCTGGTGCTTACTGACGTGTGTGGGGGGAGGGGACTGAGTGACACAGGGACAGATCGCAGGTTGAGCTATGCTGAACCCTGTAATCTGTCCCTGCCTGTCACTTAGGAGATCCGCCCACTTTGTTTACACAAGCGGGCGGATCTCCTCACTCGATCCCCGACGATCGGGGAAGAGCAGCGGGGATCACCGCCTCTCCTCCCCTGGCCCGACTCCCGCTGTGTCTGAATACAGCGGGAGCGAGCCTCCGGCGGCGCGCACGCGCCGCCCACAAGGGGAGGAGTCCAGTGACGTAGGTCTATGTCGCTGGACGATAACGAGCCACTTTGCCGCAGTACGGTCAACGTGACCGGTCGGCAAGTGGTTAAAGGATCTGCTACTGATGGCTTGGTGCCGGATATCGCAGCATCCCTTCACAGGTCTAGAGGAGTCCATGCTTCAATGGGTCAGGCTGTTTTGGTGGAGAAACGAGGGCCTACTCAGAATTAGTTGGGTGGTCATAATGTTAGGGCTGATTGTTGTATATACAGATATGAATCCCAAACAAGAAGTTACCACTTATTTATTTTTTTCAGTTCATAAAGACAAACAAAGTAACGATTTCAAGCATTCTTTGCTCTTTTTATCATGTGAGGCTCCAATCCATTGCTGTTATTTTGTATCTCTTTATGGATTGAATAGGAAATGAATGGTGTGCTATCTCCATGATTGGGACTTCTATGCAATGGAGGTAAAATGTGGTTACAGGGGCGTAACTACAAGGGTTGCAGGGGTTGCAATTACAACCAGACCCAATTCTCCAGGGGGGGCCTGTGTGGCTCCCCTGTACACCTGGATAGGAGGGGCGGCGGGGGCGGCATGTAGAGAAATCTCTGTCCTCCTTTTTCCTCCTGTAGCTGCAGGAGGAAAATGGAGGAGATTGGTTCCTCTGTATTCTTTACCAGCTCCTTCCTTTTCTGAATGGACAGAGTCATAGTCAGTGACATTGTAAAAAAATAAAATGATAAAAAAGAATACAATACAAAATAAAAACTACTGACACCAGTGGGTGAACTTCCAGGATCACAAAGGTCACACTTGTGACCGGGCCCTGGCATTCCACCACCGTGGGGAGGCCCCAAGATGGCAGGAAGGGGGCCCACTGCAGAACTTGTGAAAGGGTCCCGCTGCGGGACTGTAATAAAGGGCCCCACAACGACAGTAAAGGGCCCCAGGATCAGTGGGAAGAGCCCCAGGCTTGAAGGGAAGGGCCCCGGCAAGGGGTCCGGGGTGCCCACCAGGATTTCTTGCACCGGGGCACTTAAGGTTCTAGTTACTTCTCTGCGTGGTTACATGGTCACACTACAAGCCTGTGCGGGTACAAGTGCGGCTCCCTATGGGTATATATATACGTGTGTGTGTGTGTTATATATATATATATACACGTTCTGTAGGTTGGGATCCATGGATCAGAATTGTTTTTCCAGCACATCCTACATGGATCAAAGGTGACAAAAATGGAACAAGGATTTTTTTAACTTCATTTTGCAGTTGGCAGGTTTTTCACTATACTGAGATTCAACCAGCCTTAGGCTTCTTTCACACGGTCCGCCTCCGCAGGCGGATCCGTGTTGCTCAGCGGGGATCGATCCGCGATCCCCGCTGAGCCGGGCGGGTGACAGCTCTGTCTCCGCTTGCAGAGCGGAGAGGGAGGTGTCTCAGCACCCGCTGCCCTCTATGGGGGATCGGAGGAGAGCGGACCGCTTGTCCGCTCTCATCAGATCCGCTCCGCTCCGATTACTGAACGGATGGAAAAATAGGGTTTCCATCCGTCCAGATTTCAGCACAGGATCGGATGCGGATGGCAGCGGGTGTCAGCGGAGGTGTCTCCGCTGACACCCGCTGCCCCATAGAGCTGCATGGAGGATCCGATCAGATCCGCCTAAAAAACTGACAGGCGGATCTGATCGGACCGCCCGTGTGAAAGAGCCCTTAAAGAGAATCTGTCACAAAGCAAACCCTCTTGCATCATCCCCATTCCTAATCCCTCACAGGAAGGAAGGATGGAAAGCTTATCAGAGGAAGAACCTTCACCCCTCTCCTACATATTTATTACTGACAATACAAATATACTCCTCCTCTACTACCGCTATAGAGATCACATGACCTCTTATCTCTTCCTACACCCCTCCACACCTCGCAGAGTCCAATCACTGAACTCTGACCTCACTCACTAAATATATATATATACTCATTGTTCCATTCATTCATTGTATCATAAAAGGTATTGCTAGACTTGTATCAGTTTGTTTGCTCTCGTGTTGCGTTTCTCTCTTCATAGTTTGTTTTTCACCAAAAACAGCTTTCCATTAGATCAACTGTATATATATATTCTGTATACGGAGGACTTAAATTTATGTATTTATATATTTTTTATTTTTACTTATCTATGTATCTTTATTTATAATATTACTATGAATAATTTATTTTTATGTTTTTATTTCTATGTATCTTCATCATAATAAGGATGTATTTTTTTTTTTTATGTCAATACATTTTTATTAGGTTTTTGCAAATAAACATAACAAGCAAAAGGACATATGAGAAGAAAAAAAAAGCAAACACTAGCATGTCAGTACAGTATCAAACCACAACATACAAGTATATAATATGCATACAAAAATGCAATAGTGTAGAGATCCCCCAACCACTCCCCTGATCTCTCACCTGTGGTCGTGGGAGCACGTTGGAGGTGGCCCAGCCAACCAACATCACAAGGATGTATTTTTATTGATTTATTATATATACATGTATTTTATGTATATTATAATTAATATTTTTATTATTGATATGATTTTTTTATTAATTAATATTTTTTTTTTTTTACTGTCTTCATTTTTTATTTATTTTTCTATTGGTTGAAATAGAATGTGTCTTTTTTTTTCCTCCTATGTAAGTCTATAACATTTTCACTGGTCACTATCAGCTGGTTACCCAATAATAATAATAATTTACCTTTAACTAATAGGGGCATTTCTAAAAGTATGTAATAAAGAGGACTTGTTAGTATTGTCTCCATGAATAAATTCCTAAAATATCACAATGTACAGCAACTGTATCATATTTAGGGAAAAAAAAAATATATATATATATATAAATAAATTATATATAGGGCCGTCTTTAACCACTTTACCACCGGAGGATTTTGCTGTCTTACGTCCAGGCCACTTTATGCGATTCGGCGCTGTGCAACTTTAACTGACAATTGCGCGGTCATGCGACGCCGTACCCAAACAAAATTTACGTCCTTTTTTTCCCACAAACAGAGATTTTTTTTGGTGGTATTTGATCACCTGTGCGATTTTTACTTTTTGCGCTATAAACAAAAAAAGAGCGCTTATTTTGAGAAAATAACAATATTTTTAACATTTTTTTATATGAAATTCCCCCCCCCCCCCCCCAAAAAAATGTAAAAATCTAATTTTTTTTAAATTTTTGGCCAATTTGTTTTCTGCTACCTATGTTTGGTAAAAAAAATCAGGATAAGCGTATTTTGATTGGTTTGCGCAAAAGTTATTGCGTTTACTAACTACGGGAAAGATTTCTGTCATTTTTGGTGTTTTTTTTTTTAACGCGTAATGGCGGCGATCTGCGATTTTTTTTGTGGGACTGCGACATTGCGGCAGACAGATCGGACCCTTGACTGACATTTTTGACACTTTTGGGGGTACCAGTGACATTACTGCAGTAATCAGTGCTATAAATATGCACTGTCACTGTAAAAATGACACTGGCAGGGAAGGGGTTAATTTTATTGGAGAGGGAGGGGTTAATGTATGCCTGGTGCTTACTGACGTGTGGGGGGGGAGGTGACTGAGTGACACAGGGACAGATCGGATGTTCAGCTATGTCACTCCCTGTCACTTAGGAGATCCTCACTCGATTCCCCGGCGATCGGGGAAGAGCGGCGGCAATCGCCGCTGCTCCTCCCCTGGCCCGACTCCCGCTGTGACTGAAAACAGCGGGAGCGCGCCGCCTACAGGGGGAGGAATCCAGCGACGTAGGTCTACGTCGCTGGACGGGAACGAGCCACATTGCTGCAGTAGCAGCAATGTGACTGGAGGTAAAGTGGTTAATATTGATTGGACCCTGGGCAAATATTTTCTTTGGCCCTCCCAAAACCACTTATTAACTATTTGCAGGCAGTACGGGCTAAAGGGGCAGCTGCTTTGGGCCCCACAACATTGACTGGATCCAGGGCAGCTGCCCCTTTTGCCCTGTGTTAAAGACGGCCCTGATTGATATATATCATATATAGGAAAGCTCCATAGTTTATCATTAAAAAAACATCCTTGAGCTCCAGTCAGCGATTTTGCTTAGGCTTAGATTATGTCATCAGTCTGCTGCAGGCTGGAGGAAGCATTTCCTCAGTCTCCCCTCCCCCAGCAGTGATTAGACTGTACATTGTAATTTGGCAGCAAGGTGAGGGACTGTAGCAGGGGCTGATCAGTATCAGACATTTACATGATTGCATCATCTCTGAGCCGGCATCTAAATCCAGGGAGTAGAAGGTGACCCTGGATGAAGCCTGAACAAAGATGGCGACGTCCATCTGCAGAAAAAATCAGATGAGGGCATTGGGAAAGAGGGTGGGGAAGAGTACAATTATCTCTATGAGAGGTAATAGATACCTGGAAGGGTCACATCAATGCATTACCGAGCATGCTGCACCAAACATGAAAAGTATATCTGATACGGGGTCTTCTTTAAGGGCCCATTTACACATCTGCTTTGCAGTGACACGCACATTACTACACCACGCAGCAATGCTCTCCCCCCTCCCCATGCACAATGCACCTGTGTTACAGTGTGCCATAATGCATGGCAAGGAGCATCAGCGCATTATGCGCAACAGCGCACTGAGGACATGTCACACCGATGACGTCTTCAATGGCAAAACTTTAATCAGCTGACAGGCTTCAAAACATGGCCTTCACACTGCTCCCCCCCTGTCACACTGCCCTCCTTCTCTTGCCACACGCCCCCCCCCCCTCCATCACACTGCCTCCCACTCCTGTCACCCTCCTGGCGCACAGTCCCCCCTCCTGTCCCTCTCCTGCCATAGGGCCCTCCCTCCTGTCATATAGCCCCCCTCTCCTGTCACCCAGTCCCCTCTCCTGTCACCCCCCTTTCACCTGATCCTCCCTCCTGTCACCCTCCGGTTCCCTGGTCCCCCCCCCCTTCTGTCACCCTTCTATCACATGCCCTCCCCCTTCTGTCATATGCCCCCCTCCTATCATATGCCCCCCCTCCTATCATATGGCCCCCCTCCTGTCACCCTCCTGTCACACAGTCCCCCCGTCCTGTCACCCTGCACCCCCCTCTTGTCACCTGGTCCCCCCTCCTGTCACCCTCCTGTCACACGGTCCCCCCTCCCGTCACCCTCCTGTCAACCGGTCTTCCCCTCTTGTCACCCACCTCCCTCCTGTCATATGGTCTCCCCTCCTGTCCCCCCTCCCGTCACCCTCATGTCAACCGGTCTTCCCCTCTTGCCACCCACCCCCTCCTGTCACATGGCCCCCCTCCTGTCACATGCCCCCCCTCTTGTCACCCAGTCTCCCCCTCCTGTCACATGCCCCCCCCCCTCTTGTCACCCGGTCCCCCCTCCTGTCACATACCCCCCTCCTGTCACCCGGTCCCGCCCTCCTGTTACATGCCCCCCTCCTGTCATACGGTCCCCCCTCCCATCACCCTCCTGTCACCCGGCCCTCCCCTATTCTCATCCTTGTTCCACTTATGCCTGTGAGGTCATAGTGAATATTAGCTGAATGTCTGGTTGTGGCTGACATTTGATGGAGCGTCTATGAGGAATCTATGGATACGTGTCAGCTGATGTTTTCTTTCTCTATACCGGTGGGACGCGTCACTCCGCAGCCACCTGTCACAGCATGCAAAACAACCTTCTACATCACACACTGTCCAAGAGTGTGTTGGCTGCCATTATACAACACACAAATCAGCATTCATAGTCCGTGTATTCATCTCTGCATACATTTAAATCTTCCCTCCGGCCCCCCCTTCAGTCAAGCACAGTTGTACCGGCTCCTCTCCTGGACTGAAATTACTTCCTCTGATTTCACTGCACACTGTGAGCTTCTCATAAAGTGAGGCTGCAGCAAGTCAGATAGAGCTCTGCCTCATTTCCTGGCTGGGGATCGTCCAGTATCATCTAGCACTTTCCTCCCCAGCTTGACCAAATGTAATGGGACAATTGGCTGCTCAGCTGTTCCATGGCCAGGTGTGTGTTATTCCCTCATTATACCATTTACAAGGAGCAGATAGAAGGTCCAGAGTTCATTTCAAGTGTGCTATTTGCATTTGGAATCTGTTGCTGTCAACTCTCAATATGAGATCCAAAGAGCTGTCACTATCAGTGAAGCAAGCCATCATTAGGCTGAAAAAACAAAACAAACCCATCAGAGAGATAGCAAAAACATTAGGTGTGGCCAAATCAACTGTTTGGAACATCCTTAAAAAGAAAGAACGCACCGGTGAGCTCAGCAACACCAAAAGACCCGGAAGACCACGGAAAACAACTGTGGTGGATGACCGAAGAATTCTTTCCCTGGTGAAGAAAACACCCTTCACAACAGTTGGCCAGATCAAGATCACTCTCCAGGAGGTAGGTGTATGTGTGTCACCTTCACAACAGTTGGCCAGATCAAGATCACTCTCCAGGAGGTAGGTGTATGTCTGTCACCTTCACAACAGTTGGCCAGATCAAGATCACTCTCCAGGAGGTAGGTGTATGTCTGTCACCTTCACAACAGTTGGCCAGATCAAGATCACTCTCCAGGAGGTAGGTGTATGTGTGTCAAAGTCAACAATCAAGAGAAGACTTCACCAGAGTGAATACAGAGGGTTCACCACAAGATGTAAACCATTGGTGAGCCTCAAAAACAGGAAGGCCAGATTAGAGTTTGCCAAACAACATCTAAAAAAGCCTTCACAGTTCTGGAACAACATCCTATGGACAGATGAGACCAAGATCAACTTGTACCAGAGTGATGGGAAGAGAAGAGTATGGAGAAGGAAAGGAACTGCTCATGATCCAAAGCATACCACCTCATCAGTGAAGCATGGTGGTGGTAGTGTCATGGTGTGGGCATGTATGGCTGCCAATGGAACTGGTTCTCTTGTATTTATTGATAATGTGACTGCTGACAAAAGCAGCAGGATGAATTCTGAAGTGTTTCGGGGAATATTATCTGCTCATATTCAGCCAAATGCTTCAGAACTCATTGGATGGCGCTTCACAGTGCAGATGGACAATGACCCGAAGCATACTGCAAAAGCAACCAAAAGAGTTTAAGGGAAAGAAGTGGAATGTTATGCAATGGCCAAGTCAATCACCTGACCTGAATCCGATTGAGCATGCATTTCACTTGCTGAAGACAAAACTGAAGGGAAAATGCCCCAAGAACAAGCAGGAACTGAAGACAGTTGCAGTAGAGGCCTGGCAGAGCATCACCAGGGATGAAACCCAGCGTCTGGTGATATTTATGCGTTCCAGACTTCAGGCTGTAATTGACTGCAAAGGATTTGCAACCAAGGATTAAAAAGTGAAAGTTTGATTTATGATTGTTAAATCTGTCCCATTACTTTTGGTCCCTTAAAAAGTGGGAGGCACATATACAAACTGTTGTAATTCCTACACCGTTCACCTGATTTGGATGTAAATACCCTCAAATTAAAGCTGAAAGTCTGCAGTTAAAGCACATCTTGTTTGTTTCATTTCAAATCCATTGTGGTGATGTATAGAGCCAGAAAGATTAGAATTGTGTCGATGACCCAATATTTATGGACCTGACTGTATCATGTCTCCACATCCTGCGGTCCTTCCCATTGTCCTATCATGTCTCCACATTCTGACATCCTTCCCATTTTCCTATCATGTCCCAACATCCTGACATCCTTCCCATTGTCCTTTCATGTCCCCACATCCTGACGTCCTTCCCATTGTCCTTTCATGTCCCCACATCCTGCGGTCCTTCCCATTGTCCTTTCATGTCCCCACATCCTGACGTCCTTCCCATTGTCCTTTCATGTCCCCACATCCTGCGGTCCTTCCCATTGTCCTATCATGTCTCCACATCCTGACGTCCTTCCCATTGTCCTATCATGTCCCAACATCCTGACATCCTTCCCATTGTCCTATCATGTCTCCACATCCTGACGTCCTTCCCATTGTCCTATCATGTCCACACATCCTGACGTCCTTCCCATTGTCCTATCATGTCCCCACATCCTGTTGTCCTTCCCATTTTCCTATCATGTCCCCACATCCTGACGTCCTTCCCATTGTCCTTTCATGTCCCCACATCCTGATGTCCTTCCCATTGTCCTTTCATGTCCCCACATCCTGCGGTCCTTCCCATTGTCCTATCATGTCTCCACATCCTGACGTCCTTCCCATTGTCCTATCATGTCCCCACATCCTGACGTCCTTCCCATTGTCCTATCATGTCCCCACATCCTGCGGTTCTTCCCATTGTCCTATCATGTCCCCACATCCTGCGGTCCTTCCCATTGTCCTATCATGTCCCCACATCCTGACGTCCTTCCCATTGTCCTATCATGTCCCCACATCCTGACGTCCTTCCCATTGTCCTTTCATGTCCCCACATCCTGCGGTCCTTCCTATTGTCCTATCATGTCTCCACATCCTGACGTCCTTCCCATTGTCCTTTCATGTCCCCACATCCTGACGTCCTTCCCATTGTCCTTTCATGTCCCCACATCCTGCGGTCCTTCCCATTGTCCTATCATGCCCCCACATCCTGACGTCCTTCCCATTGTCCTTTCATGTCCCCACATCCTGACGTCCTTCCCATTGTCCTATCATGTCCCCACATCCTGATGTCCTTCCCATTGTCCTATCATGTCCCCACATCCTGACGTCCTTCCCATTGTCCTATCATGTCCCCACATCCTGACGTCCTTCCCATTGTCCTATCATGTCCCCACATCCTGACGTCCTTCCCATTGTCCTATCATGTTCCCACATCCTGCGGTCCTTCCCATTGTCCTATCATGTCCCCACACCCTGCGGTCCTTCCCATTGTCCTATCATGTCCCCACATCCTGCGGTCCTTCCCATTGTCCTATCATGTCCCCACACCCTGCGGTCCTTCCCATTGTCCTATCATGTCCCCACATCCTGCGGTCCTTCCCATTGTCCTATCATGTCCCCACATCCTGCGGTCCTTCCTCTTGTCCTATCATGTCCCCCAGGTCCTGTGGTCTTTCCCATTGTCCTATCATGTCCCCACATCCTGCGGTCCTTCCTCTTGTCCTATCATGTCCCCCAGGTCCTGTGGTCTTTCCCATCGTCTTGTCATGTCACCATGTCCCATTCAGAACTGTATAGTTTTGGACCTTATAGTCACCAGAGATGCGCCTATGCAACTTCACCATTTTGTGTCTCCTAATCTCCGGTCACAGCGACATCGCAGATCATTTGTTACCATGTGAGACTTTTTTGACACAATTTAGCACATCAGTTTCCTGTTGCAATCTCTCATTCTGCACCTCTGACAGTTCAATGCTCATTGAGAGAAAGTCTCTGTGATGAAGACATCCGCAGTACCTCCCGTGTGTGAGGGATACATTTCAGGAACAATCAATTGTGTAAGATTGGGATATACAGTACAGATTGGAATTGGATGATTCATACAAAGAACAATTGTGAGTGATTTAAGGGAAGTGACTCGATGTGCGGTACCTTCCAGCTCACTTTTCAGAATTTCCTGTGACGGATGTGAGAGTCTGTAGCGTTATTAACAGTCAGATTTGGTACAGATATGAATGCCAGGATGAGTTCAGAGCCCACTGGACCCAAATGGCAATCACGGCTGAGCGCTTCTCAGGTGGTATGACGCCACCGTCAGAGATAACGGCCAATGGGATCGTCACACTGATCACACAAGAACTCAGGCTGGATCAAGTCTGGATAATGTGGGGGTGCAGAAAAATGGCAGGAGGGCAGAAGATGGAAGGTCATCAGGGCAGGGTACAGGGGGTCAGCAGGGCGAAGGGTGGGGGGGGTCAGCAGCAGAGTGCACTGGAATCGGTAGGGCAGTGTACAGGGGTCAGTAGGGCAGTTTACAGGGGTCAGTAGGGGTGTGTACTGGAATCGGTAGGGCAGTTTACAGGGGTCAGTAGGGGTGTGTACTGGAATCGGTAGGGCAGTTTACAGGGGTCAGTAGGGGTGTGTACTGGAATCGGTAGGGCAGTTTACAGGGGTCAGTAGGGGTGTGTACTGGAATCGGTAGGGCAGTGTACAGGGGTCAGTAGGGGTGTGTACTGGAATCGGTAGGGCAGTGTACAGGGGTCAGTAGGGCAGTTTACAGGGGTCAGTAGGGGTGTGTACTGGAATCGGTAGGGCAGTGTACAGGGGTCAGTAGGGCAGTTTACAGGGGTCAGTAGGGGTGTGTACTGGAATCGGTAGGGCAGTGTACAGGGGTCAGTAGGGCAGTTTACAGGGGTCAGTAGGGGTGTGTACTGGAATCGGTAGGGCAGTTTACAGGGGTCAGTAGGAGAGTGTACTGGAATCGGTGGGGCAGTGTACAGGGGTCAATAGAGGAGTGTACTGGAATCGGTACAGGGGGGTCGTAGGGTAGTCTACAGGGGTCAGCAGTTTGTAGGGCAGTGTATGGGGGGTCAGCAGGGGAGTGTACTGGAATCAGTATGGAAGTGTACAGGGGTTAGCAGGGCAAAGGATGGGGGGTCAGCAGGGGAGTGTACTGGAATCAGTAGGGGAGTGTACAGGGGTCAGCAGGGGAGTGCACTGGAATAAGTAGGGCAGTGTACAGGGGTTAGCAGGGCAGTGTGCAGGGGTCAGCAGGGCAGTGTACTGGAATCGGTGGGGCAGTGTACATCGGTCAGTAGGGGAGTGTACTGGATTCAGTAGGACAGTGTACAGGGGTCAGCAGAGGAGTGTATTGGAATGGGTAGGGCAGTGTGCAGGGGTCAGTAGGGGAGTGCACTTGAATTGGTGGGGCAGTGTCCAGGGGTCAGCAGAGCCTAAGACATGAGTCAGCAGGTCAGAGGACAGGGGTAAGCAGGGGAAGGGAGGAGCAACTGAAACCACCCCAATCCAGCACCCCCCTGGATCTGGCCATGCAGCCACTCATATGTCCAGCAAACAGAGCTGTGCGTCTTTGGCTGGATTTCAGGCCTCCGTCATATAGCGTGTGCTACAGCGTTACCCCCACAGGGATGCACAGGTTCTCCATACAGCCTCAGGCAGGAAGTCCCATTCATGTCAATTAGGAAGAAGCAGCTGCACAGACACAGACGCTGCTCCTACTTTTAGGCTCCATTCACACTTGTGATTCCAAAGTGATTCCAACTTTGGGTGCAACTTTGGCTTTTGACTGTTGCACAACTGTCACATTGATAGCGTTAAGATGCAACTTTTGAGAGTTTGCACTGTAGTCTGCGGCACCCAAGTCGCAGCAAAGCAGTGCAGAAACCTTTTTAAAGTCGCTGCGACTTTAGGTTGCATAGATTTGAAATGCTTACATTGAAATACATGGGCTGTGTTGCGGCTTTGAAGTAAATTACCAAGGTTATGGATAAAGCTATCAATCGACAGCAGTCACCCCGATATTTTTCTTTCAGTCAGCAATTCTCTTTCTCATAAAAGTGATCCAAGTGGCTGATTAGCCACTGGATCTCTTTTAGAAATGGGGGAGGGGTCACCCCCCCCTCCTCCATCACTGCTCGCTGGTGTTTCTTGGGCTTACCGATCCTACCGGAAAGCCCGGGAAACGATCCGTCAGTTCGTGCAGCTGGTCACAGAGGGGAGGAAAGACCAGATCGTCTTTGATCACCTCTATGATCTTGGAGGACCGCAGCGATGTCATGACATCACTTCCTGTCTATGGTGGAATTAAACACTTTTTTTTTTATTTTAAAGCATAGTTAGTAGACGCGATAACTTTTGCGCAAATCGATCAAAATATGTTTATTGCGATTTTTTTTTTTTTTTTTACCGAAAATATGTAGCAGAAAACAAATTGGCCTAAAAGGATGAAAAATTTTGATTTTTACATTTTTTTTTTATTAATGTTATATAGCAGAAAGTGAAAAATATTGTTTGTTTTTTTTTTTTACTATTAATGGCAGCGATTTTTAGCAGGACTGCGATATTGTGGCAAACAAATCTGACACTAACTGACACTTTGACATAAATACAGTAATCAGTGCTAAAAAAAAAAATGCACTGTAACTGTACTATTGACACTGGCAGGGAAGGGGTTAACATCAGGGGCCATCAAAGGGTTAACTGGGAGTGCTTACTAACTGTGTGGGGGAGGTGCTTAACTGGGGGGGAAAGACAGAGATCTGTGTTCCTGCTGAGCAGAAACACAAGGTTTCCATCTTCCTCTGTGACAGACCGCTGTTCTGCCTCTCCTCCGAATGATCGGTGGGTCCTGGTGGACATCGAGCATTCTGGACCTGCTGATTGGCTTGTGCTGTGTCCAATCACAGTGGGAGCGGGGGTCGCTGGTAGCGCGCCACAGACCCAGACCACGAGCCAACATACAGGTACATCGGTTCGCACAGGAGGGCCGCCCTGCCACAGTATATCTGCATGGTGCGGTCCTCAAGTGGTTAAATCCCCCCCCCCCCCCCAATGAATGAATGAATGAATGAAGCCCCATCCCCCGTCAGTCTCTAATGCAGTCATTTGCCACCTGCAGCTGTCCAGGTTATGCTGGGACTTGTAGTTCTGCAGCAGCAGCAGATCCACACATGCACACAATATGATTGGCCGCTATGAGTCAGAGCTGGTGGGGGAAGCGATGAGTCAGTTTGTCGGACTTTACACTCGGAGAATCCCCACCTCTGACTCTGCCAGCTGCCTGCCCAGACCCTCTTAGGAAGAGAGGCCTCATTTCAGGCCTAATGCCCAGAATGTGGAGTGGGGGCCCCCGGGGCCCCGGGTGGAGGCGGCCGAGACATTTCAGAGGAGGAATCGCATTGCTAGAGCTCCCTAGAAGAACGCACTTTCATTTTTGAGTCTTCAGTGGTTGGCCATGGAACTACAAGTCCCAGCACGTCCTGTCACACTCTGTAGGGCTGCACATCAGGCTGGCATCTGCTTGGCTGAAGAACGCCTTTTGTTCTGCATCTGTGCTGCTGCTCTTCTGCGTCCTCTTTGCAGCCACTTCCTCTCTACATGCACTGCAGTGATGGTGACAACAGTGGACCATGCCGTGCGGGGCAGGGACAAGGGGTGGGCAGGAGGGGAAGCTGTGGTATCATGTGAGGTGGAGGGGCACCACAATGAGATGGGGGGGGGCAAAGGGATTTGTGTTGGAGGGGGGAATTTGGGGGGGGGGGCTGCAGGGGGTATGTATTGTTCGAGTTGGGGAAATTTGAGGGGGGAGTGCTAAGAGCAGTGATTTAGGGGGATTGTGTTGGGATGGGGGATGGGGGGGGGGGGGGAGATCCATTCCAGGAGGGGGGATTTGTACTAGGAGGGGGGATTTGTACTAGGAAAGGAGATTTGTACTAGGAAAGGAGATTTGTATTAGGAAAGGGGATTTGTACTAAGAGGGGGGATTTGTATTAGGAAAGGGGATTTGTATTAGGAAAGGGGATTTGTACTAGGAGGGGGGATTTGTACTAGGAGGGGGGATTTGTGCTAGGAGGGGGGGATTTGTGCTAGGAGGGGGGATTTGTACTAGGAGGGGGGATTTGTGCTAGGAGGGGGGATTTGTACTAGGAGGGGGGATTTGTGCTAGGAAAGGGGATTTGTACTAAGAGGGGGTATTTGTACTAGGAAAGGGGATTTGTACTAGGAAAGGGGATTTGTACTAGAAGGGAGATTTGTACTAGGAAAGGGGATTTGTACTAGGAAAGGGGATTTGTACTAGGAAAGGGGATTTGTACTAGGAAAGGGGATTTGTACTAGGAGGGGGGATTTGTACTAGGAGGGGGGATTTGTACTAGGAAAGGGGATTTGTACTAGGAGGGGGGATTTGTACTAGGAGGAGGGGGGATTTGTACTAGGAAAGGGGATTTGTACTAGGAAAGGGGATTTGTACTAGAAGGGAGATTTGTACTAGGAAAGGGGATTTGTACTAGGAAAGGGGATTTGTACTAGGAGGGGGGATTTGTACTAGGAGGGGGGATTTGTACTAGGAAAGGGGATTTGTACTAGGAGGGGGGATTTGTACTAGGAGGAGGGGGGATTTGTACTAGGAGAGGGGATTTGTACTAGGAAAGGGGATTTGTACTAGGAAAGGGGATTTGTACTAGGAGGGGGGATTTGTACTCGGAAAGGGGATTTGTACTAGGGAAGGGGGATTTGTACTAGGAGGGGGGATTTGTACTAGGAAAGGGGATTTGTACTAGGAAAGGGGATTTGTACTAGGAGGGGGGATTTGTACTAGGAAAGGGGATTTGTACTAGGAGGGGGGATTTGTACTAGGAGGGGGGATTTGTACTAGGAGGGGGGATTTGTACTAGGAGGGGGGATTTGTACTAGGAGGGGGGATTTGTACTAGGAGAGGGGATTTGTACTAGGAGGGGGGATTTGTACTAGGAAAGGGGATTTGTACTAGGAGGGGGGATTTGTACTAGGAGGGGGGATTTGTACTAGGAGGGGGGATTTGTACTAGGAAAGGGGATTTGTGCTAGGAGGGGGGGATTTGTGCTAGGAGGGGGGATTTGTACTAGGAAAGGGGATTTGTACTAGGAGGGGGGATTTGTGCTAGGAGGGGGGGATTTGTACTAGGAGGGGGGATTTGTACTAGGAAAGGGGATTTGTACTAGGAAAGGGGATTTGTACTAGGAGGGAGAATTTGGGGGCGGCAGGGGGTATGTATTGTTCTAGTTGGGGAAATTTGAGGGGGGAGTGCTAGGAGAGGTGATTTAGGGGGATTGTGTTGGGAGGGGGGGAAGGTCCATGCTAGGAGGGGGGATTTGTACTAGGAAAGGGGATTTGAAGTGGGGAGAGTAGATGTGTAGAGGGTACATTATAGAGGTACAGGATTTTTTGGGGTGGGGGGGGGGCAAAGATTTGTGCTGAGAGGGAGATTTCAGCAGGGAGGAGGGGAAATTTATGCTTTGGGGGTAAGCTTGCAGATTAGTGCTCAGTGATTTTGAGGGAGATTTTTGCTGACACATAATGCTCATATATCTTGGGGGGGGGGGGGGGGGGATGCAGTTTGCCCTGGGCTGTAGATGACCCTGTCCTGGCACTGATGCCTTGTGTAGTAATGCATGCCGAAACAGCCTTGTAGTCCCCATAGGAATTCCATATGACAGGGTGACAACACAGGAGCAGAATTTGGCAACAGGGACAGAGTGTTGTCACCCTATAACAGGAAGTGCCCTTTACCTTATAACACGACTGTGATGCTGATCTCATGCGGCCTCTTTGCAGCCACTTCCTGTCTCCATGCACTCCAGCAATGGTTGCACGGCATTTCTCAGGGAGGTTTTCCTGATGGTGACAACAAGGGGGCCACGTCTTTGCAAATTGGGCTTGTAGTCACCAATGGAAGCCTGTGTGACACGGTGACAACACAGAAACACCACAGGGAGACAGGAAAGAGCATTGACTTCCTATAACATCTCAGTGTTGCTGATCCCCTGTAGCCTCTTTGCAGCCACTTCCTCTCTACATGCATTGCGGTGCTCCTGGTGGACTTCTGCTGGTGAGGGCTTTCCTGTATAATAGGCTTTATTCTCCACCAGAAGCCAGCGTGTCAGGGTGACAACACAGGAGCACAACTGGAAGAAGGGGGCAGAGCGTCGTCACCCTATAACAGGAAGTACCTGTTATCCTAAGACATCTCATTGTGGCTGATCTCCTGTAGCCTATTTGCAGCCACTTCCTGTCTACATGCACTGCGGTGCTCATGGTGGACTTCTGCTGGTGACAGCTTTCCTGCATAATGAGCATCATTCTCCACCAGAAGTGCTTTTTACAGGGTGACAACACAGGAGCACAATTGGGAGACGGCAGCAGAGCGTTGTCACCCTATAACAGGAAGTCCATCTCAGTGCTGCTGATCCCCTGTAGCCTCTTTGCAGCCACTTAATGTCTCTGTGCGCTCCAGTGATCAGAGTCAGTGTCGGGACAAGGTATGAGCATTATGTGTCAGCAAAAATCCCCCCCCCCCCCCAAAAAAAAGAAGCACCAATCCCCCTCCTCCCAGTACAAATCCGCCCCCTGCTGAAATCGCCCCTCTCAGCACAAATCTTTGCCCCCCCCCCAATCCCCCCAGCTCAAATCCTCTCTCCTCCTAAATGCCCCCCAGCACAAATCCCCCCCCCCCTGTGCAAAATAATTAAAAAAAAATCCCCTTCTAGCACAAATCCTCTACCCCTCAAATTTCCTCTCCAAGCACAAATCCCCCCCCCCTCCAAATTTCCCCCCTTCCAGCACAAATTCCTGTCCCCCACCCCCCCCCCCCCCCACACACACACACAAATTTCCCCTTTTAGCACAAAAACCCCCAATCATTCTTACTAGCACAAATCCCCCTCCAAAAAAGAATATTTCCCCTTTACCATATTACTTTTATAGCACATATCCCCAAATCCCCCCTCCTGGCACTAATCCCCCTCCCAAATCCCCCCTCCTGGCACTAATCCTTTTCCCCATCCCCCTTCCCAACATAAATTACCCCCAAAATCACCATTCCTAGAACCCCTCTCCAAATTTGCCCTCCTAGAACAGTTGTTACCCCCTGCCGCCTCCCAAATTCCCCTTCTCAACACAAATCCCCCCCCCAAACCCCTTTTGGTACCCCCCCCCCCTTCCACCTCACATAATACCACAGTGCCAAGGGCAGCTGTTCCTCCTGCCCACCCCTTGTCCCGGCCCTGATCAGGGTGGACTTGTGCTGGTGACAGTATGCCTGCATAATAAGCTACATTTCCCACCAGAAGCTCGTGTGACAGGGTGACAACTCAGGAGCACAATTGGGAGGCGGGGGCAGAGCGTTGTCACCCTATAACAGGAAGTACCTGTTATCCTAGGACATCTCAGTGCTGCTGATCCCCTGTAGCCTCTTTGCAGCCACTTAATGTCTCTGTGCGCTCCAGAGATCAGGGTGGACTCGTGCTGGTGACAGTATGCCTGCATAATAAGCTACATTTCCCACCAGAAGCTCGTGTGACATAGTTGCTAACATTTAAAAAAATGTCCAGGGACACTTTGCAGCACAGCTATCAATTACCACACCCACTTCCCTAAAGCTCCGCCCACTCTGCATAATTAATCTCGCCTACTTATCAGATTATAGAGTTTACTCAATAAAGAGAGAATTACAGGTAATTAAAAAGAGAATTTCAAACTTAAGGCCAAAGTAGCAGAGTTGGAATAATTCTCCCATTCAGCTGCACTACTTCTGCGTAACATTTATGGGCAGCCGATTAACAGGCGCTTCCAGGGACAATATAAATTACCCGGGACAGGCTCCTATTTGCAGGGACTGTCCCAGGAAAAAAGGGACAGTTGGCAAGTATGCTGTGACAGGGTGACAACACAGGAGCACAATTGGGAGACGGGGGCAGAGCGTTGTCACCCTATGACAGGAAGTCCCTGAACACTTCATGGCAGGATCACCAGGGATTATATTAATAAAGGCTGCAGAGTAAACTATAAATTGAAAATGACAAATCTTTATATGAGATTGCAGTGACCAGGTTTACACCTACATGAAATTCCCACCACTGCTGCAGAACTACAAGTCCCAGCAGGCCAGGTTAGGTTGCTCTGGGTCTATGCACTTTGCATGTTCATGTCATTCTACAGGTCTCATCATCCATGTCACCCAATGTCTGCTACCAAGATACAAGTCCTGAGGGGATTGCTGAGACTTGTAGTTCTACAGCAATGACACCCCCCAGGCCATATAAGTATAAGATTGTACAGTACTTACCGCTCCGGCTGTCGGCGACTCTCCCTGGAGTGTGGAGGACGGTC